>NC_091242.1:12577165-12695135 GCF_040958095.1 Procambarus clarkii | reverse complement strand
ACTGTGCTTGGGTCGACTCAGCACTTAGGTCTTCACAGTGCTACTGTCGTCAATGGGTTGATATTGAGGTTGTGTTGACCCTCTTCTTGGGTCGACACTGCGTTTGTGTCGGCATTATGATTTGTCGATACCGTGCTTGCGTCGACCCTGTGCTTGTGTTGACACTACGTTTGGGTCGTCAAAATGCTTGGGTCAATCCTGTGCTTGGTAAGACACTAGTCTTGAGTCGAAACAGTGCTTAAGTCAACCCAGTGCATGGGTCGATACTTTCCTTGGGTAGACACTGTGGTTGGGTCGACACTGAACTTAGGTCTGCACTGTGCCTGCGTCGGCACTGTGCATGGTATGACCTTGTGGTAGTGTTGACACTGTGCTTGGGTCGACATTGCGCTTGGGACGACCCTGTGCTTAGGTCGGCCCTCTGCTTGGGTCAACACTGCGTTTGGGTCGGCACTTTGCTTGTGTCGACACTGCGCTTGGGGTCGATAATGTACTTTGGCCACCCCTGTGCTTGGGTTTACACTGTGTTTCGAGTGACACTGGGCTTGAGTTGACATTGAGCTTGAGTCGACCTTGCTTTGGTAGCTGTTTTCCTTGGGTTGTCATTGTGCTAGAGTCGACACTGTGCTTGGGTTGACACTGAGCTTGGGTCGACACTGCTTCAGTCAAACCTTTGCTTGGGTTTACACTGTGTTTGGGTTTACACTGTATTTGAGTCGACCCTGTGCTTGGGTTAACGCTATCCTTGGGGCGACACTTTGCTTGGGTCACCCATGTGCTCTGGTAGACACTGTGCTTGGGTTGACTCTCTGTATGGTTTGACACTGTGCTTGGGATGACACTGAGCTTAGGTCGACACTGTTTGGGTAGACCTTTTGCTTGGGTTGACACTGTGATTGTGTCGACACTGTGCTTGGGTTGACACTGAATTTCCGTCGACACTCCTTCAGTCGTCCCTTTGATTTGGTCGACACTGTGTCTGGGTCATCACTGTGTTATGTCGACACTGTCATGGGGCTACACTGTTTTTGAGCCTACACTGTGTTTGGATCGACAATGTGCTTGCTTTGACACTATGCTTTGTTTGAAATTGTGCTTGGATCGATACTGTGGTTGGGTCGTCCATGTGCTTGAGTTGACACTGCGTTTGGGTAGAAAATGTACTTGGGATGACACTGTGCTTTTGTTGAGACTGTGTTTGGGTCAATCCTGTGCGAGGGTCGTTCCGGTGTTTGGATCGACACTTTGATTGGGTCGACACAATATGGGTCAACTCTGTGCTGGAGTCGACATAGTGGTTGGGTCATCACTGTGTTTGGGTCGACTCTGTCATGGGTCTTCACTGTTTTTTAGCCTACACTTTGTCTGGATTGACATTGTGCTTATGTCGACACTAAGCTTTGTTTGACACTGTGCTTGGGTCGTCATTGTGGTTGTGGTATCCCTGTGCTTAAGTTGACATTGCGTTTGGGTTGACATTGTGCTTTGGTTGACATTGAGGATGAGTCGAATCTGACTGGGTCGACTCTTTGCTTGGATCGACACTGTGCTTGAGTTGGCACTGTGCTTGGGATGACACTGAGCATGGGTCTACACTGTGCCTGAGTCGACCCAGTGCTTGTATTGACCCTGTGCTTAGGTCGTCACTGTGCTTGGGTCGACACTGTAACTGGGTCGTCCCTGTGCTTGAGTTGACACTGTGTTTGGATTGACACTGTTCTTGGGTTGATACTGAGCTTGGATCGACATTGCCCGGGGCGACCCCTTTGCATGGGTCGACACTTTGCACGAATCGACAAAAACAGTGACTGTTATGATCCCAGGCAGCCGAAAAACGAGTCTCCCCTTTGAGAATTATTCTATCAAGCCTGACTTGACTAGAAGGTCTAGGAAATATAAAGGTGAAGACACAGATGTAAAATAGTTGGTTGGATTTGATAAACAATTTGAGATTATGGGCAGTGAACAAGAAATTATATAAGTGACTGGTTATGAGATGTGGATAATTTGCTGGAAGCGTGAGGTTCGCTTCGAGAGGGCTTTGACCCCACTTGAGTACCAGACATCGTGAGGGGAAGCTGCGCTGTGTGAGCTCCTGTCAGAGAGGAATCCCTAGTGATATATCTCCAAGAGAAAGGAAGTGTGTGGACGTTCCAGCTGTGGAATCGAGCTGGGAACGTTGTGGTCTCAAGTCCTGGATGGCGAGGAGAATTTGTTAAGCCGCCCAGAGACATTATCATGGACCGTGGGAGCGCCCTGATCAGACTCGTCAGTGAGGAGAGCGTCCTCGACTAGACAATCTGTGGTAAGCACGATTTAAGCTAGTTTATAGTGATTACTTGTAGTTGGTCGTGTGCCCAGCGACAGTAGCGAATGTTTATTGATAAGTTAGACATATTTTGGTAAGGCAGGAAGCCTAAATGAGAGGACGGAGATGAGAAAGACAGCTGGAGGGACTAGCAGCACGTCCTCTTCCGTCGACCGCCTGAAGCCAACTGACTGGCGGCGGAGGACCCTCCCAGAGTGAGGAGGACCGCCTGGCCAGGCGGAGCATGGACTAGCCCAAACGGCGGAGCCCGCTCTCACAGTATGTAGAGAGCAGATAGATGTTGGATGCAAACATATTGTGTGGATTATTTCGTCTATGTGTTTATAAGGAACTATTTTTATTGGAGTGTCAATGGGTTGCAGGTTTGTCTTTGGGAAAGAAGTTGCTGAGAACTTCGAAGCCAGCACAGAGGGAGTAGTTGATGAGACTCCAAGGTAGTGGAGGAGAGGACCTCGAGCTGTGAGGAGAAGCAATGAAGAGGAGTGTCACGTGCTTCTGTAATACCAGTGGCGAAACTCCAGTTCTGTTCGAGGAAACTTCGTGGTGTAGCAGCAAGGAGAGCTGTGGAGGACCCTGGTAGAAGTGGTGAAGCGCCATAGTTGCTCAAGGAAGACTTCATGGTGTAGCAGCCTGGAGGAGCTGCGGAGGATCCTGGTAGATAAACCCGTAAGAACCTGAAGATGTCAGGGTAGTGAACTTCCAGATGTGGAAGGGAAGTTCTGGTTGATTACTTGTAGGGAGTTGGTAGAGTGTTTGGTTGTCATTAGCTTGCAAGGCGCAGTGAAAGGTGAGTGATTGTTTGCCATTTTTGTGCCAAGAAGTACTTATACTGAAGTATAGAGTTACAGTCGTAGGCTGGATTACCTACAGAGACATACATATGTGTTCTAGGACTGATAGGGTGATCGATTGATCATTGTTGTATATCAAGGAACATTTATACTAATATTTATGTTATTGCATTCATACACTGGTTTTCCTTGCACATGTTTATAGATATATATTCTCTTGATAATAGTGCAACATTGTGTTATAAGACTTGACCTACTTGAGGAGGTTGGTAGTATTAGGTGGTGAATCAGGAGATAGGATACTACTTGATAAGCAGATGATAGAGTTCTGATGGTGTTGGAGTGCAACCTGACTGAAATAGTATAGAGTGAAGGATTCATTATTATTATTAT
This sequence comes from Procambarus clarkii, assembly GCF_040958095.1. Taxonomy (NCBI): domain Eukaryota; kingdom Metazoa; phylum Arthropoda; class Malacostraca; order Decapoda; family Cambaridae; genus Procambarus; species Procambarus clarkii. The sequence continues at coordinate 12,691,622 of NC_091242.1, read as the reverse complement.
TATATGTGTGTATGTATTGTGTATGTGCTTTGTCCAGTAAATGTATTCAAATTTGCTGGTGTTTGCCCTTGTCCTAGTGAGGCTTCCCAGGAAGTAGTAAAGAAGGAGAGAGAGAGAGAAAGAACCAAGAACCACTGCTGTGGGCAGGGTTGGACGTAAAACTAATAAGTCAAAGGGGATTGAGGAGATCATATCACATAAGGAGAGAGTGGGGAGTCACAGCGGCTCGAGTGAGTGTGTGCACGTGACAACGAGGCTACGTATCGGAGCCGCATCCCCTAAACGTGTGACGTTGAGCCCCTCTCCAAGAGCCAGAAGCGCCCAGGGTGATCTCCTGGTAAAGTATAAGCACTCTACCGAGTTTCGGGTTGGATTGTCCATGAAGAAGGATCATCAACGACAATACCCAACCCACAATGTAATATGACCCACCCTGTGCGTGGGTTGACACTGTGCTTGTCTTAAAACTGAGCTTTTGTTGTCCCAGTTCTTGGATCAACACTGTGCTTTGGTCGACACTGTGCCTGCCTTGAAACTGTGCTTGAGTCGACCCAGTATTTGGGTTTCCTTGGGTCAACACTGTGCTTGGGTCGTCCCTGTTCTTGGATCAACACTTTGCTTGTGTCGACATTGAGCACGAGTTGACACTGTCTTTTGTCTTTACTGTGTTGTGGTCGAAACTGTGCTTGTGTCTACTCTGTGTTTAAGTAAACACAGTATTTGGGTCGACAATGTGTTTGGATCTATAATGTGTTTATGTCTACGCTGTGTTTGGGTGTACGATGTGCTTGGGTTTACACTGTTCCTGGGTCTACACTGTGCTTGCGTCGGCACTAAACTTAGGTTGACACTGTGTTTGTGTTGACATTGTGCTTTGGTTGGCACTGCTTTTGGGTCGACCCCTTATTTATATCGTCACAGTGTTTGGGTCGGCACTTTGCTTGTGTCGACACTGTGCTTAGGTCAACATTATGCTTAGGTCAACACTGTGCTTAAGTCAACATTATGCTTGGGCCTTCACTGTGTTTGGGCCTTCAATGTGATTGGGTCTTTTCTGTTTTGAGTCTATACTGTTTTTGAGTCTACACTGTGTTTAGGTCGACATTGTGCTTGAGTCGATACTTTGCTTTGGTTGACCCTATGCTTGGGTCGACACTTTGCTTGGGTCAACACTGTGGTTGTGGTGACCCGTGTGATTGTGTTAACACTATCCTGGGTCGATACTCTTTTTGGGTCGACCCAGTGCTGGGGACGACACTTTGTTTGGGTCGACACTTTATTTGTGTCGGTATTATGCTTTTGTCGATACCGTGCTTGGGTCGACCCTGCAAATCTGTTGACACTATGCTTGGGTGTTCACGGTGCTTGGGTTGACCCTGTGCTTGGTTAGACACTATACTTGGGTTGAAACTGTGCTTAAGTCGACCCAGTGCATGGGTCAACTTAGTGCTTGGGTCGATCCAGTGCCTGTGTCGATACTTTGCTTGGGGTCAACAATGTAGTTGGGTCGACTATGAACTTATATCTACACTGTGCTTGCATCGGCACTGTGCTTGGGATGACATTGTTGTAGTGTTGACACTGTGCTTGTGCCGACACTGCGTTTGGGACGACCCTGTGCTTGGGTCGACCCTCTGCTTGGGTCGACACTGCGTTTTGGTCGGCACTTTTCTTGTTTCGATACTGTGCTTGGGTCAATGTGGTTCGGTCGACCATATGCTTTGTTTAATACTATGCTTGGGTTGACACTGTGCTGGGTTGAAACTGTGCTTGGTTGGCACTGCTTTTGGGTCGACCCTGTGCTTGGGTTGACCCTTTGTTTGTATCGCCACGGTGTTTGGGTCTGCACTGTGTTCGTATCGACACTGTACTTGGGACAATATTGTGATTGGGACAACGCTGCACTTGAGTTGATACTATGCTCTATACTATTGGGAGCCAGTCGGCCGAGCGTACAGCACGCTGGACTGTGATCCTGTGGTCCCGGGTTCGATCCCGGGCGCCGGAGAGAAACAATGGGCAGAGTTTCTTTCACCCTATGCCGCTGTTACCTAGCAGTAAATAGGTACCTGGGTGTTAGTCAGCTGTCACGGGCTGCTTCCTGGGGGTGGAGGCCTGGTCGAGGACCGGGCCGCGGGGACACTAAAGCCCCGAAATCCTCTCAAGATAACCATCTCAAGAAGATGCTTGAGTCGAGACTATGCTTGCGTCGACACTTTGCGTGGGTCGACTTAGTGCATGGGTTCGACACTTTGCTTTGGACGACACTGTGCTTGAGTCGACACTGTAATTAAGTCTACACTGTGCTTGAATCAACAATGCGCTTCAGTTGACTTTGTGGTTGGGATGACACTGTGCTTTTGTTGACAATGCATTTGTGTCGACCCTGTTTTTGGCCGACCCTCTGCTTTTTCGACACTGCATTTGGGTCGACCCTGTGCTTGGGCCGACCCTTTGCCTTTTCGACACTGCGTTTGGGTCGTCACTTTGCTTGTGTCGACACTGTGCTTAGGTCAACTCTGTGCTTGGGCCTTCACTGTGCTTGGGTCTTCACTGTGTTTGGGCCTTCACTGTGATTGGGTCGTCACTGTTTTGAGTTTACACTGTTTTTGAGTCTACACTGTGTTTAGGTCGATACTGTGCTTGAATCGATACTTTGTTTTGGTTCACACTGTGCTTGGGTCTCCACCTTGCTTGGATCGACACTGTGGTTGGGGTGACCCTGTGATTGTGTTAACACAATACTGGGTTGATACTGTTCTTGGGTCGACCCAGTACTGGGATCGAAACCTTGTTTGGGTCAGTACTGTGTCTGGGTGGACAATGTGCTTGGGTCTACACTTTCCTTGTGTCTGCACCGTGCTTGGGTTGACACTGTGGTTGTTTTGACACCGTGGATGTTTTGACGTTGTACTTTGGTCGAAACTGCGTTTGGTTCGACCCCGTGCTTGAGTCGACCCACTGTTTAGAAATACATTGTGTTTGGGTCTGCACTGTGGTTGGGTCAACTCAGTGTCTAGGTCGAGATTTTGCTTCGATCGACACTATACTAGGTTTAACACTGTTCTTAGGTCTACATTGTGCTTGAGTTGGCACTGTGCTTAGGTTGAGACCGTAGTTGTGTTGATAATGTTTTTGGCTCAACACTGCGTTTGGGTCGATGATGTGCTCGGGTCGATCCTCTGCTTGGGTCGACCCTGTGTTTGGTTTAATATTGTGCTTGGGTTGAATCTGTGCTTCAGTTGAACCTGTGCTTGGTGCACGACTCTGCTTAGGAAGGCCATGTGCTCTATTTGACCCTTTGCTTGAGTTGACAATATGCTTTGGTCAACACCGTGCTTAGGTCGTCACTGTGCTTGGGCTGACACTCTACTTGTGTTGACCCTGTTCTTGGGAGGAAACTGTGGTTGGGTCGGCCCTGTACTTTGGTTGACACTGTGCTTGGGTTCACACAGTGCTTTGGTCGACCTTGTTCGTAGGTCATCTCTGTACTAGGGTCGACCCTGTTTTTGGGTCTACATTGTGCTTGGGTAAACACTTTGATTGGGTTGCCAGTGGGCATTGGTCGACACTGTGCTTGGGTCGACACTGTGCTTGGGATTAATCCAGTGTTTGCGTCGACACTGTGCTTGCGGTCAATTCAGTGCTTGGGTCGACACTTTGCTTGTGTCGATACTGTACTTGGGTTGACACTGTTCTTGTGTCTACACTGTGCTTGCGTCGACACTGTGCTTCCGTCTCCACTCTGCTTGGGTCGACCCTATGCTTGGAACGACACTTTGCTTGTGTCGACACTGTGCTTGGGGCGATACTGGGCTTGGGTCGACCCCGTGCTTGGGTTGTCACTGTGCTTGGGTTGACACTGTGCTTGGATTGGTACTGACCTTGGGTCGACTCCGTGCTTGGGTTGTCACTGTGCTTGGGTTGACACTGTGCTTGGATTGGTACTGACCTTGGGTCGACACTGTGCTTTGGGTGACTTTGAGTTTGGGTCGATTCTGGTTGGGTTGACACTCTGCTTGGTTAGACACAGATCTTTGGTTGACACTGATCTTTGGTCGACACTGAACTTGAGTTGACACTGCTTGGGTCGACACTGTTCTTGAGTAGACCCAATGCATGGGATGACACTTTGCTTTGATGGCTAGTGTGCTTGTGTCGACAATGTGGCTGGGTTGACCCTGTATTTCGGTCGATACTTTTCTTGGGTCAACAATGTTCCTGGGTCTACACTGTGCTTGCGCTGAAACTAGGCTTTGTTCGACCCTGTGTATTGAGTCGTCCCAGAGCTTGGGTCGACATTTTGCTTGAGTCGACATTGAGCATGGGTCGACACTGTGCTTGGATCTAAAAGGTTCTTGGGTCTACATTATGTTTGGGTTGACACTCTGTTTGGGTCGACACTTTGCTTTGGTTGACACTGTGCTTGGGTCGACACTGCGTTTGGATCGACCCTGTGCTTAGGTCAATACTCTGCATGGATCGACACTTTACTTGGGTCGACACTGTGCTTCGTTCAACACTGTGCTTGTGTCAACACTGTGTGTGGGTAGATACTGTGCTTTCGTCGACCCTGTGCTTGGGTGACACTGTGCTTGGTTTAACACTTTACTTGGGTCGGCACTGGGGCTTGGATCGACACTGTGCTTTGGTAGACTGAGCTTGGATCGACACTGCTTGGGTTGACCCTTTGCTTGGTTGGATACTGAGCTTTGGTCGACACTGAACTTGGGGTGACACTACTTGCACCGACACTGTGCTTGAATCGATACAGTGCATTGGTTGATACTTTGCTTGGATCGACACCGTGCTTTGGTCGACACTGTGCCTAAGTCGACCCTGTCCTTCGGTCGACACTTTTTTTGAGTCAACACTGTGATTGGGTCGACACTGTGCTTACGGTGAAACTGTGCTTTGGTCGACCCTGTGTTTGGGTCGTACCTGAGCTTAGATCGACACTTTTCTTGGGTCGATATTGAGTTCGGGTCGGCATTATGATTGGATCTAAAACGTTCTTGGGTCTACACTGTGTTTGGGTTGACACTGTGCTTAAATCCACCATGTTTTTGGGTCTACACTGTCTTCAGGTTGACACTGTGTGTGGGGTCGACACTTGGCTTTGGTCGACACTTTGCTTGAGTGACCACTGTGCTTGAGTAGACACTGTGCTTGGGTCAACACTTTGATTGAGTCGACAATGTACATGGATCGACACAGTGCTTGGGTCTACAAAGTGCTTGGGGCTACACTGTGCTTGGATCTACAATGTGCTTGAGTCGATACTGTTCTTGTGTCAACACTGTCCTTGCGTCGCGACTGTGCTTGGGAATCCATTGATTTTGGGTGTAACACTGTGATTGGGTCGATACTGCGTTTGTGTCGACCCTGGGCTTGGGTCGACACTTTGCTTGGGTCGACATTTTGCTTGGATCGACACTTTGCTTGGGTCAACACTTTGCTTGGGTCAACACTTTGCTTAGGTCGAACCAAATCTTTCTCTTTCCAATTCTTGTAGTTGCCTTACCTTATGGTGTAGATTCCTCCTGGTCTCCTTTCTCCCTTTTCTATGTTCATTAACTTAAACTTGTTGGGACTGAACCTCCAGCAACCATTTGTTTGCCCTGCCCTAGAATGCCAAATACCCCCAGTCTGGTATCTCAGTGTGGTAAAGCATGTGGAACACTATAAATCTGGTCCTATGAGGTAGTGGGTTGCTATGTTGATCTGTGCCTTACCATACTGAGTTGTAAATCATAAAATTAATAATCGAGTGATTCATATGTATTATATGAACATACGAATGAAGGAAACTTCCAAACGAGGCTCAATGTTCCCTTGCTCTAGTATGTGCTCAATTATATGTATGCAGGAATTTAGCATGTATCCAACTAAATTCCTGCATGCGTTTATGTATAACCTAAGCTTGAAGCAGTCGAACAATCTGACGTTGGCTATTCAGCTAATTTATTCCATAAATCTACAGCTATTCCTAAAAGAGTATTTACTAATATCTAGTATGAATTAAAACATTTAATTAGTATCTATTTTTGTAAGTAAAATGTTGTGTTTAAATAATTAGCACCTTATCACTATCTCCCTTGTTATTCACTTTCCTTCATCCGTATTATTCGATCATGTTGTTGAAGAATGCTCTTTGCTCTTTGCCTTTCAAAATGTAAATTAACTGATTTCTTAATCTTTGTTCTTTGGAGAGGTTTCTAACTCCTGATGTTAACTTTGATATCCTTCTTTGTACACGTTCATGTGAACGTTATCATTCTAAAATACTCTAACCAAAATTGACCTTATAATTTATAGCTGAAGAACAGAATCATTAAATGCCTAGTTTTCATCAGGCTGACTTTCAGGGTATTAAGAACATATGCCAAGTGTGTATGTATTGTACTATAAGAACTTGTCAGGTGTGTACATATAGTACTATAATAAGTCTTGGAAAAGTAATCAGTGGTTTGATGTCTTTCCAGGTGTACCGGAGAACGAGGAGGACCGGGCGTGGTACTGGGGAGACTACCGGTACTGTGGCTCCCCGCGCTGGATGCTGGAAGACATGCTCTCCCACATCAAACTCACCCACCCGGTACTCATTGAGTTATACTTACTCCTACTGTTTCATCCACTCGTTATTTACAGTGCTTCCCCCCCTCGGTAATCTGTGCTTCACCCACTTCGTATTCTCAGTATTTCACCCGTTCAGTAGTCCCAGTGTTTCGCCCATTCGGTATTCTCAGTGTTTACCCATTCAGTATTGTCAAATTCATGGATTCAGTATTCTCAGTGTATTACCCATTCATAATTCTCAATGTTTCACACATTTATAATTATCAGTGTCTCACCCATTCATAATTATCAGTGTATCACCCATTCATAATTCTCAGTGTTTCACACATTTATAATTATCAGTGTTTCACCCATTCATAATTCTCAGTGTTGTAACCATTCAGTATTCTCAATGTTTAATCCAATCAGAATTCTCGCTGTTTCACCCATGTAGAATTCTCACTCTTTCACCCATTCAGAATTCTCACTCTTTCACTCATTCAGAATTCTCACTGTTTCACCCATTCACAATTAACACTGTTTCATCCATTCAGTACTCAAAATTGTTCGATAATCAAAGGGGTACTTCAGTCCTGTCTATCGCTGGGAGGATCCATGCTCGAATCCTGCTCAACCGTCTCCTTCGGCCTAACCAAGGCCTTCGATACGCTCAGCAGAGATGGCTTGTGGAAGATAATGAAGACGTTTGGCTGTCCAGGCCAGTTCACTGCGATTGTCTGGCAGTTCCAAGATGACATGATGGCGAAAGTACTGGGCTATGGAAACGAGTTAGAAGCCACCCCAGTGACAAACGGTGTGAAGCAAAACTGCGTTCTTGCAGCAACGCCATTTAGCATTGTATTCTCGGCCATGCTCACAGGTACCTTCCGTGATTGCCATGATGGAATACCCATCAGATACAGGACTGATGATGGGCTGTTCTACTTCAGGCGCCTGCACGCCGTTTCAAAGGTGAAGGAAACTGTCAACGAGCAGATAGTCTCTTAGACTTCCTGTTTGCTGATGACTGCACCTTCAACGCCATCACAGAACAAATGATGCAGCACGAAATGGACGGCTTCCCCACAAGCCTGCAAAAACTTCTGCCTCATCACCAGCACCAAAATGATCGAAATCATGTATCTGACCGAGCCCGGAATACTCTACCAGGAACAACAAATCACTGTCATGGGGCCGAACATTGAGACGGTCGACAACGTTACCTATCTTTGCACCATACATAAATATAAATATAAATATAGAAACAACAACACGATCACAAAGGCCAGAGCTGCCTTTCGAAGATTCCGTGAGAATGTCAGGAGCGGTGGGGCATCAGCTTTTCAAGCAAACTGTAAGTCTACCATGCAGTGGTACTCACCACTCTTCTCTACGCCAGCAAGAGACCGTCTACAGCAGACACGCCAAACACCTCAATCATTTTCACTTGAGCAGTCTCTGCAGACTCCTCTACATCAGGTGGCAGGGCAAAATCATGGAAACAAAGGTCTTAGAAAGGGCAGTTATAGTTATTCCCAGCGTCTACACCCCTCCGACAGAAAACTCAGGCCTGATGGGTTGGTCATGCTGTCTTATGTCTGAGAGATGATTTCCAAAACATCTGCTGTATGAAAATTAAGGCAGGTCATGTGTTCAGTTGGAGGGGGGGGGGCAGAAGAAATTCTTCGAGGACATCCTGCTGCTTTCATCAGCCTGGAATATAATCAAACATTAGCAAAGGCACTTTTCTCTATTAATATAATGTTTATAGATATATAGGTATATAAATATCTATAAATTTTGATGCCTGGGCTTGATTGTTTTTAACAAAATTTGATCTTAACTTTGTAATTTAAATTATGTTATATTTATAACTATTATTAATAACTGTTTGTGGGCTCAAAAGTCAATTATATAACTAGGACTTTTTATTATCTGAAACAAAAAGGGTTATGTAACACAATGATATGGATTCATTCAAAGATCTCACAAACTGCCTCTGTAGTTTTATTGTTAATGAGGTCAAGGGTGCTCAGGTCTTGTAGAAAGAATACTTATCCAATCACAGTAGTTGTAAAGAACAATTATTTTGATTAGTGTTGACTGTAGTGAAGAAGATAGAAGCGTTGTTGCCAGTGGCTTGGTGTTGCACCTACTTTTCCTCCTCAGTTAGTTTACTTTGCACCGTTCTTGTCAAAAATCAAGGGACAGTCTTGTGCCACTAATTTCACTATAACGCAAAAAGTATTTTAATAATATACTTTTCCCAAACGTTCTTGAAACAAAACATAAATTCTCACGTGGCAATGTTCGTTGCTGTATGGGTTAGGGGTGGCAACAGCGAAGTTCATATGCACCTTTACGGTCTTGTGAGCCGGTAAAAAATATCGAAGCCCATTGGATTAACTGCACATCGCACCCTACTGCAGAAAAAACTTCTGCACCCTTCGGCAGATAATAACATTGCATGGCGGGTGCTCAGTGACACAGGCATCCACCATGGAGACGAGCACCAGTATCCACCGCACAGAGCGCCAAGTGGAAAACCGTCTATCGACAATCAGTTGCCCCAAGACGACAAGGCACCAGGCGTCCAATTTGTAGATGAACAAGTCGAAGCCAAACTGCGTAAGGATGAAAGTCCCCAATACTCCAAACCCAAATGAACAAACATTACCGAAATCTTACAGTAACCACCCCCCCCCCTCCCAAGCAAAACAGCAGCTAGCCAACTACCATACCATGGATCCATGGGCACACCAGGGGGCCAACCAATGCCCACCAACTCCCTGCACCTCTCGGCCAAGCCATCGTCTGACATCAACTCCTCGCCCAAAGAACCTTCCAGAAAACAGGAAACAAAACAAAAAAATCTATCAACTTCCCTGAAACATTAGTCGATAAGGGAGCAGGGCGTCAAAAGCAGTCTGGTGAAGAGGAGTGCCAAACGGCGGTATCATGACCTAAAGAGCAATAAAGTCGTTCCATTAACCAGCGGCCCCAGGCGGGGCAGGTGTCCAGATATCCACTCATCTTCAGGGGTGAACCAGGAGTCCCTCGTGGCATTGCTCATGAGCACTCTGGCTGCGTAGTCCGCTATGTCCGTGAGCTGGGTAACTGGATTTATCTACCTAAATGTATTTTAGAAAAAATATTCTACTTGGGATTCTTATTTTATTTTGATTATCACAAATGTGCTTTTACTAACACCCTGTTTTGGATAGATATTATCTTAGCTAGATAGCTAAGAATTGTGGATATTCTAACGTTTTTCTTCGAGACACCTATGACGTCAACAATTGCTTTCATTGCAAATATTGTTGTTGTTGGGGGAAGCCTGTTGTTGTTGTTGTTGTTATTGTTTAAGATTCGCTACTTGGAGCAAAATGTTCCAAGTAGCACGGGGTATGGTGAGCCCGTAGACGGTCGTGGAGAAAGCCTCATGGCTGTGCTCTATATATAGCCATAAACCACGTCGGTCCTTATTTAAATACAGTCATAAATCATGTTGGTCCTTATCTAAATATAGCCATAAATCATGTTAGTCTTTATCTAAATATACCCATAAACCACATCTATCCTTATCTAAATATAGCCGTAAACCACGTCGGTTCTTATCTAAATATAGCAGAACTACCAAATATTATTTGGTAGTTCTTATAGTAATGATGTGAACCATAGTATATATACCGACGTACAGCGAAATTAGAAAGTAGAAATCTGAACTATTAAGTTGGACAAACCAGAAAATTATTTTGGGCACACACACACACACACACACACACACACACACACACAGCCGGAGCCGGTGGCCAAGCGGACAGCACGCTGGACATGTGATCCAGTGGCCCCGGGTTCGATCCCGGGCGCCGACGAGAAACGATGGGCAGAGTTTATTTCACCCTATGCCCCTGTTACCTAGCAGTAAATAGGTACCTGGGAGTTAGTCAGCTGTCACGGGCTGCTTCCTGGTGTGTACTCACCTAGTTGTACTCACCTAGTTATGCTTGCGGGGGTTGAGCTTTAGCTTATTGATCCCGCCTCTCAACCGTCAATCAACAGGTGTGTGTGTGTGTGTGTATTCACCTAGTTGTATTCACCTAGTTGTGTTTGCGGGGGGTTGAGCTCTGCTCTTTCGGCCCGCCTCTCAACTGTCAATCAACTGTTTACTAACTATTTTTTTCCCACACCACACACACACGCCCCAGGAAGCAGCCCGTGACAGCTGACTAACTCCCAGGTACCTATTTACTGCTAGGTAACAGGGGTATTCAGGGTGAAAGAAACTTTGCCCATTTGTTTCTGCCTCGTGCGGGAATCGAACCCGCGCCACAGAATTACGAGTCCTGCGCGCTATCCACCAGGCTACGAGGCCCCACGAGGCTATGTGTGTGTTTGTGTGTGTGTGTGTGCGTGTGTGTGGTGTAAAAAAAAGGTAGTAGTAGAAACAGTTGATTGACAGTTGAGAGGCGGGCCGATAGAGCAGAGCTCAACCCCCGCAAGCACAACTAGGTGAATACACACACACACACACACACACACACACACACACACACACACACACACACACACACACACACACACACACACACACACATTAACATAATAGAGAGGGCAGCTTCTATCGCTAGCAAGAATGGATCTGGATTACTAATCATGAGAGACATTAACCATGGGAAGATAGATTTGTCGGAAAATCCGACACCATTTAATAATAATATCATACAGACAGATAAGAGCTGCTGTATTACCAACAAGTTACCCATAGAAAACGTAACTTGTAGTGGAATTACCGTCTAAAGAAAACGGGATATCATCACCACATACTATTATATTCTCCACCTATTATGGTGGGAATTATTCTTAAATACATTAGTCTTTGGACTTTACCATCATAAAAACATCTTATATAAATTAACTTAATTATCAATATTAAAGTAGAGTAAATGTGACCCTTCTATCACTTTCTGAAATGTGGACAATGTAAGCCAGGCGTCAGAGTGAGGAAGGAGGGCAGCCATTATTGTTGTTACAAGACCAGAGGCTCACACGGGAGCAAATTCGGCTCCTGTTAATTTTACTTGGACGTAGTGTTATGGAAACCAAAGGTGTACCATTTTTCAACACGCTGTCTACATTCAAGTTAAGTGTCTATCCGAAACCCGTTTATCATTCATTTATGGCCATTAATGTCAGGATATATAGGGTGACCCGGTTAGATCGCGAAATCGCCTCAAACTAAAGGTAATTAAGCCAGGTCTTCATGTTCCATGTACAGTTTTCTCTGAAATACTTGTCATATATAAAATCTGGCTTTACAGCTAGCGCCCTTTTGACAGGTCTAGACGAGGAAGAGTTTGTGCACCAGTTACCTGGGTGATGAAAGCTACCTCAAAGAGGATAATTTGGTGTCTACACCCTAGTTATACCTGGTGGACTAACCTGCTGTACTATAAGATAAGGAACCTCTTCAATGTATGTAGTTAATTTTGTAGTTTGATTGGCTGCATATATATATAAACTATTAAACCCCCCCTAATGTGTAGAGGATCGATTTGTGAGATTATGAGATTATTGCAGAAATACAGTCCACTTAACATTATACAAATTGCTATCGAAGTATTTAAATTAACGTAAATATAAATTCATATAAATTAAATAAATATAAATCTCACAGGTCGGTTCCCACATTATTTGGTCATCTTCGAACCGGATGACAGATTATTTGATCCTTTGAACCCACATTTGGTCATCTTAGTACCGGATGAACCAGTTAACCAGTGGATTCATTAAATATACTAGTGCAGTGTGATTTAAACAAAGGCCACCCAGTCAAAGACAGCGGCGAAGCCTCGAGGGAGCTCAGGAGCCTCCCTCAGCCCAGTTCAGCTTCGTCAGCGGTTTCATCCACACCCACAGATATTTGGTGGCGTGTTATTTCGTGAAATGACAGCGCTAATATAGAAGCCAGCCAAATTAGTGACTATGTCGCGAGATTGTTCACGGATTTCGTGGTGTTACATTTCGCGAGAGATTATCTACGAATTTTGTGGAGTTTATTTCGCGAGGTCACTAATAATATTTAATACTTCTAGATAATATTAGAGGTTTCATAGAGGCTAATTAAGAGGCTATTATCAATAATTGTGTATATTATTTCTCCAAAATAGAGAATTATTTAATATATTGCACTAGTGATCACAGTATAATATTTACTAATTGCCAACCCACAACAGGGTAGGATATGACTAGTTGAACTATTATCGTTCATCCTAGTCCCATTATTACCATAGTCAGTTGTACTATATTGAACAACCTAACACCATTAATGAATGGTCCAGACCCTATTTTGGGTGTAATTTTTATCAACTCGAGTTGAGTTGTATATATAATAATTTACTTATGATCATTACACCTTTGAGTGATTAATTAGTGTCTCTACCATCCTAGGGTGATATAGAAGAGCTAACCTAAAGGTACTTCCAGTGACACTGGTTTATCACTCAAATCATTAGTGTGTATGATTGTATATATATAATGTGTATTAATTTTAAGTGCTAACCTCTATTAGAGGTAGGATTATTGCCTAGTGAGTTCAGAATTTACCCTAGGCTACCATTAGAGCTTGTTCAGTATTATGAGCAGCCCAAGTACAAGTCCCACAAGGCTTCACCAACTAGCCAGTATGGATAATGCAGGGAGAATGAAAAGAACCCTTGCAGGTCTTAAAGGCCACTTAACAAGACAGATCAAGAAATGTGAAGATTTGTCACAACAATCTCAAGTTGATTATGCTGACCTGGAAAGCTATTATCAAGCAGCTGCAGGTAAATTTGAGCAAATCAAATGCCAAATAGCAACATATGTGGCTGAACTTGCCAACACCAATTTATCAGAAACAGAAATAGACGACATTATGGTTGATCTTGCGAATTATGAAGATCACACTCAGGCCACGTTACAACCTTATGTCAAATTAATTGCCCAGAACAAGGCAACAGCAACAACAACAACAGTTGCATCTAATACGAGTCAAGCAGAAGCTCGACTCCCTCCAATTAATTCACCCACTTTCTCAGGAAAAGATGAGGAAGATTGGGACGAATTTTGGAACAAATTCGTTGACCTTGTAGACTCAAAACAATCTTTACCAAAGAGTAGTAAATTCTCTTATTTGCAAGGCCAATTATCAGGTGAGGCTAAAACAGTAGTATCCCATCTGAGATTAACTAATGACGGCTATGATCTGGCAGTAAAACTCCTCAAGGATAATTATGCTGATCCAGAAGTAAGAACATCACATTTAGTTCATGAGCTGTTGCATTTACCCCCACCGGAGGCTTCAGCTGATTCACTCCAAGTCTTCAAGCTGGAGGTAGAATCATTGATCAATGCCCTCAGCCTGACAGCAGATACAAACGGGGCTGAGTGGGTCTTGAAAATAATTGTCCAGGAGAGAATACCTAGGGACATATTGAGACAAATGAGTGCTCATTACAATAAAAGTATCTTATCCACGAATGAAATATCTGAAGGTTTAAAGTCAATAGTTCATCAATTACGAACACATGACAAATTAAAACCACCAAGTAAACCCTCAGAAACCAATAATAGTAAACCACAGAGTACCAAAGGTACTCCAAATCAATCTAGACAATATAATTCAACACCAAAGTGGAACAGTAGCAGTGTGGGCGTATATGCAGTGGGACCCTCCAAGCCTATAGTTACTGTGTCACCCAAGAACATGACACCAAAGGGTACAGGAAGCTATGGAACATGTTTGTTCTGCAATGAGAAACATTCAATGTACCACTGCTCTAATTATCCTGATAGTGACGCCCGTGTTGAGCGACTCAAAGATTTGCAACATTGCACGAGGTGCCTCAGGAAACATAACATCAACGACTGTGATACCCAATTACACACCTGTAATAGGTATAACAAAGGTCAGCACCATGCAGCATTGTGCAGAGACACCAAAACAACGTCTCCAAACCCCAAGGTGGAAGATAGCATTCCCACCACAGTACAGTACTGCAAGGTGCAACCAACAAAGAGTGTCCAATCAGCAAAGTCTAAAGGTAATACGACTTTGCCTACTGCCCAAATTACCATCCTGAATAAGAGGGCCAAGGTCCATACCCGTGGGTTGTTTGACCAAGGGTCCCAGAGAACATATATCACTAAAAAGCTGGCAGATGAATTACAATTAAGGCCTGTAGCCCAGATGTCATTCAACATCTCAGGGTTTGTAACAGATGCAGGACCTCAAGTCTACCAGGTGGTACAACCATCAGTACGTTTAGGCAGGTACGTCTGTCGAGTACAAGCCATTGTGGTGGACAAAATACCAGTAGACCTACAAGTTCAAGGTCTGCGAGCAACAGCTAAATTCCTGAGAAATAGAGGAATAAAATTGGCAGATAATATTAAGTCTGATCACCTCAACGACTTCGGTCTCCTTGTAGGGACAGACTATTGCCATCGATTCATTGGTAGCCCTACTAAATATCAGGGTATAACCATGTTAAACTCTGCAGGAGGTAAATTACTCTCAGGCCCAGTATCAAGCCTGAGGAGACCTATGCCTGCAGATAAACAATACCAGTAGAAATCTAAATTTGTCAGCTGATTATATTTCTCCAGTAGCATTATACTAAGGAGATTACAGCTGACTATACTAACAGAGGTTGATGTTAGTATCATCATTTAAAGCTGGAGATGAGTTCATGAGGCCTCAGTGGCAAATCAGTGAACAGTAGCCTAAAACAGCTACAAGTCACTGCGACCAATGTCACTGAACCCACTGCAGTCTCAGAACCATACTTTACTTTAATGATGAGCTATTCAATCTTCTGAATCAATTAACTAAATTAAACCCCAATAAATCTGATGACTGATTTGATACATTTATTATTTAATCAAGATGTATTCCATGGGCCTCAGTGTTTATATATCAGTGACCAGTTACCTGAAGAAACTTCAAGTTATATCTAATGTCACTGATCACACTGCAGTCCCTGAATCATACTTGACTGTAGTACTTGATCACATTCAGTCTTCTGGGTAAAATAATATGTAATAAGGCTTGAATATTAGCCTTTCAAGAGTTAACAGGGAAATGAGATCGCATTAGACTTCTAACCCCTACAACTCTAGTACGGGACATCCGTCCTGTACGAACAGACGCACAAATGTGTGATTACTAACTACTAACATCAAATTAATGTAATAATTCGATGGAGGAGTATCGGTGTCCGTCTGTTCTAATTAGGACTTCGACCCGTGAGCAGCCCCCTGGGGAATTATGTCGGAAAATCCGACACCATTTAATAATAATATCATACAGACAGATAAGAGCTGCTGTATTACCAACAAGTTACCCATAGAAAACGTAACTTGTAGTGGAATTACCGTCTAAAGAAAACGGGATATCATCACCACATACTATTATATTCTCCACCTATTATGGTGGGAATTATTCTTAAATACATTAGTCTTTGGACTTTACCATCATAAAAACATCTTATATAAATTAACTTAATTATCAATATTAAAGTAGAGTAAATGTGACCCTTCTATCACTTTCTGAAATGTGGACAATGTAAGCCAGGCGTCAGAGTGAGGAAGGAGGGCAGCCATTATTGTTGTTACAAGACCAGAGGCTCACACGGGAGCAAATTCGGCTCCTGTTAATTTTACTTGGACGTAGTGTTATGGAAACCAAAGGTGTACCATTTTTCAACACGCTGTCTACATTCAAGTTAAGTGTCTATCCGAAACCCGTTTATCATTCATTTATGGCCATTAATGTCAGGATATAGGGTGATCCGGTTAGATCGCGAAATCGCCTCAAACTAAAGGTAATTAAGCCAGGTCTTCATGTTCCATGTACAGTTTTCTCTGAAATACTTGTCATATATAAAATCTGGCTTTACAGCTAGCGCCCTTTTGACAGGTCTAGACGAGGAAGAGTTTGTGCACCAGTTACCTGGGTGATGAAAGCTACCTCAAAGAGGATAATTTGGTGTCTACACCCTAGTTATACCTGGTGGACTAACCTGCTGTACTATAAGATAAGGAACCTCTTCAATGTATGTAGTTAATTTTGTAGTTTGATTGGCTGCATATATATATAAACTATTAAACCCCCCCTAATGTGTAGAGGATCGATTTGTGAGATTATGAGATTATTGCAGAAATACAGTCCACTTAACATTATACAAATTGCTATCGAAGTATATAAATTAACGTAAATATAAATTCATATAAATTAAATAAATATAAATCTCACAGGTCGGTTCCCACAAGATTGGGAGAACAGAGACCCACATGGAAGACTAGACATGAAGAGCTAAGCTGCTGGACGTGGCAACAAGAAACTTTCTAAGCCAACACATCAAGGGACCAACAAGAATGAGAGGGAAGACAAACCAGCCATGCTTGATCTGATGTTTACCCTAAATGAGTGGGATATAAGGGAAGTTAAGTTGGAAACACCCTTGGGAATGAGTAATCACAGTGTATTGATCTTTGAGTACATGATAGAGATAGGAATTATCTCCCCAAAAAAGAACTAGTAAACAAAAGGCTTGAGTACCGAAAGGGAAATTATGAGGAGATGAGAGGTTTCCAAAGGGATATACAGGACACGGAACTTAGAGCAAAGTCTGTACAAGACATGATGGACTATGTCACCCAGAAGTGTCCGGAGGCAGTAAACAGGTTTATCCCGGCCCAAAAGGAAAAATCCGTGAAGCAAAAGAAGATTCCGTGGTTTAATGAGGCATGTATGGAAACAAAGGAAATGAACAAAAGGGCGTGGAGGAACTTTTGAAATAACAGAACACCAGAAAGCACAGAGAGATACCAGAGAACCAGGAATGAGTATGTTAGTGCCAGAAGAGAAGCAGAGAAAAATATGAAAATGATATAGCAAGTAAAGCCAAGACCGAACCAAAGCTTCTCCACAGTCACATCAGGAGGGAAGCACCTCAAGGTAGGGAAAACAACAGTGAAAGGAAAGGTGATGAAACTTAAAGCGGGTGAGGATAAGTATACAGAGAAAGACAAAGAGGTGTGTGAAGAACTCAAAAAGAGGATCCAGGAGGTCTTCACAACAGAACGAGGTTAGGTCACTGCTCTATTAGAGGTGGCAATAAACCAGGCGGCCATTGATGGGTTCGAAATTACAAGAGATGAGGTCAAGATACACTTGTTGGATGTGAGAAAGGCTGGTGGTCCAAACACAATCTCCATGGGTATTGAAAGAGTGTGCAGATGCACTTTGTTTGCCACTCTCCATAGTGTATAGTAGGTCACTGGAGACGGGTGAACTACCAGAAATATAGAAGACGGCTCATGTAGTTCAAATATACAAAAAGGGTGACAGACCGGAGGCACTTAACTACAGGCCAGCGTCCTTAACTTGTATACCATGCAAGGTGATGGAGAAGATCGTGAGAAAAAACTTAGTAACACATCTGAAGAGAAGGGACTTCGCGACAACCCATCAACATGGGTTCAGGGTGGAATCATTGCCTTACAGGCTTAATAGAATTCTACGATCAGGTGACAAAGATTAGACAAGAAAGAGAAGGATGGGCGGACTGCATTTTTTTGGACTGTCGGAAAGCCTTTGACACAGTACCCCATGAAAGGCTGATGCATAAGCTGGAGAAACAGGCAGGAGTAACTGGTAGGGCACTCCAGTGGATAAGGGAGTACCTAAGCAATAGGAAGCAAAGAGTTACAGTGAGGGGTGAGACCTCAGACTGGCGTGAAGTCACCAGTGGAGTATCACAGAGCTCTGTACTCGGACCTATCTTGTGTCTGATACTCGTAAATGATATCCCAGAAGGTAGAGACTCATTCCTCTCAATGTTTGCTGACGATGCCAAAATTATGAGAAGGATTAAGACAGAGGAGGACAACTTGATGCTTCAAGAAGACCTGGACAAGCTGCAGGAATGGTCGAACAAATGGTTGTTAGAGTTTAACCCAAGCAAATGTAATGTAATGAAGATAGGTGTAGGGAGCAGGAGACCAGATACAAGGTATCATTTGTAAGTTGAAATACTTCAAGAGTCAGAGAGAGAGAGAGAAAGACCTGGGGGTTGATATCACGCCAGACCTGTCCCCTGAAGCTCATATCAAGAGGATAACATCAGCGGCACATGCCAAGTTGGCCAACTTAAGAACGGCCTTTAGAAACTTCTGTAAGGAATCTTTCAGAACATTATATACCACATATCTCAGACCAATCCTGGAGTATGCGGCTCCAGCATGGAGTCCATATCTAGTCAAGCATAAGACTAAACAGGAAAAGATTCAAAGGTTTGCCACCAGACTAGTACCCGAACTGAGGGGTATGAGTGACGAGGAGAGACTACGGGAATTAAACCTCGCATCACTGGGAGACAGAAGAGTTAGAGGGGACGAGGGGACATGATCACCACATACAAGATTCTCAGAGGAATTGATAGGGTAGATAAAGATGGACTTTTTAACACAAGGGGCACATGCACTAGGGGACACAGGTGGAAACTGAGTGCCCAAATGAGCCATAGAGTCGTTAAAAAGATTTTTTTCAGTGTCAGAATTGTAGACAAATGGAATGCATTAGGAAGTGATGTGGTGGAGGCTGACTCCATACACAGCTTCAAGTTTATATATGATAGAGCCCAGTAGGCTCAGGAATCTGTACATTAGTTGATTGACCGTTGAGAGGTGGGACCAAATAGCCAGAGCTCAACCCCTGCAAGCACAACTAGGTAAGTACAACTAGGTAACTAGGCAAGTAAGTACACACACACACACAAACATACACGCTCATTGGATTGGAGAACTGGAATTGGAAACAAACATGGCAGGGAGCAGACGTAACACAGAGAGAGAGGAGGAGGACAAGATGTCTCGCTAGACGATGCACTCTTTCAAATGTTGAGAGAAATCAGGGTGGAACTACAAGGTAATGTGGGAAAAGGTAGCCAACCTGCAGTGTGAACTGACTGAAGCAAAAGCCTGAATTAAGATTAAAAGCCTGAAAGAGAATCCCCAATATCAGACATGATCCAGCCCTTAGGAAGATGGAAATGTATCTATAGAAGGGACTTTTACAATACAGCCTTCATTTGCAGACATACTTAGAAGGACCCTGGAAGTTGTCTCTGCAGTACAGGAAATTGCCATAAAAGCTGCTACTTCTCATGAAGCAGAAAGATGCACTAGCCGCCTGATAGAGAGGAAAAGAGCAGTAGTCATAGTAGGCACTAGGGAGCAAATAGGGGCCACTCCAAGGGGGAGGAGAGATATGGACAAAGCCACAGTCAAAGAGATCCTTGAAGGGGGTACAGATGGAGGGGGAACAACTGAATATAGAAAAGGTTTTCAGGCTTGGCCGGTACAACAAAGTCAAAGATCGATTGATAAAAGTGGTTTTCAAAAGCAAGGACACAAAACAGGAAATTTTAGCAAAGAAGAGCAGCCTACTCAATGTACTGAAGTTCAAAAAGGTATTCCAGCAGAGGGATATGACCAGGGAGGAGAGACGGAGAGCAGCAGCAGCAGCAAGAATGGAGAGCAAGGAGAGGAAAGGAATCAAGGGAACCACAACCCAGAACCCAACGATCCCAGAAGGGAGTGGGGAACCCTCCACAGGCAATTTAACAGCCCCAGTGGGAGGAATATCACACTTATCTCCCACCCAATAGAAGCACTTCCTGCCCCAGTCCCTACACTCCTTCACCACCCTAAGTCCTCCCTTCTCCCCTATATCCTCCCTCCTCCCCCAACCCCCCAATGCCCTCTCGTCTCCCACACCCCCCAAGCCTTCTTTCCTCCCCCTCTCCCCCAAGCCTTCCTATCTCCCCCACTCCCCCAAGCTCTCCTTTCTTCCCCCTCTCCAAGCCCTCACGCCACCCCATTCCCCCCCCCCCAAACCCTCTTCTTCTCCCCATCCCCCCAAGCCCTCCCTTCTCCCCCACCCCTCAAAGCCCTCACTTCGCCCCTACCCCTCTCCAAACCAGATCCTCCCAGCTCCCCCACAACCCAGGTCCCCCTCACTCTAAGCTTCCCTCATGACTCAGGGCCCCCCCCTTCCCCCTCCCCATCCCAGACCCTCCATGTTTACCTACTCCAGTGGAATCAACAGAAGCTGTGGATAGACAGAAAAGAGTCAGCTTCTAGGTGATGTACACGAACATAGATGGGATTACAAGCAAAGGGAGTGAACTTAGGGAGAGAGCACAAGAAGTAAACCCAGACATAATTGGAATCACGGAAACATAACTCTCAGGAATCATAACAAATGCGGTGTTCCCCCAGGATAACACTGTAATAAGGAAAGAGAGGGAGGGTAGGGGAGGAGGTAGAGTGGCCCTACTCATGAGAAAGGAATGGAGTTTCAAGGAGATGGTTATCCCAGGCTGTGAAGGGTTTAGAGACTACATAACAGCCACCATGACGATGGGAGGAGCTAGAGTAGTAGTAGCAGTGATATATAACCCTCCATCAAATGACAGAAGACCCAGGCAAGAGTATGATAGAAACAACATGGCAGTTAATAACATAATTGAGAGGGCAGCCTCTGCTGCCTGTTGAAACCGATCCCATCTGCTCATTATGGGGGAATTCAATCACGGAAGGATAGACTGGAAAACAAGGAACTGCACGGAGGAGATACATGGAGAGCCAAGCTAGTGGAGGTGGTGACAAGAAACTTTCTAAGCCAACATGTCGGGGAACCCACTAGGATGACGGGAAACGATGAACCAGTGAGACTCGACCTAGTCTTCACTCTGAATGACTCCGACATAAGGGAAATTGACTTCGAGGCCCCAGTAGGAATGAGCGATCACAGTGTACTGACGTTTGAGTATCTGGTCGAAGAAGGGCTAAAGTACTCGAGAAAGGGAACTGAAAGCAAAAGTCTAGCGTTTTGTAAGGGAAATTACGAGGAGATAAGAAAATAACTAACGGAAATAACATGGGAATCAGAGCTAAGGGGAAAGACGGCCTAAGAAATGATGGAATACATCATGCAGAAGTGCATGGAGGCAGCAGAAAGTTTATCCCAGCCCAAAAGGTAAAAAATGAAATGCAGATGAGAAACCCATGGTTTAAGCAGAGATGTAAGCTAGCTTAGCAACAAAGTAAAAGAGCATGGAAAAACTATAGATATAAGAGGACACTTGAGAGCAGAGAAGGTTACCAGAGAGCCAAGAATGAATACGTCAGGGTGAGGAGAGAGGCAGAAGAGCAATATGAAAACGACATAGCAAGCAAGGCAAAGACCCAACCTAAATTGCTGCACAGCCACATCAGGAGAAAGACAGCAGTGAAGGAACAGGTAATGAAACTGAGGATAGGGCCAGACATATTCACTACAAATGACAAAGAAGTGTGCGAGGAACTCAATATGAAATTCCAGGAAGTCTTCACATTATAGCAAGAAGTTCCAGAGATGAGAGAAAGAATAATAAACCAGGGACCACTAGATGAATTTGAGATTACCAGTGGAGATGTAAGGAAGCTTTTGCTAGAGTTGGATGTGACAAAGTTTATAAGCCCGGATGGAATATCACCATGGATACTAAAGGAAGGAGCAGAAGCACTGTGCCTGCCACTCTCCATGGGGTTTAACAAATCACTGGTAACTGGTGAACTGCCAGAAATTTGGAAGGCGGCAAACGAAGTCCCGATATACAAGAAGGGGGATAGACAGGAAGCACTGAACTACAGGCCAGTGTCCCTAACTTGCATACCATGCAAGCTAATGGACAAAATTGTGCGAAAAAAGCTAGTCGAACACCTGGGAGCGAAGGAACTTTGTGTCACCACACCAACGTGGTTTCAGGGTGGCAAGTCATGCCTCACAGGATTAATTGAATTCTACGATCAGGCAACAAGAATCAGACAAGAAGGAGAGGGGTTGGCAGGCTGTATATTTTTGGATTGCCAGAAAGCCTTTAACACAGTGCCACACCAGAGACTAGTGCGAAAGCTGGAGATGCAGGCATGAGTGAATGGTAAGGTACTCCATTGGATTAGGGAGTACCTAAGTAACAGAAGGTAGCGAGTCACTGTGAGGGGGGAGGTCTCATATTTTCGAGACGTCACCAGTGGGGTCCCGCAGGGTTCAGTCCTTGGACCCATACTGTTTCATATATATGTAAATGATCTTCCAGTTGGTATAGAATCATTCCTCTCATTGTTTGCTGATGATGCAGAAATTATGAGGAGGATTAAGATGGAGGAAGAGAGTATGAGACTACAAGATGACCTAGACAGACTGCATGATTGGTTCAATAAATGGCTACTAAAGTTAAACCCGAATAAATGTAAGGTAATGAAACTAAGCAGTGGAAACAGGAGGCCATTCACAGGATATAGAATAGGAGATGGAGTCATTCATGAAACGAACAGAGAGAAGGATCTAGGAGTTGATATCACACCAACCCTTTCTCCTGAAGCCCACATCAAAAGAATAACATCTGCGGCGTATGCGAGGCTCGCTAATATCAGAACTGCTTTCAGGAACATGTGTAAGGCATCATTCAGAACCTTGTATACCACATATGTAAGACCAATCCTGGAGTATGCGGCCCCAGCATGGAGCCCGTACCTGGTCAAACACAAGGCGAAGCTTGTAAAAGTTCAGAGATATGCCACTAGGCTAGTCACAGAACTAAGAGGCATGAGTTATGAAGAAAAACTGCGAGAAATGTACCTCACGACACTAGAAGACAGAAGAGTAAGGGGAGACATGATCACTACCTACAAAATTCTCAGAGGAATTGATAGGGTAGATAAAAATAAACTGTTTAACACGGGTGGTACGCGAACAAGGGGGACACAAGTGGAAACTGAGTACCCAAATGAACCACAGGGACGTTAGAAAGAACTTTTTCAGTGTCAGAGTATCAGATGGAATACATTAGGCAGTGATATGGTGGAGGCTGACTCCATACAGTTTCAAATGTAGATATGATAGAGCCCAGTAGGCTCAGGAATCTGTACATCAGTTGATTGACAGTTGAGAGGCGGGACGAAAGAGCCAGAGCTCAACCCCTGCAAGCAGAATTAGGTGAGTACACACACACAGCACACACACACACAGGATAATAAAGGTAAAACATGCACACAATCTCTGGATGATAATAATAATTCATTCATCTCTCACAGGACATAGACTACGTGATGTGGACCGGGGACGTGGTGCCACACAACGTCTGGTCCACCACAAAGGAGTTCAACCTGCAGCTGGTGAGGGAAACAAACCAGATGATCCAAGATTTCTTTCCCAGTATTCCTGTGTTCCCGGTTGTCGGCAACCACGAGATGAGCCCCCTCGATCAGTGAGTTTCATCTGCACACCTGTTTAATTTGAAGCATTCCTCGACCAGGGAGTTTCTTTTGCACTCCCGTTTATTTTGTTCGTTGTGAAGCGCCTTCCTCGACCAGTGAGTTCCATCTGTACACCTGTTTATTTTGTTCGTTGTGAAACCTTCTTTGGCCAGTGAGTTCCATCTGTACACCTGTTTATTTTGTTCCTTATGAAGCCTTCCTCGATCTGTGAGTGCCTTCTGTACACCTGTTTCTTGCGTTCTTTGTGAAGCCTTCCTCGATCAGTGAGTTCCTTCTGTACACTTGTGTATTTTGCTCGTTATGAAGCCTTCCTCGACCAGTGAGTCCCTTCTTTAGACCTATTTATTATGTTCGCCGTGAAGCCTGCCATCAGACATACAGCTGTTAGCACTGAGGAGAATAATTAAGGAATGCTCTATATAATAGTATATTTCAACACGAAGGCAATATACAGTTCACTACCCTCCACTAAACTGACACATCAGAGTAAATCTACATTTCCAGTATTTGAAGAAAACTATTTACGTTTTCAGCTTTCTGGTTCCATTGTTTGGTTGACATCTATTGCTTATCATATTTTAAGAGTATCTAAATTTTCAGCATGACATTTATATTCAACAAATTAACAGAGGATCCAATAGTAAAAGGTATAATATTTGAATATAACCTTTGATGATAGGAAATATACATCATACATCTTATCAATATTTCTCTCGCAATTCCTGGTTGGAGCTAACCCGGCAATGCTTGGGATATTCCTCCCATAATACTCACCCCACGTACCACCCTCTTCCTCTCCCCTCTCCCTACATCACATCTTTTCACCGATCATAGCCCTCCCATCTTTACTTTCACCTTCTTCCCTACCCCTTCCCACTTTCCCCCCTTTCCCACACCTCTTTATTTTCTTTCCCGCCCCTTCTCCTCTTTATTGTCATTTCCTCTTTCCTCTCTTCTCCGTCGTTTTCCCGCTTCCTCTCTCTCCTCCCATCTCCCTACCATCCTCACTCTCCATTACAACCTCAAACTGACAGTTGTTTCATTTACAGTTCCTCCTATGGTATCTTGGCCCCACCCACTCTCTCCTAGTGTATCTTATCACCTCCCATTCTCTCCTTGTGTGTCTTGTCAACTTCCACCCTCTCCTTGTGTATCGTGTACACTCCCACCCTCTCCTTGTGTATCGTGTACACTTCCACCTTCTCCTTGTGTATCGTGTACACTCCCACCCTCTCCTTGTGTATCGTGTACACTTCCACCCTCTCCTTGTGTATCGTGTACACTTCCACCCTCTCCTTGTGTATCGTGTACACTCCCACCCTCTCCTTGTGTATCGTGAACACTTCCACCCTCTCCTTGTGTATCGTGTACACTTCCACCCTCTCCTTGTGTATCGTGTACACTCCCACCCTCTCCTTGTGTATCGTGTACACTTCCACTCTCTCCTTGTGTATCGTGTACACTTCCACCCTCTCCTTGTGTATCGTGTACACTTCCACCCTCTCCTTGTGTATCGTGTACACTTCCACTCTCTCCTTGTGCATCGTGTACACTTCCACTCTCTCCTTGTGTATCGTGTACACTCCCACCCTCTCCTTGTGTATCGTGTACACTTCCACCCTCTCCTTGTGTATCGTGTACACTTCCACTCTCTCATTGTGTATCGTGTACACTTCCACCCTCTCCTTGTGTATCGTGTACACTTCCACCCTCTCCTTGTGTATCGTGTACACTCCCACCCTCTCCTTGTGTATCGTGTACACTTCCACCCTCTCCTTGTGTATCGTGTACACTTCCACCCCCTCCTTGTGTATCGTGTACACTTCCACCCTCTCCTTGTGTATCGTGTACACTTCCACCCTCTCCTTGTGTATCGTGTACACTTCCACCCCCTCCTTGTGTATCGTGTACACTCCCACCTTCTCCTTGTGTATCGTGTACACTTCCACCCTCTCCTTGTGTATCGTGTACACTTCCACCCCCTCCTTGTGTATCGTGTACACTCCCACCTTCTCCTTGTGTATCGTGTACACTTCCACCCTCTCCTTGTGTATCGTGTACACTTCCACCCTCTCCTTGTGTATCGTGTACACTCCCACCCTCTCCTTGTGTATCGTGTACACTTCCACCCCCTCCTTGTGTATTGTGTACACACTCACCCTCTCCTTATGTATCGTGTACACTCCCATCCTCTCCTTGTGTATCATGTACACTCCCACGCTCTCCTTGTGTATCGTGTACACTCCCACCCTCTCCTTGTGTTTCATGTACACTCCCACGCTCTCCTTGTGTATCGTGTACACTCCCACCCTCTCCTTGTGTATCGTGTACACTTCCACCCTCTCCTTGTGTATCGTGTACACTTCCACCCCCTCCTTGTGTATCGTGTACACTCTCACCCTCTCCTTATGTATCGTGTACACTCCCACCCTCTCCTTGTGTATTGTGTACACACTCACACTCTCCTTATGTATCGTGTACACTCCCATCCTCTCCTTGTGTATCATGTACACCCCACGCTCTTCTTGTGTATCGTGTACACTCCCATCCTCTCCTTGTGTATCGTGTACACTCCCACGCTCTTCTTGTGTATCGTGTACACTCCCATCCTCTCCTTGTGTATCATGTACACTCCCACGCTCTTCTTGTGTATCGTGTACACTCCCATCCCCTCCTTGTGTATCATGTACACTCCCACGCTCTTCTTGTGTATCGTGTACACTCCCATCCTCTCCTTGTGTATCATGTACACTCCCACGCTCTTCTTGTGTATCGTGTACACTCCCATCCTCTCCTTGTGTATCATGTACACTCCCACGCTCTTCTTGTGTATCGTGTACACTTCCACCCTCTCCTTGTGTATCGTGTACACTTCCACCCTCTCCTTGTGTATCATGTGCACTTCCACCCTCTCCTTGTGTATCGTGTACACTTCCACCCTCTCCTTGTGTATCGTGTACACTTCCACCCTCTCCTTGTGTATCGTGTACACTTCCACCCTCTCCTTGTGTATCGTGTACACTTCCACCCTCTCCTTGTGTATCGTGTACACTTCCACCCTCTCCTTGTGTATCATGTACACTCCCACGCTCTTCTTGTGTATCGTGTACACTTCCACCCTCTCCTTGTGTATCATGTACACTCCCACGCTCTTCTTGTGTATCGTGTACACTTCCACCCTCTCCTTGTGTATCGTGAACACTTCCACCCTCTCCTTGTGTATCGTGTACACTTCCACCCTCTCCTTGTGTATCGTGAACACTTCCACCCTCTCCTTGTGTATCGTGTACACTTCCACCCTCTCCTTGTGTATCATGTACACTTCCACCCTCTCCTTGTGTATCGTGTACACTTCCACCCTCTCCTTGTGTATCATGTACACTCCCACCCTCTCCTTGTGTATCGTGTACACTTCCACCCTCTCCTTGTGTATCATGTACACTTCCACCCTCTCCTTGTGTATCATGTACACTCCCACCCTCTCCTTGTGTATCGTGAACACTTCCACCCTCTCCTTGTGTATCGTGTACACTTCCACCCTCTCCTTGTGTATCATGTACACTTCCACCCTCTCCTTGTGTATCATGTACACTTCCACCCTCTCCTTGTGTATCGTGAACACTTCCACCCTCTCCTTGTGTATCGTGTACACTTCCACCCTCTCCTTGTGTATCATGTACACTTCCACCCTCTCCTTGTGTATCGTGTACACTTCCACCCTCTCCTTGTGTATCGTGAACACTTCCACCCTCTCCTTGTGTATCGTGTACACTTCCACCCTCTCCTTGTGTATCGTGAACACTTCCACCCTCTCCTTGTGTATCGTGTACACTTCCACCCTCTCCTTGTGTATCATGTACACTTCCACCCTCTCCTTGTGTATCGTGTACACTTCCACCCTCTCCTTGTGTATCGTGAACACTTCCACCCTCTCCTTGTGTATCGTGTACACTTCCACCCTCTCCTTGTGTATCATGTACACTTCCACCCTCTCCTTGTGTATCGTGAACACTTCCACCCTCTCCTTGTGTATCGTGTACACTTCCACCCTCTCCTTGTGTATCATGTACACTTCCACCCTCTCCTTGTGTATCGTGTACACTTCCACCCTCTCCTTGTGTATCGTGTACACTCCCACCCTCTCCTTGTGTATCGTGTACACTTCCACCCTCTCCTTGTGTATCATGTACACTTCCACCCTCTCCTTGTGTATCGTGTACACTTCCACCCTCTCCTTGTGTATCGTGTACACTTCCACCCTCTCCTTGTGTATCATGTACACTTCCACCCTCTCCTTGTGTATCGTGTACACTTCCACCCTCTCCTTGTGTATCGTGTACACTTCCACCCTCTCCTTGTGTATCATGTACACTTCCACCCTCTCCTTGTGTATCGTGTACACTTCCACCCTCTCCTTGTGTATCGTGTACACTTCCACCCTCTCCTTGTGTATCAAGTACACTTCCACCCTCTCCTTGTGTATCATGTACACTTCCACCCTCTCCTTGTGTATCGTGTACACTTCCACCCTCTCCTTGTGTATCGTGTACACTTCCACCCTCTCCTTGTGTATCAAGTACACTTCCACCCTCTCCTTGTGTATCGTGTACACTTCCACCCTCTCCTTGTGTATCGTGAACACTTCCACCCTCTCCTTGTGTATCGTGTACACTTCCACCCTCTCCTTGTGTATCGTGAACACTTCCACCCTCTCCTTGTGTATCGTGAACACTTCCACCCTCTCCTTGTGTATCGTGAACACTTCCACCCTCTCCTTGTGTATCGTGAACACTTCCACCCTCTCCTTGTGTATCGTGTACACTTCCACCCTCTCCTTGTGTATCGTGTACACTTCCACCCTCTCCTTCTGTATCATGTACACTTCCACCCTCTCCTTGTGTATCGTGTACACTTCCACCCTCTCCTTGTGTATCGTGTACACTTCCACCCTCTCCTTGTGTATCGTGTACACTTCCACCCTCTCCTTGTGTATCGTGTACACTTCCACCCTCTCCTTGTGTATCAAGTACACTTCCACCCTCTCCTTGTGTATCATGTACACTTCCACCCTCTCCTTGTGTATCGTGTACACTTCCACCCTCTCCTTGTGTATCGTGTACACTTCCACCCTCTCCTTGTGTATCAAGTACACTTCCACCCTCTCCTTGTGTATCGTGTACACTTCCACCCTCTCCTTGTGTATCGTGAACACTTCCACCCTCTCCTTGTGTATCGTGTACACTTCCACCCTCTCCTTGTGTATCGTGAACACTTCCACCCTCTCCTTGTGTATCGTGAACACTTCCACCCTCTCCTTGTGTATCGTGAACACTTCCACCCTCTCCTTGTGTGTCTTGTAACCTTGTGCATCTCAGCTAGCAGCTAACAGAGTAAGAATCCTTCTCATAATCCGTCTTTTTATTCACTCACATTCCCCTATTGATTAAAGTGGCAGTTTAATTTTGCATTTTCGTGAACAGTTGTTTTCATGGGTGTAATATTTACAACCATAAAAATACACCTGTTATCATGGAACAAATGTTCGTAAACACCTGTTATCCTTGGGTTAATGTTCATGAACACTTGTTGTCGTGGTGATAATGTTACTGAACAGCTTCTATCATCGGGGAAATGTTTGTGAAAACCTGTTATCAATGGGGTAATATTTGTGACTTCTGTTGTCATGGGGGTAATTTTCGTGAACACCTGTTGTCACTAGAGAAATGTTTTTGAACACCTGTTGTCAGGGAGAAAAATTCGTGAACACATGTTGTTATGGGGAAAGCTTTGTGAACAACTGTTGTCACGGGGAGAAAGATGGTGAGCACCTGTTGTCATGGGGGAAATTTTTTGAGCATCTGTAGTTATTTGAAAAAGTTTGTGAACACATGTTTTTTATGAAAATTTTTGAACACCTGTTATCATGGGAGAAAAGCTTGTGAACACCTGTTGTTATCTGAAAAAAATTGAACATCTGTTGTCATGGGGGAAAGTTTTTGGGCATCTGTTGTCATGAGGGAAAGTTCGTGAACACCTGTTGTTATGGGGGATTACGTTGTGAATTGTTGATGGTCATATCTGCCTCGATCATAACATTTTATTTATGTAAAAACACTTCGTTTTAACAAATCTTTTCCCAGGCGTGCTAGTAGCCCGACTACCGTACTAGTAGCCCGACTACCGTACTAGTAGCCCGACTACCGTGCTAGTAGCCCGACTACCGTGCTAGTAGCCCGACTACCGTGCTAGTAGCCCGACTACCGTGCTAGTAGCCCGACTACCGTGCTAGTAGCCCGACTACCGTGCTAGTAGCCCGACTACCGTGCTAGTAGGGTAACTACAGTGCTAGTAGCCCGACTACCGTGCTAGTAGCCCGACTACCGTGCTAGTAGCCCGACTACCGTGCTAGTAGCCCGACTACCTTGCTAGTAGGTTAACTACAGTGCTAGTAGCCCGACTACCGTGCTAGTAGCGTAACTACAGTGCTAGTAGCCCGACTACCATGCTAGTAGCCCGACTACCGTGCTAGTAGCCCGACTACCGTGCTAGTAGCCCGACTACCGTGCTAGTAGCCCGACTACCATGCTAGTAGCTCGACTACCGTGCTAGTAGCCAGACTACCATGCTAGTAGCCCGACTACCGTGCTAGTAGCCCGACTACCGTGCAAGTAGCCTGACTACCATGCTAGTAGCCCGACTACCGTGCTAGTAGCTCGACTACCGTGCTAGTAGCCCGACTACCATGCTAGTAGCCCGACTACCGTGCTAGTAGCCCGACTACCGTGCAAGTAGCCTGACTACCATGCTAGTAGCCCGCCTACCGTGCTAGTAGCCCGACTACCATGCTAGTAGCCCGACTACCGTGCTAGTAGCCCGACTACCATGCTAGTAGCTCGACTACCGTGCTAGTAGCCCGACTACCATGCTAGTAGCCCGACTACCGTGCTAGTAGCCCGACTACCGTGCAAGTAGCCTGACTACCATGCTAGTAGCCCGACTACCGTGCTAGTAGCCCGACTACCATGCTAGTAGCCCGACTACCAAGCTAGTAGCTCGACTACCGTGCTAGTAGCCCGACTACCATGCTAGTAGCCCGACTACCGTGCTAGTAGCCCGACTACCATGCTAGTAGCCCGACTACCATGCTAGTAGCTCGACTACCGTGCTAGTAGCCCGACTACCCCATGCTAGTAGCCCGACTACCGCGCTAGTAGCCTGACTACCATGCTAGTAGCCCGACTACCATGCTAGTAGCTCGACTACCGTGCTAGTAGCCCGACTACCCCATGCTAGTAGCCCGACTACCGCGCTAGTAGCCTGACTACCATGCTAGTAGCCCGACTACCATGCTAGTAGCTCGACTACCGTGCTAGTAGCCTGACTACCCCATGCTAGTAGCCCGACTACCGCGCTAGTAGCCTGACTACTGCGCTAGTGGCCCAACAACCGTGTTGTGGGGGAAACTTACTCCAGCATATAATATCATTCATAGATTCCTTAAGACCATAAAAATGTTTGTGGCTCTGAAACCTATGACCTATAGATTATATAATAATCAATTTAATAATTAATGCATAATAAGTTTAGAGAAATGGACTGTAAAACTTCGGTTTAAAGTAGAGTGATTTCCATACACATTTATATATATATATATATATATATATATATATATATATATATATATATATTTTTTTTTTTGGGGGGGTAAAATCTATAATGTTAGTCTACAGATTTTATGGAAATAACATATGCATAAATCAATAAAAATAATTAGATATGGGTTAATATGTAAACTACAAATGGAAAGAGTAAACGACGTAAATTGCGTCGTTTCAAAGTTGAACGTAGATTGCGTCCAGCAGCAATGACCAGTTTAGTCCTGTCCGCCGGTTATCTCTGACGACACTGATTATACAGGTTGATTTACGATTTCCTTGCAGCTAACTCCATGCTGAAATATGAATCATATGTAATTGCCATCTTTGAGCTTATATTCTCACACATTCATAAATATACTGTTGATAGAATATAATAATGACACTCACAAGGTTATTTTGATGGTCATGCGTCCTGACTATAAGACACCCTATATAATATATATTAAGGCCAAAAAGGGATAACTTAGCCTTGCCGGACGCGGTGTCCGGAATAAGATGAAGCCGTCACGTCTACTTGAAGTTCGTTAATGCACGGATGTTCGAAATATGAGGCGATAGCTAGACAGGCTCCAGGACCCTCCCTCAAATATGGGGTCTATCTATGCCAAGACTCCTCGCTAGTTAGTGATGTGCGCTCCACCTAGCACTAAATGTTGGAAACTTGGGGAATTATTTGCTGTACTTAATTCTAATTTCTGAATGGATGGTAACATTACTGATGTTAATTCATGTCATAATAAAGTGCTTTATATTTTAGCAGATTGTTTCTGGCTGTGCAAATCATTTAATCTAAATAACGTTAGATGGACGATAAATATTCAGTGGAAATTCAGTTCATCGCTTTGTTTACTGGAACAGCTGATCGCAGCGGTATAAAATTGTTTCCAATAAATGGCTATATAAGTTGCTAAAAAAAAAGTTATATCGATATTCCTTAATATATAATGCAAGGTTAGATTGAGTGTAAATTGATTTATGAAAATATATAATTCATTATCGAGGGAGCCGGGCGACTGACGCAATACTGGCCCTCGATATAAGTAAGATTTTGCTGTATGAGGCTACTTATTAGAAGAGTTAGTAAATGTGAATTCCTAGTACATAAAATTTATATTATTGCACTAAGGGTTAGTATTATATATATATATATATATATATATATATATATATATATATATATATATATATATATATATATATATATATATATATATATATATATATATATATATATATATTTTTTTTTTTTTTAAAGTTTGTGAGGGTACCACCTCTGGTGCCAATGTGGGGACCCATAGCCTCGGAGAAGAAAATAAAAAGTATTCAGAGGAGACCTTGTGGTTTCTCACTGAACACTAATATTATCTTCTACCACCCCCATTCTTTTGTATGTACACATATATATTTGCTTTATTTGAACTTTGTTACAAAAAAGGAGTTACATATGGGTTACAAAGATGGTTATCATAGGTTGTCGAGTTCCTCCAGCTCCTCAGATGGCGGGCAGGAACCCTGGATGCAGTGCGCATTTCCCCTCTGTATCGCCACACTGAGGCGCTGGAAAAGAAAGCTTGCAGCTCTCGGGTCCCTTGTTGTTTCAATGAGCCTAGAACCCAGTTCCTTCAAAAAACTGGTAGCACTTTTACCCCAGCGCCGAGTGTCTCAGAAGCAATGGGGACAAAATTGTAGTGGTGATCCAGTTCTCTATACTTACGGAATTTGGCTGCTTCCCTGTGGGTGGCAGCGCCACCTGGTTGTGCAACACTGAGGTTAATGTAGGTGTTACCCAGGGTTGATACGCACGTGTAGACCCATACCAACTGCTTGCCATTCTTCCAGGGGTTCACTGTGATACCATCCGGGCGACCAATAAGAGCATCAGAGTTACGGGGCGTTAGGTAACGGGGCTCTCTTTCAGCTGGGCATCCAGCTGTGGTGAGGCTCCTCTTGATGATGTCGTTAACTTCACTGTGCCTCGAGTGCCATCCCCCTGTGCTTTGGCAGAGTAGGCCATGGTGGCCGTACCTGTCAGCCACCACCTCGCCGCAAATACACCTACATCTGGTGTGGATTGGGGCAGCAAGGCGGAGGGCCACAGCAATTCGGAGGGCGTGTGGTGTGAGACGCGTGCCAGTTGCCGACATTGGGGTTGCTAACAGGAAATCCCCTGCATGTGGTGCTGCTACTGCTGTGAGGCGTGCAATGTCGTGTTGTGTTGTTGCAGCACCCAGGCACTCTGCAGCAACTTGGTCTACAATGGGGCCATCCCAGCTGGATTGCTTGTGGGCTTTTGGGGATGGTGGTTGAGGTGACTGGCCTGCACGAGAGGCCCACTCTGTGGCACAGCGTGTAAAATTGGGATCATGTACACCTGCCAGCTGATGTAAGTGGGCAGGTAGAATTTCCTTCACAAGGTCGTCGGATGCTGATAAGGAGGACAGGAAGGCTGGAACAGTGATTTGCGTTGCTGTTCGAACTCCGAGGCCCCCAAGTCTTACGTGAAGAGAGGCTTGTTTCCACTGTAGGTCATCGAGAGAGAGGTTAAGGGCTTTTTCTAGCATTGATTTCAGTAACCGGTCATACTCACTTAGTTTTTGGCTACTGTAAGATGGTGAACACCTCAGAAAGTAGGTTAACCTGGGGAGGGACAGACATCTGGTGATGAGGTAGAGTGCATCATGAGCATCAATATCCTCAATCCTCCCATCCATCCTCTTAAGGTCGGCGATTTTCTTATCAAGGACCTCATCGATGGCTTTCAACCCCAGGGGAGCTCCTAGGAGTGTGCTGTCTTCAGGTTTAGTTTTATGGATATTTGGCAGAAGACCCTCTATTCTCTCTACGATGCCCTGGTTGGAACATATTATTTCACATTTAGAAGGGTTCAGGGTGAGGCCTAAAACTGCACCTTGCTCCTGGATTTTTCTGATGTCCTCCAGGAGGGAGTCTTGGGAACCAGCTAGGGTACCATCATCCAAGAACCAGATGTTAAGCCCGCTGGACAGGACCTCTGTGACTTGTTTGATGACTAAGCAGAAAAGGAGAGGAGCAAGGGGATCACCCTGTTGGACGCCTTCTCGCGAGGAAAACTATATATATATATATATATATATATATATATATATATATATATATATATATATATATATGTCGTACCTAGTAGCCAGAACGCACTTCTCAGCCTACTATGCAAGGCCCGATTTGCCTAATAAGCCAAGTTTTCATGAATTAATGATTTTTCGACTACCTAACCTAACCTAACTTTTTCGGCTACCTAACCTAACCTAACCTATAGAGATAGGTTAGGTTAGGTAAGGTAGGGTTGGTTAGGTTCGGTCATATATCTACGTTAATTTAAACTCCAATAAAATAAAATTGACCTCATACATAATGAAATAGGTAACTTTATCATTTCCTAAGAAAAAAATTAGAGAAAATTTATTAATTCAGGAAAACTTGGCTTATTAGGCAAATCGGGCCTTGCATATTAGGCCGAGAAGTGCGTTCTGGTTACTAGGTACGACATATATATATATATATATATATATATATATATATATATATATATATATATATATATATATATATATATATATATATATATATATATATATATATATATAAGTATATTTTGGTAGCAGTCTTTCCTGTAGACATATATTATTAAATATGACCGAAAAAGTAAGATTAATAATTCTAACACGAATTTTCTCAATCTTTCGTACATTACGCTTCACTGTTGGAGGTAAATCAAAAATCAATTCTCCAAAATTCATTTTTATTTCTAGTCTGACGCGACACGGGCGCGTTTCGTAAAACTTATTACATTTTCAAAGACTTTAGTTCACAAATACACAACTGAATAGAACTTACGTATCTCCGATTTTATATCTACATTTGAGTGAGGTGGAAGGGGTGATGTGGCATTAACACAAGACAGAACAAAGTGTGGTATTAATAGGGCATTAATTTCATCAACACAAGACAGAACAAGAGTATTAATAGGGTATTAATTTCATCAACACAAGACAGAACACGAAACAATGGATATTGAATAGAAGTGTTTGTAGAAAGCCTATTGGTCCATATTTCTTGATGCTTCTATATTGGAGCGGAGTCTTGAGGTGGGTAGAATATAGTTGTGCAATAATTGGCTGTTGATTGCTGGTGTTGACTTCTTGATGTGTAGTGCCTCGCAAACGTCAAGCCGTCTGCTATCGCTGTATCTATCGATGATTTCTGTGTTGTTTACTAGGATTTCTCTGGCGATGGTTTGGTTGTGGGAAGAGATTATATGTTCCTTAATGGAGCCCTGTTGCTTATGCATCGTTAAACGCCTAGAAAGAGATGTTGTTGTCTTGCCTATATACTGGGTTTTTTGGAGCTTACAGTCCCCAAGTGGGCATTTGAAGGCATAGACGACGTTAGTCTCTTTTAAAGCGTTCTGTTTTGTGTCTGGAGAGTTTCTCATGAGTAGGCTGGCCGTTTTTCTGGTTTTATAGTAAATCGTCAGTTGTATCCTCTGATTTTTGTCTGTAGGGATAACGTTTCTATTAACAATATCTTTCAGGACCCTTTCCTCCGTTTTATGAGCTGTGGAAAAGAAGTTCCTGTAAAATAGTCTAATAGGGGGTATAGGTGTTGTGTTAGTTGTCTCTTCAGAGGTTGCATGGCTTTTCACTTTCCTTCTTATGATGTCTTCGACGAAACCATTGGAGAAGCCGTTGTTGACTAGGACCTGCCTTACCCTACAGAGTTCTTCGTCGACTTGCACCCATTCTGAGCTGTGGCTGAGAGCACGGTCGACATATGCGTTAACAACACTCCTCTTGTACCTGTCTGGGCAGTCGCTGTTGGCATTTAGGCACATTCCTATGTTTGTTTCCTTAGTGTAGACTGCAGTGTGGAAACCTCCGCCCTTTTCCATGACTGTTACATCTAGAAAGGGCAGCTTCCCATC
Organism: Procambarus clarkii; assembly: GCF_040958095.1. Lineage (NCBI taxonomy): Eukaryota > Metazoa > Arthropoda > Malacostraca > Decapoda > Cambaridae > Procambarus > Procambarus clarkii. The sequence goes on along the minus strand of NC_091242.1, from coordinate 12,655,076 downwards.
CTTTTCCATCTCGTAAGTGAAACGCAGCACGGAACTCTGCTCAAATGCCTCCTTCAGCTCCTGCAGATGTCTGACATCAGGTACCTGTGTAAAAATGTCGTCTGCAGGTATGTTGACGACATTTTTACACAGGTACCTGATGTCAGACATCTGCAGGAGCTGAAGGAGGCATTTGAGCAGAGTTCCGTGCTGCGTTTCACTTACGAGATGGAAAAGGATGGGAAGCTACCCTTTCTAGATGTAACAGTCATGGAAAAGGGCGGAGGTTTCCACACTGCAGTCTACACTAAGGAAACAAACATAGGAATGTGCCTAAATGCCAACAGCGACTGCCCAGACAGGTACAAGAGGAGTGTTGTTAACGCATATGTCGACCGTGCTCTCAGCCACAGCTCAGAATGGGTGCAAGTCGACGAAGAACTCTGTAGGGTAAGGCAGGTCCTAGTCAACAACGGCTTCTCCAATGGTTTCGTCGAAGACATCATAAGAAGGAAAGTGAAAAGCCATGCAACCTCTGAAGAGACAACTAACACAACACCTATACCCCCTATTAGACTATTTTACAGGAACTTCTTTTCCACAGCTCATAAAACGGAGGAAAGGGTCCTGAAAGATATTGTTAATAGAAACGTTATCCCTACAGACAAAAATCAGAGGATACAACTGACGATTTACTATAAAACCAGAAAAACGGCCAGCCTACTCATGAGAAACTCTCCAGACACAAAACAGAACGCTTTAAAAGAGACTAACGTCGTCTATGCCTTCAAATGCCCACTTGGGGACTGTAAGCTCCAAAAAACCCAGTATATAGGCAAGACAACAACATCTCTTTCTAGGCGTTTAACGATGCATAAGCAACAGGGCTCCATTAAGGAACATATAATCTCTTCCCACAACCAAACCATCGCCAGAGAAATCCTAGTAAACAACACAGAAATCATCGATAGATACAGCGATAGCAGACGGCTTGACGTTTGCGAGGCACTACACATCAAGAAGTCAACACCAGCAATCAACAGCCAATTATTGCACAACTATATTCTACCCACCTCAAGACTCCGCTCCAATATAGAAGCATCAAGAAATATGGACCAATAGGCTTTCTACAAACACTTCTATTCAGTATCCATTGTTTCGTGTTCTGTCTTGTGTTGATGAAATTAATACCCTATTAATACTCTTGTTCTGTCTTGTGTTGATGAAATTAATACCCTATTAATACCACACTTTGTTCTGTCTTGTGTTAATGCCACATCACCCCTTCCACCTCACTCAAATGTAGATATAAAATCGGAGATACGTAAGTTCTATTCAGTTGTGTATTTGTGAACTAAAGTCTTTGAAAATGTAATAAGTTTTACGAAACGCGCCCGTGTCGCGTCAGACTAGAAATAAAAATGAATTTTGGAGAATTGATTTTTGATTTACCTCCAACAGTGAAGCGTATTGTACGAAAGATTGAGAAAATTCGTGTTAGAATTATTAATCTTACTTTTTCGGTCATATTTAATATATATATATATATATATATATATATATATATATATATATATATATATATATATATATATATATATATATATATATATATATATATACATATATATATATATATATATATATATATATATATATATATATATATATATATATATATATATATATATATATATATATATATATGTCGTACCTAGTAGCCAGAACTCACTTCTCAGCCTACTATTCAAGGCCCGATTTGCCTATTAAGCCAAGTTTTCCTGAATTAATATATTTACTATAATTTTTTTCTTATGAAATGATAAAGCAACCCTTTTCTCTATGTATGAGGTCAATTTTTTTATTGGAGTTAAAATTAACGTAGATATATGACCGAACCTAAAAACCCTACCTAACCTAACCTAACCTATATTTATAGGTAAGGTTAGGTTAGGTAGCTAAAAAAAGCTAGGTTAGGTTAGGTTAGGTAGCTAAAAAAAGCTAGGTTAGGTTAGGTTAGGTAGACGAAAAAACATTAATTCATGAAAACTTGGCTTATTAGGCAAATCTGGCCTTGAATAGTAGGCTGAGAAGTGAGTTCTGGCTATTAGGTACGACATATATATATATATATATATATATATATATATATATATATATATATATATATATATATATATATATATATATATGCAAACAAGCCTGAATGGTCCCTAGGACTATATACAACTGAAAACTCACACCCCAGAAGTGACTCGAACCCATACTGCCAGGAGCAACGCAACTGGTATGAACAGGGACGCCTTAATCCGCTTGACCATCACGACCGGACATAAGGAAGTGATAGCCGAAGCTATTTGAACCACTTCCCCGCCGGCACTCGGATGGTAATCTTGGGCATAGCATTTTATCAAATCACCTCATTCTTTGGGGCACACGTGAGGAACACAAATGCAAACAAGCCTGAATGGTCCCCAGGACTATATACAACTGAAAACTCACACCCCAGAAGTGACTCGAACCCATACTGCCAGGAGCAACGCAACTGGTATGAACAGGGACGCCTTAATCCGCTTGACCATCACGACCGGACGACCGTTTGTGTTCCTCACGTGTGCCCCAAAGAATGAGGTGATTTGATAAAATGCTATGCCCAAGATTACCATCCGAGTGCCGGCGGGGAAGTGGTTCAAATAGCTTCGGCTATCACTTCCTTATGTCCGGTCGTGATGGTCAAGCGGATTAAGGCGTCCCTGTTCATACCAGTTGCGTTGCTCCTGGCAGTATGGGTTCGAGTCACTTCTGGGGTGTGAGTTTTCAGTTGTATATAGTCCTGGGGACCATTCAGGCTTGTTTGCATTTGTGTTCCTCACGTGTGCCCCAGAGAATGAGGTGATTTGATAAAATGCTATCCCCAAGATTACCATCCGAGTGCCGGCGGGGAAGTGGTTCAAATAGCTTCGGCTATCACTTCCTTATGTCCGGTCGTGATGGTCAAGCGGATTAAGGCGTCCCTGTTCATACCAGTTGCGTTGCTCCTGGCAGTATGGGTTCGAGTCACTTCTGGGGTGTGAGTTTTCAGTTATATATATATATATATATATATATATATATATATATATATATATATATATATATGTCGTACCTAGTAGCCAGAACGCACTTCTATGCCTACTATGCAAGGCCTGATTTGCCTAATAATCCAAGTTTTCATGAATTAATTGTTTTTCGACTACCTAACCTACCTAACCTAACCTAACCTAACTTTTTCGGCTACCTAACCTAACCTAACCTATAAAGATAGGTTAGGTTAGGTTAGGTAGGGTTGGTTAGGTTCGATCATATCTCTACGTTAATTTTAACTCCAATAAAAAAAAATTGACCTCATACGTAATGAAATGGGTAGCTTTATCATTTCATAAGAAAAAAAATTGAGAAAATATATTAATTCAGGAAAATTTGGCTTATTAGGCAAATCGGGCCTTGAATAGTAGGCTGAGAAGTGCGTTCTGGCTACTAGGTACGACATATATATATATATATATATATATATATATATATATATATATATATATATATATATATATATATATATATATATATATATATATATATATATATATATGTCGTACCTAGTAGCCAGAACGCACTTCTCAGCCTACTATGCAAGGCCCGATTTGCCTATTAAGCCAAGTTTTCCTGAATTAATATATTTACTATAATTTTTTTCTTATGAAATGATAAAGCAACCCTTTTCTCTATGTATGAGGTCAATTTTTTTATTGGAGTTAAAATTAACGTAGATATATGACCGAACCTAACAAACCCTACCTAACCTAACCTAACCTATATTTATAGGTAAGGTTAGGTTAGGTAGCTAAAAAAAGCTAGGTTAGGTTAGGTTAGGTAGCTAAAAAAAGCTAGGTTAGGTTAGGTTAGGTAGACGAAAAAACATTAATTCATGAAAACTTGGCTTATTAGGCAAATCTGGCCTTGAATAGTAGGCTGAGAAGTGAGTTCTGGCTATTAGGTACGACATATATATATATATATATATATATATATATATATATATATATATATATATATATATATATATATATATATATATGCAAACAAGCCTGAATGGTCCCTAGGACTATATACAACTGAAAACTCACACCCCAGAAGTGACTCGAACCCATACTGCCAGGAGCAACGCAACTGGTATGAACAGGGACGCCTTAATCCGCTTGACCATCACGACCGGACATAAGGAAGTGATAGCCGAAGCTATTTGAACCACTTCCCCGCCGGCACTCGGATGGTAATCTTGGGCATAGCATTTTATCAAATCACCTCATTCTTTGGGGCACACGTGAGGAACACAAATGCAAACAAGCCTGAATGGTCCCCAGGACTATATACAACTGAAAACTCACACCCCAGAAGTGACTCGAACCCATACTGCCAGGAGCAACGCAACTGGTATGAACAGGGACGCCTTAATCCGCTTGACCATCACGACCGGACGACCGTTTGTGTTCCTCACGTGTGCCCCAAAGAATGAGGTGATTTGATAAAATGCTATGCCCAAGATTACCATCCGAGTGCCGGCGGGGAAGTGGTTCAAATAGCTTCGGCTATCACTTCCTTATGTCCGGTCGTGATGGTCAAGCGGATTAAGGCGTCCCTGTTCATACCAGTTGCGTTGCTCCTGGCAGTATGGGTTCGAGTCACTTCTGGGGTGTGAGTTTTCAGTTGTATATAGTCCTGGGGACCATTCAGGCTTGTTTGCATTTGTGTTCCTCACGTGTGCCCCAAAGAATGAGGTGATTTGATAAAATGCTATCCCCAAGATTACCATCCGAGTGCCGGCGGGGAAGTGGTTCAAATAGCTTCGGCTATCACTTCCTTATGTCCGGTCGTGATGGTCAAGCGGATTAAGGCGTCCCTGTTCATACCAGTTGCGTTGCTCCTGGCAGTATGGGTTCGAGTCACTTCTGGGGTGTGAGTTTTCAGTTATATATATATATATATATATATATATATATATATATATATGTCGTACCTAGTAGCCAGAACGCACTTCTATGCCTACTATGCAAGGCCTGATTTGCCTAATAATCCAAGTTTTCATGAATTAATTGTTTTTCGACTACCTAACCTACCTAACCTAACCTAACCTAACTTTTTCGGCTACCTAACCTAACCTAACCTATAAAGATAGGTTAGGTTAGGTTAGGTAGGGTTGGTTAGGTTCGATCATATCTCTACGTTAATTTTAACTCCAATAAAAAAAAATTGACCTCATACGTAATGAAATGGGTAGCTTTATCATTTCATAAGAAAAAAAATTGAGAAAATATATTAATTCAGGAAAATTTGGCTTATTAGGCAAATCGGGCCTTGAATAGTAGGCTGAGAAGTGCGTTCTGGCTACTAGGTACGACATATATATATATATATATATATATATATATATATATATATATATATATATATATATATATATATATATATATATATATGTCGTACCTAGTAGCCAGAACGCACTTCTCAGCCTACTATGCAAGGCCCGATTTGCCTAATAAGCCAAGTTTTCATGAATTAATTGTTTTTCGACTACCTAACCTACCTAACCTAACCTAACCTAACTTTTTCGGCTACTTCACTTAATCTAACCTATAAAGATAGGTTCGGTTAGGTTAGGTAGGGTTGGTTAGGTTCGGTCATATATCTACGTTAATTTTAACCCCAATAAAAAAAAATTGACCTCACACATAATGAAATGGGTAGCTTTATCATTTCATAAGAAAAAAATTAGAGAAAATATATTAATTTATGAAAACTTGGCTTATTAGGCAAATCGGGCCTTGCATATTAGGCAGAAAAGTGCGTTCTGGCTACTAGGTACGACATATATATATATATATATATATATATATATATATATATATATATATATATATATATATATATATATATATATATGTCGTACCTAATAGCCAGAACGCACTTGTCAGCCTACTATGCAAGGCCCGATTTGCCTAATAAGCCAAGTTTTCATGAATTAATTGTTTTTCGACTACCTAACCTACCTAACCTAACCTAACCTAACTTTTTCGGCTACCTAACCTAACCTAACCTATAGAGATAGGTTAGGTTAGGTTAGGTTAGGTAGGGTTGGTTAGGTTCGGTCATATATCTACGTTAATTTTATCTCCAATAAAAAAATATTGTCCTATACTTAATGAAATGGGTAGCTTTATCATTTCATAAGAAAAAAATTAGAGAAAAAATATTAATTCAGGAAAACTTGGCTTATTAGGCAAATCGGGCCTTGCATAATAGGGTGAGAAGTGCGTTCTGGCTACTAGGTACGACATATATATATATAAATAAATAAATATATATATATATATATATATATATATATATATATATATATATATATATATATATATATATATATATATATATATATATATATATATATATATATATATGTCGTACCTAGTAGCCAGAACGCACTTCTATGCCTACTATGCAAGGCCCGATTTGCCTAATAAGCCAAGTTTTCATGAATTAATTGTTTTTCGACTACCTAACCTACCTAACCTAACCTAACCTAACCTAACTTTTTCGGCTACCTAACCTAACCTAACCTAACCTATAAAGATAGGTTAGGTTAGGTTAGGTAGGGTTGGTTTGGTTCGGTCATATATCTACGTTATTTTTAACTCCAATAAAAAAAAAATTGACCTAATACGTAATGAAACGGGTAGCTTTATCATTTCATAAGAAAAAAATTTGAGAAAATATATTAATTCAAGAAAACTTGGCTTATTAGGCAAATCGGGCCTTGCATAGTAGGCCGAGAAGTGCGTTCTGGCTACTAGGTACGACATATATATATATATATATATATATATATATATATATATATATATATATATATATATATATATATATATATATATAAATATATATATATATATATATATATATTATATATATATATATATATATATATATATATATATATATATATATATATATATATATATATATATATATATATATATATATATGTCGTACCTAGTAGACCCTTAAAAGAGATGGTAATTTTGGAGTATTTAAATACCCCAAAGATCAACACCTCCCAAGAGCACCAGAGCAAGTGAGGGGTCATTTATACGTTAATTTCATCAAGTCCCTGTTAATATGGGAGGACACAGTGTCTCTGCTTAAGGCAGAGACACTGGCTTAAGGCTTATATATATATATATATATATATATATATATATATATATATATATATATATATATATATATATATATATATATATATATATATATATATGCATATATATATATATATATATAAATATATATATATATATATATATATATATATATATATATATATATATATATATATATATATATATATATATATATATATATATATATGGGCGGACATCAGGAAATTAATTTTCTTGTGAATTTTTTTTCAAATAATGGTTATCCTTTGCATATGGTTTATACTTTTATAAGGAATTTCTTAAATAAGAAGTTTCACCCATCGTGTAGGATTACTACAGTGGAAAGGGATCTTAAATATATTAAATTACCATTTTATGGCAGTATTAGCTTTTCTGTAAGGAGTCGTTTGAGGAGACTGTTGCAGCAGTGTTATCCTCAAGTAGACTTTAGATTTATTTTTGTCAACACAAATACCATAGGCTCTTATTTTAAATTTAAAGATAAAGTGCCTACCCCCTTGTGCTCAAATGTCGTATATATGTATAATTGTTCCAGCTGTAATGCTGGATATGTCGGGAGTTCCATTCGTAACTTTAAGATTAGGATACTTGAGCACCGGGGATTATCTTTTAGGACTGGATTACCATTGTCTAAACCAGCATTTTCGGAGATTAGAAACCATTGTTATGAGTTTGATCATTCTCTGCTGGAATCTGATTTTAAAATTCTGGACACTTGTATGAATGGCCAGTCAGATTTGAGAGTAATGGAATCCTTATATATAAAGGAGCGGCGGCCTCTGTTAAATAGCAACCTTTCAGCTGTTCAATTGTACACTGTTTAGTGCACAGTAGGCCCTGTAATTTGATTTTTAGTTCATTTTGGTAGTTTAATTTTTTGTTTAGTTTACCATGTCTTTGCCCTTTCTTACTTATTTCAAGTCTTGACATTGTACATTAATATAATCTTTTATTTAGGATATATAATACATTTTTTGGTATTTAATTTTATTTAATATTTGAGTTTTTATAAGATTTTGGTTAGTACTTTATAATTGTCGTTTATTCTGTTTGTATTTTACATACATTTTTTGTAGATTTGTAGTCATTATATAAATATTTGTTTTAGCGTTTAGTATCTACGTGTTAGGTATCAAATTTCACTTCTGATGACTTCACGTAAGTTTAATAGAATGGTTTGTTTTAGTAGTTATAAATTTCATCTTGTAATTTAATGGATTTTAAATTAGTTTTAATATATGTGACGGTTAATAAGTTTTATTTGTACTGATCACTTTAAGTGCGCTTAAGTGTTTTGTTTTTTAAGCATTTTCCTTTCTTTGATAGGCAATTATATTCAGTATAAGTTCTTTGTTTACCAGCTATTTGATTGTGATTTCTGTTTTTTCTTTTAGATCTGATGATGAATACGAGAAGTATTTGAAACGTTATGCATTTTAAAGTAAAGATTCTGAAACAAGATGTTCAGTATATCCCTGGTTTTCCTATTTATCTTAAAATTAAGATTCCCGAAGGGAACATCGATCATAAATATAAATATAAATATATATATATATATATATATATGAATGAAAACTCACACCCCAGAAGTGACTCAAACCCATACTCCCAGAAGCAATGCAACTGGTAACTACAGGGCGCCTTAATCAAGGATTAAGGCGATGATTAAGGCGCCCTGTAGTTACCAGTTGCGTTGCTTCTGGGAGTATGGGTTCGAGTCACTTCTGGGGTGTGAGTTTTCATTCGCATATAGTCCTGGGGACCATTCAGGCTTGTTCGCATATATATATATATATATATATATATATATATATATATATATATACATATATATATATATATATATATATATATATATATATATATATAACCTTAGAACACTTTCCCACAAGGAGATTCGAACCCTAGCCAGCACAGAAGCCTTACAGCAACTGGCATAACTGGTAAGCCTTTAACCCACTACACCACAGGTGTAGGAGGTGAAATACTCTGAAATTACCATCTCTTTTAAGGGTCTGAGCTGTGGTATAGTGGGTTAAAGGCTTACCAGTTATGCCAGTTGCTGTAAGGCTTCTGTGCTGGCTAGGGTTCGAATCTCCTGGTGGGAAAGTGTTCTAAGGTTGTATAATCTCTTTTGCGGTGTTTAGGCAAGTTATATATATGTATATATATATATATATATATATATATATATATATATATATATATATATATATATATATATATATATATATATATATTACTTCTCAGCCTACTATGCAAGGCCCGATTTGCCTAATAAGCCAAGTTTTTATGAATTAATGTTTTTTCGACTACCTAACCTAACCTAACTTTTTTCGGCTACCTAACCTAACCTAACCTATGAAGATAGGTTAGGTTAGGTTAGGTAGGGTTGGTTAGGTTCGGTCATATAACTACGTTAATTTTAACTCAAAAAAAAAATGACCTCATGCATAATGAAATGGGTAGATTTATCATTTCATAAGAAAAAAATTAGAGAAAATATATTATTTCAGGAAAACTTGGCTTATTAGGCAAATCGGGCCTTGCATAGTCGGCTGAGAAGTGCGTTCTGGCTACTAGGTATGACATATATATATATATATATATATATATATATGTCGTACCTAGTAGCCAGAACGCACTTCTCAGCCTACTATGCAAGGCCCAATTTGCCTAATAAGCCAAGTTTTCCTGAATTAATATATTTTCTCTAATTTTTTTCTTATGAAATGATAAAGCTACCCATTTCATTACGTATGAGATAAAAAAAATTTTATTGGAGTTAAATTTAACGTAGATATATGACCGAACCTAACCAACCCTACCTAACCTAACCTAACCTATCTCCATAGGTTAGGTTCGGTTAGGTAGCCTAAAACGTTAGGTTAGGTTAGGTTAGGTAGGTCAGGTAGTTGAAAAACAATTAATTCATGAAAACATGGCTTATTAGGCAAATTGGGCCTTGCATAGTAGGCTGAGAAGTGCGTTCTGGCTACTAGGTACGACATATATATATATATATATATATATATATATATATATATATATATATAAATATATATATATATATAATATATATATATATATATATATATATATATATAGGGGGTGGTAGGAGAAAAGCACACAGAAACTGTATTGGAGGGAATCTAAACATTCCCTCTAATGCGTTATGCGAGGTTTCCTCCGAGGCTATGGGTCTCCCTTCTTCCAGCTAGAGGTGGTACTCCCTTCTATATTAAAAAAAAAAAAAAATATATATATATATATATATATATATATATATATATATATATATATATATATATATATATATATATATATATAAATATTGTTGGGGGTTTCACCTCTCTATTATTCTCTACCCTTACTCTGGGGTGAGCAATAGTTATGCTCAAGGTAACTCACCGTAGCCCTGCGGGTCTTCCCTCGATCCTCACGGCGCCACTGCACGCCAGGAGAGTCTCCCAGTCAATCTTAACGGCCTCCTATTAAGAAAGAGTGAGAACACGACTCGTTCACATCGACTGTCGTGTGCCCTCCCCAACAATAGGGCTCTACGGTTAATCACAAGGTCGCCAACTGGTGTTTAAGGTGGCCAGTAACACCCTCAGTGGACTGGTGTATTCAGTGGTAGCCTTGGCAAGGTCACACTCAAAGATCAGGAATCAGGCAGGTACTTATTGTTATCACTCTATGCTTACAGGTATAGTATAGCCACAAGATCAATGGAGGGGATGATAAAAACCAAAGAGAGTTTTGTATTTTACTTAAAATGTATGAAAGATGTCACAAAGCCAAACAATAATCAATAAATCAACTGATCCTGACTCGGCCGGTAATTCCCACGGATATTATGCGACCGCTAGAGGGCAACACTCTCCCCTCCTCATCAAGTGTCAAGAACAGCTGATCGCAATGGTCACTCCGCGCGAAATTTGCTTGTTTGCTAGATTCACTGTTTCGTTAAATTCTCCAATATTACTAGAAACTCGCACACTCGATATTGGCTAAATAAACCGGATTACTCAGTTACACTGTACTCAGGCTCAAACAGTCTTTTCTACAATCAATGCTATAATGATTCACTGTAATGGCTTCACATTGTTCTTCACTCAACAATATATTATGAAATATTAACACTGGAGTTTTCAGTACTTTCTCTCGTGGGCGATAACGCAATAATTCACTGTACTCACAAATGATTATTCACTGAATGAACATAGACATATATATGGTATATAAATCAATCATCAATACATGGAAAATAAATAGTTTCTGGGCACATAGCCTAACCTCCAAATACTGGCATAATCTTATATATAATTTACCACTATATGTTCATATCAAAAATCTATAGAAAGATATACACAACACAGTAAATTTATCACTGGTTCCTGGTGCCTGTACACACCAATAATCAACATGAATATTACAAGTACTCTTGATAGTACTGTCTAGCACACTGGTGCTTTACCGTGACATAGGTGAGACTTGCTCACGACATATAAAATCTTCGGGCTAGATAATATAGCCAAATAATATAGCTAACTAAAGGGGAATGGGGAGGGAACTAGAACCACCTACTTCACCCTATCCTCCGATGAGAGTCGAGATGTAGCTCCTGGTCCTCGTGTCGGGAACGCCCCCACACTACACGTCGTCGTGTCCTATCAGAGCCTCTCGTCGTCCCACCGTTTAGCGCGTCGTCTCCGTACCTCCTCACTGCAGGTCCGTCCTCCTCCTTGACTTCTTGAAGGTTGGAGTCGGTCTCCTGGCCGTCGTCTTCTCCCAGCAACGGCTGTCGCCTACGTCTCAGCTACAGTCGTTCGGTTTCCCCAAATAGTCCTCTCTTCCTCAGCTACCCAGTGGCTCTGTCAGCCACTACGCTGTCACAAACTGGTGAATTGCCACAGACGTCAATATACGTCACTGCACGGCTTCACTGCTACTGGCACAGTACCTGACTGGAGCACTTGTTGCTCAAATAACCGTCAATTCCCTCTTCTGGTTCAACACATGAACTAGGGAAGACTTCTCAGAGTACTGGCGGACTTCAGGTGACGCGTAAATCCACGGTAGTGGGAAACAGCTGTCCGACAGACAGGACCACTCGTCGCACGTCCGACCTCTATGACGTGTCGTGTCTGACTGCTGGTGCCAGCCCGGCGCGCTGGCCGGACCCCCTTCCTTCGTGACGTCACTTTCGCCACGGGAGGTTTTCATTGGCTCCCGGTGCCACATTGCTGTCGGTGACCAATCCGGTGCCACTGACGTCACACGGTTTTGGCGGGAGATCAGAGAGGTAAGCGCCATCTTGGCTCCCTAAAGGGCCTAAACCACAGGCCAAAATATTACTATTTCACAAATTTCTCGGCTCTCCGAGAACCCTTCACTCTCTCCCATATATCAAATTGTAGCCTGCAACGTAGAGAACGCTTGGGAAAAGTAGACATGACTCTTACTGCAGGCATGGGAGAATTATAAGGGGGGGAACTCCGTCACAATATATATATTATATATATATATATATATATATATATATATATATATAATATTATATATATATATATATATATATATATATATATATATATATATATATATATATATATATATATATATATATATATATATATAACAATGGAGCTAGTTATTCCTCGATTTACTTATTAACAATAAGGAGAGTGAAAGCTGATCCTCATTTTCTTCTCTTTGATGGTCAGGTTCACCAACCCAGACGACAGTGACACTCCGGAAGAGCTGAGCGCAGATTGGCTGTACCAGGAGCTGGCACGGCAGTGGTCGCGTCTGGTGCCGCAGCTCGACAACTCCACCGTCACGAGGGCCGCTTACTACTCGGTTCTGCTCCAACCTGGCTTCAGGATTATCTCATTCAACTCCATGTTCGGCTATTCTTCCAATCTGTGAGTGCCCAAACTGAAGTCTTATTAGTTCCAAACCATTTCGAACTAATCACTGATTAGTTCTGAGTCTCCTTAACCCATATCACTTCTTAGTTCTGATGCTCCTTAACACTCTTCTCTTATTACTTCCGAGGCTCTTAAACACTTATCTCTTACTACTTCCAAGGCTCCTAAACACTCATCTACTACTTCCGGGGCTCCTAAACACTCATCTCCTACTACTTCCGAGGCTCCTAAACACTCATCTCCTACTACTTCCGGGGCTCCTAAACACTCATCTCCTACTACTTCCGGGGCTCCTAAACACTCATCTCCTACTACTTCCGAGGCTCCTAAACACTCGTCTCCTACTACTTCCGAGGCTCCTAAACACTCATCTCCTACTACTTCCGAGGCTCCTAAACACTCATCTCCTACTACTTCCGAGGCTCCTAAACACTCATCTCCTACTACTTCCGAGGCTCCTAAACACTCGTCTCCTACTACTTCCGAGGCTCCTAAACACTCATCTCCTACTACTTCCGAGGCTCCTAAACACTCATCTCCTACTACTTCCGAGGCTCCTAAACACTCGTCTCCTACTACTTCCGAGGCTCCTAAACACTCGTCTCCTACTACTTCCGAGGCTCCTAAACACTCATCTCGTATTAATTCCAAGGCTCATTAACACTCATCAGTTATTAGTTATAAGGCTTGTTACCACCATTCCTTATCAGTTTCGAGGTTTCTAAACACTCATCACTTAATAGTTCTGAGGTTCTGTAACACCGATCGCCATTTATTAGCTTTGAGGCTCCTTTGCACCTATCATTTATTACTTCACTGTTACAACACTCATCCCTTATTAGTTTCTAGTTTTCAGAAGACCCATCTCTTATTATATATGAAGCTCTTTAGCACTTACCTTTTATTAGCTCAAAGTCTCCATAACACACTCATCACTTATAAGTTCTGAGGTTCCTTAACACGTGTCATTTATCATTACTGAGACTCTTTAACACTCATTACTTATTAGTTGTGAGGCTCCTAAATAATCATCATTTATTAGTGCCAAGGCTCCTAAATACTCATCGGTATTAACTCTGAGGCTCCTTAATATTAATAACTTATTAGCGCTGAAGATTGCTAACACTCATTACTTATTAGTTGAGAGGGACCTGATCACCGATTACCAATTACATCTGAGACTCATAACTTCCCCTCATTTATTGATTTTGAGGCTTCCTGATTCTCATGGCTTATTAATTAAGAGACTCTCTAACATCCATCACTTATCAGTTTTGAGGCTTCTTAACGCCCTTCACTAAATAGTTCCAAGACATCATAGCACAAAACTCATATTAGTTCCTAGGCTCCTTAACACCCATCACCTATTAGTTCCGAGGCTTCTTAATACCCTTCACCTATTAGTTTCAAGGCTCCTTAAGACGCATCATCTATTAGTTCCAGAAATTCTTAACACCCATCACTTAATAGTTTAGAGGATTCTTAACACTTATCTGTACCGAGCCTCATTAACATCCATCAGTTATTTGTTCCTAGGCTCCTTAACACCAATCACTTACTAGTGTCTGGCCTCTTAACGACCATCACATATTAGCTTCGAGGCTCTTTAACACCAATCACTTATTAGTTTGAAGTGTTCATAATACTCCATAACGTACTAGTTCTGATGCTCCATAAAACTTCCTTATTATTAATAATGAGGCTCCTTAACACCAGTCTAGTATTAGCTGCAAGGTTTCTTAACACGTCATCACTTATTAGTTATGAAGCTTCTTAACAGCTCAAAACTTATTTGTTCCAAAGCTTCTTTTCACCAATCATTTATTTGTTCTGATACTACTTAACGCACATCAGAGATTAGTTCCGAGAATGATTAACACCAATCATTTATTACCTGAATTTACCTGAAGGCCACTAACGCTGGTGGCCTCGACGAGGACAGGAAGCCGGAGGCTTCTGGAAGGTCTCCCCACTTGCCTTATTAAGCTTTTCCAGTTGTACTTTAAAATTTATCAGAGTTTTGGTATTTACGGCTTCTCCTGCGGCTCTTTAGCACCCATCACTTGTTTGTTTGGAGACTTCTACAACTCATGACTTATTAGTTCCAAGATTTCTTATCACCCATCACTTAGTTCTGGAACTTCTTAACACTCCATTAGTTTTTCTTCCTAGGCTCCTTAACAGCTATCACCTATTATTTCCTAGGCTCCTTAACAGCTGTCACCTATTACTTCCTAGGCTCCTTAACAGCTAACACCTATTATTTCCTAGGCTCCTTAACACCTATCACCTATTATTTCATAGGCTCCTTAACAGCTATCACCTATTACTTCCTAGACTCCTTAACAGCTAACACCTATTATTTCCTAGGCTCCTTAACAGCTATCACCTATTATTTCATTAAGCTCCTTAATAGCTATCACCTATTATTTCCTAGGCTCCTTAACAGCTATCACCTATTATTTCCCTTAACACCCACCACCACTTAATGCCGCGTGTCCTTAATACCAATCAATTATTTGATTCGAGGTTTCTACACACAAATACTCACTAATTCAAAGGTTCCTCAACACCGATAACTTATTAGTTTGGGGGATTCTTACCTCTACCATCTCTTACTTGTTCCGAGGCTCCATAACACCCTTCACTCATTGGTTCTGATGGTTTTTAATACCCATCACTAATTATTTTTCACCCATTACTTATTAGTTCCATGGATCAATAATACCCATCACTTATGACTTATGAGGCCCCTTAACACTCATCACTTTTTAGTTACGAAGTTTCTTAACACTTATCACCTACTAGTTCTGATGCTTCTTAACATTTCAATCACTTATTAATTTCGAGGATCCTTAAAAACTTATCACTTATTAGTTCTTAGCTCCTTAACATCAATCATATTTATTCTCAGGCTCCTAAACACCCCATCATATATTGGTTCTGAGGCTTCTAAATAGGCATCATTTATTAATTTAGGGATTCCTTATCACCCATCACTTATTACTTCTGAGGCTCCTTAACACCAATCACTGTTTAGTCCTGTGGTTTCTTATAACCCCTCCCTTATTTGTTTGAAGGCTTCTACAACTAATGACTTATTAGTTCGAAGGGTCCATTATGACCTCACAATTTATTAGTTTCGAGGCTCAGTAACACTTATCTATTATTAGTTTTGAAGCTCCCTAACACCAATCTTTTATTAGTTCTGAAGCTTTTTAACACTCATCACTTACTAGTTATGAGGTTCTATAACATCACCTATTTGTTCTAGGACTCCTTAACACCAATCACTTGTTAGCTCTGAGGCTTCTGAACACATCATCACCTATTTGTTCTGAGGTTCGTTAACACCCAGCACTAATTAATTCCGAGGCTCCTTAAGACCCATCACCAAATAGTTCGGAAGCTTATTAACACCCAAGTATGATTAATTTTGAGGCTTCTACATCCCATTGGGATGGGATGTAAAAGCCCATTGGCTTCATTGCATGAAGCCCAATTTTACATTGGGGCCTTACGGCTGAGTGGACAGTGCTCGGGATTCGTAGTTCTAAGATTTTGTGTTCGATCCCTGGCAGAGGAGGAAACAACAGAAAAAAACAGAGTTTTTTCACCCTAATGGTCCTGTTCACCTAGTAATAAATAAGTACCTAGGAGTTAAACGGCTGCTACAGGCTGCTTCCTGGGGATGTGTAACAAAATGGAGGCCTGGTCGAGGACCGGGCCGCGAGAACGCTTAGCCCCAAAATCATCTCAAGATAACCTCATGATAACCTCCCATCACTTATTAGTTCTGGGGTTCCTAAACTTTCAAGACTTATTAATTTCGAAGGTATTTAACACCCACCATTTATTAGTTCCAAAACTCATTAATACTAATCATGTATTAGTCACAAGGCTTCTTAACATCCATGATTTATTAGTTTCAAGCTTCCTCTTGGTTCCAATTAGTTCCAATAATCATCTCTTATTAGTTCAGAAGCTTCTTAACACTTCATTAGTAATTACTTCTCAGGCTCCCTAACATCCACCACATATAGGTATCGAGGCTCCTTAATACCCATCACTTATTCATTCCGAGTTTCCTTAACATCCATCACTTATTAGTTCTGCAGCTCCTTAATTCCCATGAAGTATTAGTTTGAAGGCTTCTACTCCCCATCACTTATTAGTTGATCCGCTGCTGGCGCTATTGGTATTGGAGGCCGCATTCGGCTTTGTTATCTAAAATTTAAGGTTCTGAGCACCCTCAAGCTCAAATCATCGCTGTATTGTGAGAAAGAGCACATCATTACTCAGACTCAGAGTATATCATGTTTGGAAGGAAATTTTTCTGATTTCGTCTGCAATTAGTGGATAAACAATATTGTTGATTAGTTGCTGTCCAGCTGGTTGGTATTGTGCGAGCCACAGTACGCAGGCGACCCCAAAACTGTCATACCACACTCGTTGCCTAACTTTCTATGATCGATTATTTTCATTATTGTTAAGATCGTATAAATAATCAGGTCATTATGAGTCCTACCCTGAAGGGGGAGGTAATACGCTACGGACATTACCAGAAAGGGGGAACCTCAGTAGGTGTACTGAGCATGAAAGGGAAAGGATAACCAAACCGCTCAAGTAGGTGTAAGGTGTCCCTGATTCCACCTGGAGGAATCATTTTACGACCTCCTTGGCGGGGAATTAAATTATCCAGGCCTAGGAGTGTCTCAGGCATTAGTTAGGGCAGTAAATTGGTCCTCACTACGTGGAGACGTCAAGGGGAAGTAAAATAGAAATAGGAAATGGAAGCAGTTTTCATACGAGAGACAGTGGACCGAGGTGTAGCAGGCACAGACGAATACTGCTATTGAGGCTACACCAAGTGCTTCTTCCAGATAAACACCAGACATAACGGACCTAGAGAGGATAGTACCAATTATGCACCAGTCAGTGTCTGGCAATGTTTCTTTCTCCACAACCCAGCCACAGGACAACATATTGAGACAGGAGAGGATATCACCAGTCTCACACCAACCAGTGTCAGACAATGTACCTCTCTTTACAGCACAGCCATAGGGGCAACATTATAAGACAAATAAGGACACAACCAGCCTGTGGGCTCTGCATATCTTCTAACTTTCAACATAATGGAGACAGACGACTTTCCTCACGGAAATGGAATACTAACAGCAATGGAAAAGGAGCAGCCAAAGCTCAAACTTTCTATCATAATCAACTTGAAAGGAAAAATAATAATGACGCCGCGAGACCAACAGACTGCAAAAAACTTATTACAAACAGTAACAGTCCAGCAAGGAAAAATCTGTGTGCTTGGAAAAGCTGGACCCTTCAGAAAAACTCACAAGAATCGTGCTGTCAGGATGCCTAGACAACTTTTCTCTGGATTCATTACTAGAACACGATTGATTGACAGTTGAGAGGTGGGACCAAAGAGCCAAAGCTCAACCTCCGCAAGCACAACTAGAGGAGTTCAAGCAAATATTGAATGCGGAACGAACGATCGATCTGTCTATCTATCATGAATAGATAGACAGATATAGATGATTGATAGATGGACATATGGATGAATACCGCGGTAGATAGATGGATAGGTAGACAGATGTTGATGGACAGATATATAGATGGAGTGATAGATGGTTATATGGATGAATACTGGGATAGATAGATGGATAAATGGATGAATAGATAGACAGATATAGATGGATTGATAGATGGAAATATGGATGAATACCGGGATAGATAGATGAAAGGATATATGAATAGATGCATAAATAGATTGATAGATGGGTTTCATAATTGGATAGATGAATAGATACATGGACAGATAGGTGGCCAGGTAGATGGATACATGGGTACGTAGATGCATGAATGGATGGATAGATAGATAGTTTTATTGATAAATGGATAGGTAGATGAAAAGAAAGATGGACAGATAGATGGATAAATCGATAGATGGATAAATGGATGAATAGAGAGATGTATTGATAAATAGATGAATGGATAGGTAGATGATAGATAGATAGATGGATAGATAGACAGAGACCTGGGCAATACAGAGTATCCCCATTAATATGCTATACAAGAGAATATTTGACTGTCAAATTCGAGGCCACAGGCTTGGGGCTAGCTTTATGCAAATGTGTAGAGGGAATGGTCTAGGGTAGAGGACGGACATAGGCATGTCTGGGTAAACCAAATTTAAATGACTTAGGAAATGTTACTAATTATTCACACTTTTCTCATCCGATTCTCACGGATTCCATTGTGGTCAAGTGTGAAATATGGATTGATATGTCCGAAGAGTTTTTCGTAATCAGAAAGAAAATTTATTTAAACACATGCAATAGTTTAATTGCTCCCCAGTATTTTATTTTATGAAAAAGATGAGGGGCTAAATGGGGGGGGGGGAATTGGTGGGATGGTTGGAGGGAGAATGAAGAAACGGATGGGAAGGGGGTTAGGGGCGGGTGGGATAGGGGTTATGAAAATACATAAATATGTGTACGGGACTTGTGCCATACAACCGGGCCCCCCCCCCACACACACGTCACCCACTTCTCTACACAACACTCCTGCATATAATAATGCATTTCCCTTGACTCATAAACTATATATTATTCTCTATTAACTTAATGTTTTTCAGGGAGACTTATTGTCGTTAAAGATAACTAAATTATTACTTATAACATTAAATAAAAAAGAGAAGCATGTCTGAAGGCACTTGTGGGCCTAGGTGGGAGGTGATATTAATTACCTCCAAAAATGTTCAAAACAGGGCCACTTTGCCAGAAGGGACAGGTTTCTATTTCAGTTACACGAACAACCAGACGTCTGCAGACGTATGAACAGTGGGCTGATAAACTATAAAAGTGCTCACGAGTGTCACTCATAGCAACAGTATACTGCTGGCTTCTATATTATTATTATTATTATTATTATTATAGTGATCTCCCAAACCATGGATTTAATGCATATATTATGTTTACACTAGGATTCAGGATCATATGAAGAGCATGAGTATTTTTGTAAATGTTAAGGCCTAGGACTTGGCACACTGCTGACCTGGAAAGCTGTCACTGGCAGGTGGCTGGTAGAGGACTCGCAGGACCCCGGGGAGGAGCTGGCGTGGCTGGAGGAGCAGCTGAACAGAGCAGAGGCCTCAGGGGAGCTGGTTCACCTGCTAGGCCACGTCCCGCCGGGCATACTGGAGGCCGAGCGCACCTGGTCACGGGAGTTCAACAGGATTGTCGTCAGGTATGTTGCTGTGAGGAGAATGAGCAGTTGCGACCGTCAGAGAGTAAATAATATCGAGTGCGAGTAGTGGGTGTGAGGTGTAGCGGGAGTGAGTTGTATTGTGAGAGGTGTAGCAGGTGTGAGGTGTATGAGGAATGAGGTGTAGGGGGGTGTAAGGTGTAGCGGGTGTGAGTTGTATGAAGAGTGAGGTGTAGGAGGAGTGAGGTGTAACAGGTGTGAGGTGTATGAGGAATGAGGTGTAGGGGGGGTGTGAGGTGTAGCGGGTGTGAGTTGTATGAAGAGTGAGGTGTAGGGGGAGTGAGGTGTAGCAGGTGTGAGGTGTATGAGGAATGAGGTGTAGGGGGGGTGTGAGGTGTAGCGGGTATGCCCGAAACGCTTTGCGTAATAGTGGCTTTAGGCATTGTATGTACTAGCCCTATCTATAAATCCATCACTCTTTGTAAAATCTCTTGTATGTGTGTACCTTACCTAAATAAACATTTCATTTGATTTGTGTGAGTTGTATGAAGAGTGAGGTGTAGGGGAAGTGAGGTGTAGTGGGTGCGAGGTGTATGAGGAATGAGGAGTAGGGGGAATGTGAGGTGCAGCGGGTGTGAAGATAATTACTGTGTTCCTCGTGCCAACAGATAAATAATCAAACACACAAATCTTTTGTGTTTGAATGAATGTGATCTCTCTGACGTCACAACCACAGATATCAGCTAGGGTGCACATTGGTGACGTCACAACCACAGATATCAGCTAGGGTCCACATTGGTGACGTCACAACCACAGATATCAGCTAGGGTGCACATTGGTGACGTCAGAACCACAGATATCAGCTAGGGTGCACATTGGTGACGTCACAACCATAGACATCAGCTAGGGTGCACATTGGTGACGTCACAACCATAGACATCAGCTAGGGTGCACATTGGTGACGTCACAACCACAGATATCAGCTAGGGTGCACATTTGTGACGTCACAACCACAGATATCAGCTAGGGTGCACATTGGTGACGTCACAACCACAGATATCAGCTAGGGTGCACATTGGTGACGTCACAACCACAGATATCAGCTAGGGTGCACATTGGTGACGTCACAACCACAGATATCAGCTAGGGTGCACATTGGTGACGTCACAACGATAGACATCAGCTAGGGTGCACATTGGTGACGTCACAACCACAGATATCAGCTAGGGTGCACATTGGTGACGTCACAACCACAGATATCAGCTAGGGTGCACATTGGTGACGTCACAACCACAGATATCAGCTAGGGTGCACATTGGTGACGTCACAACCATAGACATCAGCTATGGTGCACATTGGTGACGTCACAACCACAGATATCAGCTAGGGTGCACATTAGTGACGTCACAACCACAGATATAAGCTAGGGTGCTCATTGGTGACGTCACAACCACAGATATCAGCTAGGGTGCACATTGGTGACGTCACAACCACAGATATCAGCTAGGGTGCACATTGGTGACGTCACAACCATAGACATCAGCTAGGGTGCACATTGGTGACGTCACAACCATAGACATCAGCTAGTGTGCACATTGGTGACGTCACAACCATAGACATCAGCTAGTGTGCACATTGGTGACGTCACAACCACAGATATCAGCTAGGGTGCACGTTGGTGACGTCACAACCACAGATATCAGCTAGGGTGCACATTGATGATGTCAAAACCACAGATGTCAGCTAGGGTGCACATTGATGACGTCACAACCACAGATATCAGCTAGGGTGCACATTGGTGACGTCACAACCCCAGATGTCAGATAGGGGTGCACATTGTGACGTCAATTTGAGGTTATCTTGAGATGATTTCGGGGCTTTTTAGTGTCCCGCGGCCCGGTCCTCGACCAGGCCTCCACCCCCAGGAAGCAGCCCGTGACAGCTGACTAACAGCCAGGTACCAGGGGCATAGGGTGAAAGAAACTCTGCCCAATGATTCTTGCCGGCACCTGGGATCGAACCCAGGACCACAGGATCACAAGTCCAGCGTGCTGTCCGCTCGGCCGACCGCTCCGACTCAACACCACAAATGTCAGCTAGAGTGCACATTGGTGACGTCACAACCACAGATGTCATCTAGGGTGAACATTGGTGACGTTACAACCACAGATTTCAGCTGGGGTGCACATTGGTGACGTCACAACCAACGATGTCAACTAGGGTGCACATTGGTGACGTCACAACCCCAGATGTCAGCTAGGGTGCAAATTGATGACGACACAACCACAGATATAAGCTAAGGTGCACATTGATGACGTCACAACCACAGATGTCAGCTAGGATGCACATTGGTAACGTCACAACCACAGATGTCAGCTAAGGTGCACATTGGTAACGTCACAACCACAGATGTCAGCTAAGGTGCACATTGGTAACGTCACAACCACAGATGTCAGCTAGGATGCAAATGGATTGGTAAGCTACAGGTGTCTCAACCACAATACCACCCCCAAAATTATTCTCGAGCAAGGGTTTCAAGTTTTAGTATAACCCAGCATCTTGAGCTCAATTTATCAATAATCTTCATATAACATTTTACAATTCAAACAATGTAACGTTAACCTTTAAAAGTGCATTTGCACGTCGGAATTAACTTTATTTTTATGCAACTCAACAAAAAACTCATTGAACATTTAATCCAATAATATTTTACCCAGAAATATTGATGGTATAATGAAATATTTACTTAACATTTATAACTGTTTTTTATTCATATTTTTTATTTTGAAAATAAGTTTTTAATTTATTTAAACAATTCGCTTTTGCAGGCTATTTTCCTTCCATCATCTTCGTCACTCTGTGAAAAGTCTTGACTCATTAACAGGTGAATCAAGCTGACAGGTGACTGATAATACAGCTGATCAATTAACACTTTACTAAGAAACAATACATCAATATATAATTTAATCTGAGTACAATTTTGTTAATATCGGATAGCAATAACGTGCAGATAACATCAGTATGATTATTCATTCCTAATACACTGAGTGAGGCACTCCTGAAGCTCGAGCACCATTCTGACCCGAGTTATTCATGCTAGATTATTTTATTGTTAGATACATACATACATACATACATACATACATACATACATACATACATACATACATACATACATACATACATAATACTAGTTTATTGTTATTCGTACACAAGATTATTCATAGTGAATATTGTAAAAGTAACCAGCGCTTCTATAATTATATGGTTAACTTGAATACTAAACAATTTTAATTATTCGCAGACTAAATTACTAAGATTATAATTTTATATTTCTACGTGAAACTCATTATAAAATTAACAGAACATATCACCCAAGCAGGTTTGCGACAGACACAACAGTTGGTGATTTGAAGGGAATATACTAAGGCAGCGTATATATGGTTGACGTACAGGTTATGTACTAAGGCAGCGTATATATGGTTGACGTACAGGTTATGTACTAAGGTTGCGTATATTTTTGGTTGACTTGCAGGGAATATACTAAGGCTGCATATATATGGTTGACTTGCAGAGGATACACGTTGTTGTTGTTTTAGATTTAGCTACTCAGAACGAAGTGTCCATGTAGCACGGTCTAAGGTGAGCCCGTAATTGAGTTCGGTTATTCGCGATAACCTTGTTTCTGTGATATTTGGGGTCAAAGTTTAAAATGGAGGTGGGGATTCCTCCGTTTTCCCGGTTTATTTTTCGCTTTTGTTTTAGTACACTGGTTTTAGTCTTGTTTTAATAACATTATCTTGGAGGCGGATGTAGATGCAGAATGCTCATTAGTGAGTCCCATTCTTCAACGGCTTTTCTAATCATTGTAGTCGCGGTGGAATGAGCATCTAATGCAGCTGCTGTCGTTGGATTAATGTTTAGTTTGATGCGCAGGGCTTCAGTAGCTTCACATTCCAGTAAGTAGTGCAATAGTGGCGCCTCTGTTTTTGTTTTACAGATATGACACTTTAACTATGGGGTTCATTACTTCCCAGCAGCACTTGTAACCAAGTCTGAGTCTGTGTATGGCTACTGCAATGTCTTTGGATATCTTTTTGCCAGGTCTGAAAGAGGAGTAACCAGTGGCTTGTTCGAACCATATCGCAGTGGATCTTCCTTCCGCTACTTTGGCTCTGTGGCGACTTTTGATAGTTGGGAGTATTTTCTTCTTGATTTGCTCCTTAATCGGTAAAAAACTGGGAGGTATTTGAACTTGTACAACTGGTAGAGCAGTGACAGTTTTTGCTAGTGAGTCTGCCTTTTCATTACCATCTATGCCAATGTGACTTGGTATCCAATTTAGGGTGATTGACATCCCTAGATTATGGGCTTCTTTTCCTATATGTTGAATTTCTGTGAGGAGTTGTATATTATCTCTGCGCTGACTGGATAACAATGCCTGGAGCGAAGATTTAGAGTCGGTATGAATGATGACATCATGTAAATTATTCTCAACTGTATAGTTTATTGCCTCCTTCAGGGCATATAATTCTGTTTGCAATGTTGAGCACCCACTATTCATGCTTCAGTAAGCTTGATGGATGTTAGTGTAAACTGCTGCCCCAGCAGAACCTCTTTCTTGATTAACTAATCCATCGGTAAAGATGTGAGTCGTTGTAGGACTTGAGATGGTTTTCATTTGTTGTTCTATTACTTCTTTGAGCCTCTGCGAGTCACATGCTGATTTTTTAACTGGTAATCCTTCACTGATTATCTTTAGACTCGATTCTTTCCATGTAGGAGGCTTCCGAAAGTGTTGATATGATCTATCTTCCCCTTTGTTTTTAATGGTCCATTTCAAGACCACTTTCTCTAGAATCTTGACTAGATTATCCATCTATGTGCTTGGTTCCATATTAAATGTTTTTCTGAAGGGATCTCTGTATGCTGTCTTTGATTGACAGTCTGGCGGTGGTTCCAACAAATTTGCTATTATGGTGGCAATCCTTTGTTTGATCCTGTTTTCTGTTGGTTTCCGTTCTTAGGTTCTCTCTACGCGTCCATATAGGTGCTCCCAGCATTGTTCTGAGAGCATCATTTTGAGACACTTCCAGTTTCTCCCATTGGTTATCACTGAGGGATGTAAGAGCAGGAGCAGCATAGTCAATGAGTGACGTAACTGCTTGAACGTAGTACATTTTGAGTAATGGTAGAGATGCACCTTCTCTAAGACGTGTCAGGGAGCGCAAAGCTGAGTTTCTAGCTTTACTCCATTGCCGAAGATATATAATTTCTTGAGTGAATTTCAACTGGTTGTCTATTATGACTCCTAGGTATTGAAAAGAGGTAACCCACTCAACTTCATGTCCTTGTATTGTGAGTCTGATGTCTTGAGTTCTCACTTTTACGGCCATTGCTTTTGTTTTATTGCTGTTTATTTTCACTGCTATGCGTTCCGCTTCCCTGCTGATAATATCTATGCATTTTTTATCTATGCAACAACCCTCGATTGTTTCAAGCGTGGGTTGGACATGTATATGAATGGGATTGGGTGGTGATAGCCTCGTATGGGCCAATATCCATTCTGCAGTTACTTACGTTCTTATGTTCTTAATTTGCAAATGTTGCTACTCAAACCTGAATCTAAATCATTTATATATATGTTAAACAACAGAGGTCTCAGGACAGAGCCTTGAGGCACTCCACTTACAACATTATCTCACTCTGACTTAACCTCATTTATACTAACTCTCTGTTTCCTTTGGAATAGCCATGCCCTAATCCAACATAATATAGCACCCCCCATGAGCCTATATCTTTTTAATCAGTCTTTCATGTGGTCCTATATCAAAAGCTTTGCTAAAGTCAAGGTACACAACATCACAATCCTTACCACTATCAACTGCCTCAAATCTGCTGGAATAAAAAGATAGCAAATTTGTTAAACATGTACGGCCATTTGTAAAACCATGTTGCGACTCATTTATTAATTTATGCTTTTAAAGATGAAGACGAATTGTATTTGCATTGCATTGCATTTGCATTTGCACAAGTAACAGCTTCGTATCATCCTTTGCAGATGAAACAAAAATCAGCATTAAAATTACGTCTGCTAAAAATCTTAAAAAACTACAAGCAGATATTAATAAAGTTTTCGACTGGGCAGCAGAAAATAGCCTGATGTTTAACAGAGATAAATTCCAGAAACTCAGGTACGGTAAAAATGAGTACATTAAACAAAATACAGGGTACAAAACACAAGCAAATCTGCACATAGTAGGAAAGCAGCATGTAAAGGATCTGGGAATAATGATGTCTGATGACCTAACGTTCAGAGAACATAACCAAGCAAATATTGCGTCAGCCAGAAAAATGATAGGATGGATTACGAGAGCCTTCAAATCCAACCATCTCAATGGTTGTACTATTCAAATCAACTGTGCTGTCCTGCCCTGAGTACTGCTCAATAATGACTTCCCCTTCAGAGCAGGAGAGATTGCTGAAATAGAGGGAATACAAATAATCTATATGGCATATATAGACACGAAAAAGCATCTTACTTATTTGGATCGTCTCAAAGCTCTCCAAATGTACTGACTAGAAAGAAGACGAGAAAGATATCAAATACACATGGAAAATATTGGAGCGCCAGGTCCCAAATCTACACAGTAAAATAACAAAATACTGGAGCTACTCAAATAACTAACTAATGTACCACAACCACAGGAGTGTGTGTTTGAGTCCTTGATGTGGAATATCTACTGCGCGTGATTGTTGTGGAAAGAGAATGAACTACATATAACTGTGTGAGAAAGCAATGCACTAAATGTAATAATGTCAGAAAAAATTGTGCTATATATGCGTTTGGTTATTTTATAAACATAATTTAAAGTTGCAGTAAGTTGAGTGAATGAAAAGAAACACTAAAACAGCCCGCTTGGAACTTTAGGGACCGAAACGTTTTCACTTTACTCGTATCAACAGTTTTGGTACACAATTTATTTCTTAACAATAGTAAAATTAAAACTATTGGATAGATTTATTTTTTAATTCTGCAAGCTGCCTTTTATTAGCGATTTATTTTATTGGTTATAAATCAGCTAAAATAATTTATACGACAGGACCACCTATTTCTACTCTGCAGGTACGAAAACACCATTCGTGGCCTGTTCTACGGCCATACTCATTTTGACGAGTTGGAGATCTTTCACGACGGTGAGCGTCCTGTGGGTGTTGCCTACATCGCTCCCAGCCAGACACCATGGTACGGCCTCAACCCTGCCTATAGGATCTACTATGTTGATGGAGATCGAGAAAATTCCACTAGAGTGAGTAATTCATATGTTTTTGTTTTATGTGCAAATGCAGTTTTATGATCCTGAAAACGCCCAGTGCTTTCTTTGTAGAGTTTTGAGAGGGTAATATTTTGTTCTATTTAGCCTGGTAAATATTTTACAGACGGCTGCAGACCATTCTTAAAATATTGTCCAAAACACTCAACACGTCACTCACAGCTGATTAGGTTGAAACTTTTATCGATCAAAGTTTCACTTAACTGCATTGTTTAAAGCATTCCCGGCTTACAGCTTAACCCATGTAGAAGTAATTATCCAAAGAAAATGTCAAGTCCGAAAGGCTATATTAGCACCGTGTGACAAAGTGTATGCACTTGTTGCTAGATATCATTGACGATGCCGATACGAGAGTAAAAAGACATAAACCTGGCAATATCACACATGTCATTCATCAAATATTTTATCCAGAGACAAATGGCTTATAGAAACATTCTTTTAAGCAAGACTTCCGATCATTCTGAAAATCAGGCATTCCACGAGGCCGATTCATGCACGATTCTCAGCGGGAAAGCGCAGTTTTGACATTATACTGCTGGACTTTGGTCCATTAAGTGTCCAATGCATAAGCTGTTGAGAAACGTTTCCCGCTTCTGTTACAGTGGCAAGAGGTAGGCCATGGGATTTGTCACTGTTACAACCCTTGAGACTTAGTACGGTTCTTTTCCCGAAGTGATCAATATATATTATATCGGCCTTGCCAACATGTGTCTAGGGGTAAAGAAACAACACTGCATAAATTGGGAAAACAATGTATCTACGCTAAGGGTGACAAACATAACAATTAAATGGTAAATATAATAGCCAGAAATATTCTTTAGCATGCAATAATATAAATAAAAATCCTTACTGAGCAATGAGCAATATCACCAGCACATGAATTACTAAAAGGGATAATACACAATTATCAACCCAGAGAATTAACCGAGTATTTAGCTAAAAAAACAGTAACCACGGACTTAACTTAAAAACATGTCTCCTCTCGACCAAAGCTGCCACGCCTCTGACCAAGTGTCTGTTCCCAGGGCAGGCGTTCTACCACAATATCAACTAAACATCCACATAAACTATTGTGGAAATTCAACTAACAAAATGTAGTACTAATATTCAAATCATTATTAATCTTAATAGTATTAAATACTGTTACATTGCTCAATATAATTTACTGTCAAACAGTAATAAGAATTAATCAAGGTTGAACTATAACCACTCGTTTGACATCAAGTTCCCACACTGGCCACATCCAGATATGGTCATCCCCCCACACGGAGAAACCAACATGAATAAACTTGCACAAAAAAGCCTCATACAATATAATGCAACTCAGGCACACTACAGTATGCTACACTAATTAACATACCGTATTCTATCATCATACAACTGGATACTATATTAATTATAAAACAAGACAATAAAGTATATAAGCATCAAGAGTAATGTTAGAATCCTTGTAAGATTCGTAACAGTCACATTTAACATATCCCGTTTGTTAATCAAAACACCTAACTACCTATTGCAGCAACTGTTGCCTTAGTTATATAAATGACTTGGCAGAAAATAAAGTAAGAAAAACGTCTCTGGGAGACTGGGCATCATGGCATCTTCCGCAGTGGTATTCCTGAGGGCACTACAAACAACACTAATATAGTTAAGAAACCCAGAAAAGTACCACTGGCTTATTGCTGTGAATGATGAGTAAAAACTAGTTCTGGACTTTTCACGTCACAACAGGACGTGAAGGGTTAAAATAGCCCATGGTCACGACGTCACTGCTTCAGTAAACGAAAATATAAACAAGAAATTTTGTCATAACCCATCCATTAAATGATCAATAGTCAGAAAATATCAGTGAAAATCTTAAAGGAAAAGATGTTTTGTGACCTCAGGAAGTGGAGGGTATAAACCTTCACCGTATGGGATTGGACATAACTAAGTCTAACAAGTGAGATTCTCAACGGTAGTGTTTCTCAACATTGTTACCCTTGCGGAACTCCATGCATAAAAATTATTATACAATAAACATATGTACTAATCTCAAAAGTATTTATCAATTTGTCACAAAAAAGTCCATCTCTGTAAACACAAAAATAAACATTGATAATGTCCTCACAGAACCCCAGTTGAGATATGTTGCTTTACGAAACGTTATGATTGCCGTCTCGTTTAGTACCTTTCCAGTTTCAAGAGTCCCTTTCCCGGAGCATGTATATATTAGACGGCCAAGAAACGATTTTTAGTTGTTACAGGAAGGCTGTGAGCTGCAGCACTTTTGAGGAATTCGAATTTTATGTCTGAAGAGGGTGTAGTCCAGTCACATTTCCCATGGCGTCGCTGCTTGAGAGCACATTTTTGATGCACTGAGGCAGTGGCGAGAATGTTGGAGAGTAAGATGAGAAGCTGGACGATGATTGGTTACAGCTGCTTGAAGTAACTGCTTAACAGGTAACCCAAGGTTATGTCATCAACGAAAGTAAGCGTCATGGTCTCTCATTGGCCAGCGAAGTGTCATTGAACTTCCTCAGGATCCGATGATGGATGGATGCACTTGGCCGATACTACCGAATTTCGCAGAATTCGTCAGTTGCACGCCGAGTCGAGTTTCTTTGAGCACTACAGACAACAGGATGCTGCAAGAAGCAGCAAAACTGTCTGCTGAATCTCACAAGATAATGGTGCAAAGTTGATTGAATCGAGAAGCAAGTAACGATCAGACATCTAGTGTTTTGCAGTGTCCCTCCAGTGAGCAGAACCTTTATGTCAAAGGCCGCTAATTGAATCCTCTTCAGCTAGCCCAAGGGGTTCCACGTTTCATAAGGAAACGCGAAACCGGTCCTTAGGTTCCTCGTTTAAGGGGCCGGGAAACGAAAACATATTCGAATTGCTCTTCTTGGAGAATAATAACAAATGAAATTTTTTTGAAACATTATATTTTTGATGCTCATTTGAAAATATGAAATTTTCAATGTTCAATTTTATATATTTTTTTACTTTCTTGTTTTTCAAGTAACGTTGGTGATTATTTAGCTGATTCGATGAACAAGTCTAGGAGATTCGTCTGTGCATTCATCTAACGGTTAATAATTTCGGGATGGACTATATTTTCATGTTAATTACTGGATCGTCTAGCAATGCTCGATAATTGCCTTCGCACATAATGATACTTGAGAATTTACGATAGTATTTTTGTACGAATTTAGTACACAAATGAGGTTTGTCTCCATTTGAAAATCCTGCAAACATTATTCTGTTGGGTTCATTAAAAATATCGAGTTGTACTTTCGTTATAGGTGATCTATCTATGACTCGTATTGGGATTATACTGAGGTAAGTGTCATATGGGCAGCATATTTAAACATAGGGGTTTTATAAAACACAAAAAATAGACATTTCATAATTTGTATTACAAATGGGTATGATATTTTACATAGAACATAACATTTTTACATATTACTTTTACAAAGAACAGAACATCAACCTTTTTAATTAACATAGGTTAATGGGGTACATTTTTCCATCCCTAATGATAGGTTACAGGGACACATTTTTCCAACACTAATGATAGGTTAGGAGGTTCCATTTTTTCCAACACCAATGATAGGTTATGGGGTTGCATTTTTCCAACATCAGTGATGGGTTAGGGGGTTTACATTTTTCCAACACCAGTGATGGGTTAGGGGGTTTACATTTTTCCAACACCAATAATAGGTTAGGGAGGGGGGGGGGGGTGCCTTTTTCACGCATCAATTACAGGATACAGGGATGCATTTTATTTGCCAATTCATCTCGTTTACCTCATATATTAAATATGGGATGGACTCCACGTCTTGCAGCACCGCTCCTGTACCAGGTAATTCCACTACGGGCTCACCATATCCCGTGTTACTTGCCCCGCTCCTGTGCCAGGTAAGTTACGGGCTCACCATAGCCCGTGCTACTTGGAACAAGTTCCGAGTAGCTGAATCTATAACAACAAACAACCACGTCTTGCAGATCGTGCAGCAGCTGCAGCTGGTGTAGGTACCTCCTCATTCTCATCATTCTACTCCTCCTCATGGATAACAGCTTGAGAAATATTGGGATGTCCATACACCAAGGACTGTGTAGTGTTCAATACATAACGTTTATCATCAAATGCCGACAATCCTCGTTTTGCAGTCAGATAGATATACATACGTCCTTTATTATTCGTAATGGATCAGGACTGAAACTGTTGCCCGATATTGTAATCCAAAGAATTTTGAAAAGCAGAATGTACTCACCTAGTTGTGCTTACGGGGTTGAGCGACTGGCTCTTTGGTCCCGCCTCTCAACCGTCAATCAACTGGTGTACAGGTTCCCGAGTTTACTGGGCTCTATCATATCTACATTTGAAACTGTGTATGGCGTCTGCCTCCACCACATCACTGCCTAATGCATTCCATCTGTTAACTACTCTGACACTGAAAAAGTTCTTTCTAACGTCTATGTGGCTCATTTGGGTACTCAGTTTCCACCTGTGTCCCCTTGTTCGCGTACCACTCGTTTTAAACAGTTTATCTTTATCTACCCATGTCAATTCCTCTGAGAATTTTGTAGGTAGGGATCATGTCTCTCCGAGCTCTCCTATCTTCCAGCAACGTTAGGTTCATTTCATGCAGCCTTTCCTCGTAACTCATGCGTTTTAGTTCTGGGATTAGCCTAGTGGCATACCTATGAACCTTTTACAGCTTAGTCCTGTGCTTGACAAGATACGAGCTAATGCTGGGGCCGTAAACTCAAGGATTGGTCTTACATATGTGGTATATAAGGTTCTAAATGATTCCTTACACAGGTTCCTGAAGGCAGTTCTGATGTTAGCCAGCTTTGCTTACTCCTCCGTTGTTATTCTTTATATATTATCAGGAGACAAGTTTAGTGTGATATCAACTCCTAGATATTTTTTTCTGTCCGTTTAAAGTCGGACTTCATCTCCCATTCGGTATCCTGTTTCCTCTGCCATATTTCATTACCTTACATTTGTTCGGGTTGAACTGTAGTAGCCATTTGTTGGACCATTCAATCAGTTTGTCTAGCTCATCTTGTAGCCTCATACTATCTTCATCTGACTTAATCCTCTTCATAGTTTTTGCATCATCAGCAAGCATTGAGAGGAACGAGTCTATTCCTCTGGGTGATCATTCATATATATCAGAAACAGTAAAGGTCCAAGGACTGAACCCTGTGGGACTCCACTAGTGACACTTCGCCAATCGGAGTCCTCACCCCCTCTCAGTGACTTGCTGTCTTCTGTTGCTTAGGTACTCCCTAATGCAATGGAGTACCTTCCCTTTCACTCTTGCCTGCATCTCCAGCTTGTGCACTAGTCTCTTGGGTGGTACTGTGTCAAAGGCTTACTGGCAGTCCAAAAATACGCCGTCTGTCTACCCCTCTCTTTTATGCCTGATTTTTGTTGCTTGGTCGTAGAATTCAATTAATCCTATGAGGCATGATTTGACATCCCTGAATAGACGCCGATGTTGTCTTACAAAGTTATTTTGCTCCAGATGTTCCACTAGCTTTTTTCGCACAATCTTTTCCATCAACTTGCATGGTATACAAGTTAGGGACACTGGCCTGTAGTTTAGTGCCTCCTGCTTATCCCCCCTTTTTGTATATCAGGACTACATTAGCAATCTTCCAATTTTTTGGCAGCTCCCCTGTTACCAGTGATTTGTTATACACTATAGAGAATGGCAGGAGTAGTAGGGATGACGTGCCACAGACGATATTTTGTTTTGGGCAAATATCGTGTGTGGGAGCCATGGTTTTCAGGTCAAATATCGTGTGTGGGAGCCATGGTTTTCAGGACAAATATCGTGTGTGGGAGCCATGGTTTTCAGGTCAAATATCGTGTGTGGGAGCCATGGTTTTCAGGTCAAATATCGTGTGTGGGAGCCATGGTTTTCAGGTCAAATATCGTGTGTGGGAGCCATGGTTTTCAGGTCAAATATCGTGTGTGGGAGCCATGGTTTTCAGGTCAAATATCGTGTGTGGGAGCCAGGGTTTTCAGGTCAAATATCGTGTGTGGGAGCCAGGGTTTTCAGGTCAAATATCGTGTGTGGGAGCCATGGTTTTCAGGTCAAATATCGTGTGTGGGAGCCATGGTTTTCAGGTCAAATATCGTGTGTGGGAGCCAGGGTTTTCAGGTAAATTTTGTGTCGCAGATTTTAGAAGTTTGTTAAAGTTCTTATGATGAAAATAATTTCCGAGACTTAGAAGTTTGTTAAAGGTCTTATGGGAGAAATTCAAATTCGTGTTTATGAGCCAGGGTTTTCAGGTAAATTTTGTCAGTCACAGATTTTAGAAGTTGTTAAAGTTCTTATAATGAAAAATAATGTCATACGAGTTTGTTAAAGTTCTTATGATGAAAATAATTTCCGAGACTTTAGAAGTTTGTTAAAAGTTCTTATCATGAAATAAGGTCATACGAGTTTTGTTAAAAGTTCTTATTTGTTTCTTACTTAGAAACTTGTATATCTGAATCATTTCCCTGCCATCCCCCCTCCCTCACCTTTCCCTCCCCCTGCATCCCCCGCTTGTACCTCACACCCCCTCCCTCCCCCCCTTACCTCGCAATCTGTCGCCGCACCTGTGTTTACTTTTAGACCGTCAGCCAGACGCGGCCTTCAGGTCACCTCTTATCTTATCTTATCTTATCTTCTCCATAATATCTGGACCGTCTCTCTCTCTCTCTCTCCTTCATATTGTTCATTCATAGTTCCTTTTCATTAAACTATTCAGTTTTACATATATAAACAAAGTCAGGGACTAGTTTTACTAATACATCTTCTTTAGTATCCAATCATTTTCTTCGAGATTTAAAACACAGCTATTTCAAACGTATTAAAATACAATAATTTGGTATCGAGCTCCAGCTCCTATCCCCGCCTTAGTCCCCTGTCGTATAATGAATACTAACAGTCCAATCCCTCTAAAATTTAAAAATAATCATATTTCAAACGTAGTTCAATACAGTAATTTAGTTACCGAGCTCCAGCTCTCGTCCCCCACCTTACTCCACCCTCAAGTCTTTGTTAATATCCTATCAATTCCCTGAAATTTTTACCCTCTGTATTTCAGACATAGTAAATATGATGTAAACAATTATAAAACTCTAGCTCTTGTCCTCTGTCCAAGTTCACTCCTGTAAATTCATTACTATCAGTCCAAATCCCCCTGAGATTTAAACACCCAACTACATTTTCAGACATAGTAAATAAAACCCAGTTCAGTTATCAAGTTTCAACTCTTGTCCCCCAGCTTAGTTCATTTTGTACAAGTTCTTTATTTTCCAACTAAATCACCCCGAGATTTAAGATCACCTTATTTCTAACGTAGTAAAATTAATCTGGACATTAGCCAAGCTCCATTTCCTCAGTCTTAGATCATCGAACATAATTACATCCGATCAAGTCCCTCTCCAGCCTATCTGTTTATCAGAGTAATCACCTTACCATTCTCATCCCCAACGTATCCAAACCTTCAATAATCATACTGTATTTGCATAATTTCTCTATATTCAGCTGTGTTCTTCACATTTTTTTCCATGTTTTCTGTGTTCATTCCATGTTCTACAAATGTTCACAGCATGCTCAGTTCAATTCTTTTCACCTGTTTTTCTCATTTTTTCTGTTTTCTACCATTTTCCCCGTATGTTCTCTATGTTCTTTGTCATGTTTTCATATACATCATATGTTCTCCGTATAACTTTTATACTCAATATTCATGTTCTCAATGTTCTTAGCTTATTCTTCACATTTTTTCCATGTTTTCTGTGTTCATTCCATGTTCTACAAATGTTCACTGCATGCTCAGTTCAATTCTTTTCACCTGTTTTTCTCATTTTTTCTGTTTTCTATCATTTTCCCCGTATGTTCACTATGTTCTTTGTCATGTTTTCATGTACATCATATGTTCTCTGTATAACTTTTATACTCAATATTCATGTTCTCAATGTTCTTAGCTTGTTCTTCACATGTTCAGTGTTCATTCTTTGTATTCCCTATGTTCCTTATCATGTCTTCATATTCTCTATAAGTTCATATTCCCTGCATGTTCACTCTATTCATCAACTTTTTCTTACATGTTTTCTGTGTTCACTGTGTTCATTCCCCTACTTAACCTCAATTTTTTTATGTTCTTTGTTTGTTTCTTTAAACCAATTTGTTTCTTCCATTCACTAACTAGTTCTTCGTCAAATAATATTATACTGCAATACAGTTCCCTCAACAATTTTAGTCACCGAGTTTTTATTTGCAAAACTATGTCAAAGTAATTCTCGTAGTCAACTTAATAATTGTACCAACCCCGTTCTTAAACAAATTTACACTTTATTCAGTTCCAAATTTACAAAGACAAACCTTTCTTGTAACTTCCTAACTAAAAATCTTTCGCCAATCAACTAAAACATAGTCACTTTCCTCATTTCTCAACTAAACTTATTATCCATTCAACCAAAAAATAGTCAAAGGAATCTTTCCAACACTGTTCATAACTAACTTTATCCATCGTCATTCAACTAAAAATAGTCTTGTTCATCATTTCGTAACAGCCATTATGTTTCGTCAAGTAAGAAAAAATAACCAAAGATATCTTTCATCGCCGTTCTTAACTGACATTATACTTTAGGGAGTACAGAAAAAGTCATGTTCTTCATGTTTCATTGTCATTTCATAACTAAAATTATCCATCAATCAACAGAAAAAGTTATATTCATCATCATTGTTCCTAACTAAAAATATGTTTTGTCAAGTAAGAAAAAATAACCAAAGATATCTTTCATCGCTGTTCTTAACTGACATTTATACTTTGGGGAGCACAAAAATAATCTCCCTCATCGTATTTTGTCTTTTTTGCTTAACTAAAAGTATTCATCAGTCAACTAAAAAAATTGTTACTTCATCATGTTTCCCTGTCATTTTCTTAACTGAAATATCACTTCTCTCATCTAAATAGTCATGTGTAGCCTCTTTCCAACATTGTTCTTAACTAAAGTAACCTTTCACTTCGCTAAAATAGTCATATTCATCATTGTTCCTAACTAAAATTACATGTCGTTAAGTAAGAAATATAGTCAAAGACGCTCTTCGAGACATCGAGGAGTTACTCAAAGACGTCAAAGTTAATCTAAGACATCATCTTTCATCAAAAAGTATTTTCTCGTTCATCAAAGTTAATCTCAGAGTTAACAAAGGTAATCTCTAACTCACTCTCGTTCATCAAAGTTGCACTCAAAGACATCCTTTGAGACATCAAAGTTATTCTCAGAGACATAAAAGTTATTCTCTAAGTAACCTTTCGTTCGTCAGAGAAACTTTCTAAGACATCTTCGTTCATTAAAGTTAATCTCAGAGGCATAAAAGTCATTCTCAGAGCTATCAAACTTGTTCTCAAAGTCATCAAAGTTATTCCAAGAGACGTCAAAGTTAATCCAAGACATCATCTTTCATCAAAGATATTCTCTCTAAGCCATCAATGTTCTTCTCTAAGACATAAAAGTTATTCTCTGAGCTAACAAAATACTACTCATGTTCTCAAAGACATTCTCAAAGTCATCAAAGTTATTCTAAGAGCTATCAAACTTGTTCTCAAAGTCATCAAAGTTATTCACAGAGTCATCAAAGTTATTCTGTAACTCACTTTTGTTCATTAAAGTTAATTTCTATGTTATAAAAGTTATTCTCAGAGACATCTAAAGTTAATCTTGCTCATCAAAGTTGTTCTCTAAGACATAAAAGTTATTCTCAGAGACATCTAAAGTTAATCTTGCTCATCAAAGTTGTTCTCTAAGACATAAAAGTTATTCTCAGAGTCATCAAAAGTTGTTCTCTAAGACATCAATGTTGCTATCTAAGACATCAAAGATGTTCTCTAAATCATAAAAGTTAATCGTTAAGTCACCTTCGTTCATTAGAGAAACTTTCCAATCCATATTCGTTGACCAAAGTTATTCTCAGTCATCAAAGTGATCTCTAATTCACCTTCGTTCTCCAAAAGTTGTTCTCTAAGACACCTTCGTTCATCAAAGAAACTCTCCTTCTTCCATCATGTTATTCTTTAAGACATCTTCAGTCATAAAATTTCTCTCCAAAATGTAACTATTTCAGCTTTTCATACCAAACCTGCACTTCTGTTAAAACATATTTTCTTAGTCGCTTTACCCTAAAACTGTTCTCTGAACTACACTGTTCAAACCTACGTAACCTATCCTCTCCACCCAATGTTACTTAGTTAACGTAACGTTCCTAAACCTAACTTTACTTATCCTAACTTAACTTACCTTACCTTTACCTATCTTACCTAACTTAACCTGCATAACCTAACTTTATCTATCCTAACATAACTTACCTTACCTTACCTATCTTACCTAACTTTACCTATCTTACCTAACCTAACCTGCATAACCTAACTTTACCTATCCTAACATAACTTACCTTACCTTACCTATCTTACCTAACTTCACCTATCTTACCTAACTTAACTTAAACTTCATAACCTAACTTTACCTATCCTAACATAACTTACCTTACCTTACCTATCATACCTAACTTACCTAACCTAACATACCTACATTTACCTACATTTACCTAACTTAACCTAACCTAACCTAACCTGCTTAACCTAACTTACCTACATTACCTAACTTAACCTAACTTACATGATTTAACCTAACTTATCCTGCTTAACCTAACTTACCTTACCTTACCTAACTTAACCTAACTTACATAACTTAACCAAACTTACCTAACTTAACCTAACTTACCTACATTTACCTAACTTAACCTGCTTAACCTAACTTTACCTATCCTAACTTAACTTACCTAACTTATCGTGCTTAACCTAACTTACATAATTTAACCTAACTTATCCTGCTTAACCTAACTTACCTTACCTTACCTAACTTAACCTGCTTAACCTAACTTACATAACTTAACCTAACAAACCTAACTTAACCTAACTTACCTACATTACCTAACTTATCCTGCTTAACCTAACTTACATAATTTAACCTAACGTACCTTACCTTACCTAACTTAACCTGCTTAACCTAACTTACATAACTTAACCTGCTTAACCTAACTTACATAACTTATCTTACCTATCCTAACGTAACCTAACTTGCTTTACCTAAATTAATCTTACATTCCCAAACTGATGTATCCTAACTTATCTAGTCCAAACAGATATGATCTAGCTTACATAATTATTCCTGCTTGTCTTTTGTGTTTCGTCAATCATTGGCTCATATTCATTTACTCATTTCAAGGGTTAATTTTTCAAATGGATATTTTTGCATTTCAAGTGTTATTTGTTTAAGATTGGGTGTTTAACCATTTCAAAGGATTTTTGTTATATATGGGAATTTACTCATTTCAAGGGTTAATTTCTCAAATGGACATTTTTACATTTCAAGTGTTATTTGTTTAAGATTGGGTGTTTAACCATTTCAAAGGATTTTTGTTATATATGGGAATTTACTCGTTTCAAGGGCTAATTTCTCAAATGGTCATTTTTGCAGATCAAGGGTTATTTGTTAAAGTTCGTCAAGTTGCTCATAAGTTGTATTTATTATGTTTGTTATCATTTATTCTTATTCCCCAACCCCTTAACCTAACCTCTTGTAATCTTAGTGTATTTAGTAGGTTCTATCATATGTTCTTATTCCCCAACCCCTTAACCTAACCTCTTGTAATCTTAGTGTATTTAGTAGGTTCTATCATATGTTCTTATTCCCCAACCCCTTAACCTAACCTCTTGTAATCTTAGTGTATTTAGTAGGTTCTATCATATGTTCTTATTCCCCAACCCCTTAACCTAACCTCTTGTAATCTTAGTGTATTTAGTAGGTTCTATCATATGTTCTTATTCCCCAACCCTTTAGCCTAACCTTTCAGATGTAGTTTATTGTGTTTTTGAATATATTATCCTTTTCCTAACCTTTCAGATGTAGTTTTGTTTCTCCTTTTTGTATATTTTTACTCAAACCCACCATCCCACTTATCCTTCTTTCCTTCTTTTACTTTGTTTTCACATATAAGTTCTTTCTTTATCTTAGTAATAATAAAATTACAATAGTAAAGAATCAGATCTACTAAGACTTGAAATTGAGAAAAAAACAAGAGAGCAAGGGACTGAGAGCCTGAAAAGAGGAGAAAGAGTAAGAGAGAGGGGGGAGGAAGAGCATGGGAGCACTAAGACTTGAATTTGAGAAAAAGAAAAATAAGTGAATGAGAGTGAGGGTGAGAGAATGGGAGCATTAAGACTTGAATTTGAGAAACAAGAGAGCATTTGAGCAAATGAGTGAGAGAGAGGGGGAGGAAGAGAGAGTATAAGGGAGAGAGATAGAAAAGGAGGGTTAGAAGGAGTAGGAGAAAAAAAGTAAAAGAAGGAAAGAAGGTTAAGTGGGATGGTGGGTTTGGGTAAAAATATACAAAAAGGAGAAACAAAACTACATCTGAAAGGTTAGGAAAAGGATAATATATTCAAAAACACTATAAACTACATCTGAAAGGTTAGGTTAAAGGGTTGGGGAATAAGAACATATGATAGAACCTACTAAATACACTAAGATTACAAGAGGTTAGGTTAAGGGGTTGGGGAATAAGAACATATGATAGAACCTACTAAATACACTAAGATTACAAGAGGTTAGGTTAAGGGGTTGGGGGAATAAGAATAAATGATAACAAACATAATAAATACAACTTATGAGCAACTTGACGAACTTTAACAAATAACCCTTGATCTGCAAAAATGACCATTTGAGAAATTAGCCCTTGAAACGAGTAAATTCCCATATATAACAAAAATCCTTTGAAATGGTTAAACACCCAATCTTAAACAAATAACACATGAAATGTAAAAATGTCCATTTGAGAAATTAACCCTTGAAATGAGTAAATTCCCATATATAACAAAAATCCTTTGAAATGGTTAAACACCCAATCTTAAACAAATAACACTTGAAATGCAAAAATATCCATTTGAGAAATTAACCCATGAAATGAGTAAATGAATATGAGCCAATGATTGACGAAACACAAAAGACAAGCAGGAATAATTATGTAAGTTAGATCATATCTGTTTGGACTAGATAAGTTAGGATACATCAGTTTGGGAATGTAAGATTAATTTAGGTAAAGCAAGTTAGGTTACGTTAGGATAGGTAAGATAAGTTATGTAAGTTAGGTTAAGCAGGTTAAGTTATGTAAGTTAGGTTAAGCAGGTTAAGTTAGGTAAGGTAAGGTAAGTTAGATTAAATTATGTAAGTTAGGTTAAGCAGGTTTAGTTAGGTAATGTAGGTAAGTTAGGTTAAGTTAGGTTTGTTAGGTTAAGTTATGTAAGTTAGGTTAAGCAGGTTAAGTTAGGTAAGGTAAGGTAAGTTAGGTTAAGCAGGATAAGTTAGGTTAAATTATGTAAGTTAGGTTAAGCAGGATAAGGTAGGTAAGTTAAGTTAGGATAGGTAAAGTTAGGTTAAGCAGGTTAAGTTAGGTAAATGTAGGTAAGTTAGGTTAAGTTAGGTAAGTTTGGTTAAGTTATGTAAGTTAGGTTAAGCAGGTTAAGTTAGGTAAGGTAAGGTAAGTTAGGTTAAGCAGGATAAGTTAGGTTAAATTATGTAAGTTAGGTTGAGTTAGGTAATGTAGGTAAGTTAGGTTAAGCAGGTTAGGTTAGGTTAAGTTAGGTAAATGTAGGTAAGTTAGGTTAGGTAAGTTAGGTATGATAGGTAAGGTAAGGTAAGTTATGTTAGGATAGGTAAAGTTAGGTAAGATAGGTAAGGTAAGGTAAGTTATGTTAGGATAGGTAAAGTTAGGTTATGAAGGTTAAGTTAAGTTAGGTAAGATAGGTAAAGTTAGGTAAGATAGGTAAGGTAAGGTAAGTTATGTTAGGATAGGTAAAGTTAGGTTATGCAGGTTAGGTTAGGTAAGATAGGTAAAGTTAGGTAAGATAGGTAAGGTAAGGTAAGTTATGTTAGGATAGATAAAGTTAGGTTATGCAGGTTAAGTTAGGTAAGATAGGTAAAGGTAAGGTAAGTTAAGTTAGGATAGGTAAAGTTAGGTTTAGGAACGTTACGTTAACTAAGTAACATTGGGTGGAGAGGATAGGTTACGTAGGTTTGAACAGTGTAGTTCAGAGAACAGTCTTAGGGTAAAGCGACTAAGAAAATATGTTTTAACAGAAGTGCAGGTTTGGTATGAAAAGCTGAACTAGTTACATTTTGGAGAGAAATTTTATGACTGAAGATGCCTTAAAGAATAACATGATGGAAGAAGGAGAGTTTCTTTGATGAACGAAGGTGTCTTAGAGAACAACTTTTGGAGAACGAAGGTGAATTAGAGATCACTTTGATGACTGAGAATAACTTTGGTCAACGAATATGGATTGGAAAGTTTCTCTAATGAACGAAGGTGACTTAACGATTAACTTTTATGATTTAGAGAACATCTTTGATGTCTTAGATAGCAACATTGATGTCTTAGAGAACAACTTTTGATGACTGTGAGAATAACTTTTATGTCTTAGAGAACAACTTTGATGAGCAAGATTAACTTTAGATGTCTCTGAGAATAACTTTTATGTCTTAGAGAACAACTTTGATGAGCAAGATTAACTTTAGATGTCTCTGAGAATAACTTTTATAACATGGAAATTAACTTTAATGAACAAAAGTGAGTTACAGAATAACTTTGATGACTCTGTGAATAACTTTGATGACTTTGAGAACAAGTTTGATAGCTCTTAGAATAACTTTGATGACTTTGAGAATGTCTTTGAGAACATGAATAGTATTTTGTTAGCTCAGAGAATAACTTTTATGTCTTAGAGAAGAACATTGATGGCTTAGAGAGAATATCTTTGATGAAAGATGATGTCTTGGATTAACTTTGACGTCTCTTGGAATAACTTTGATGACTTTGAGAACAAGTTTGATAGCTCTGAGAATGACTTTTATGCCTCTGAGATTAACTTTAATGAACGAAGATGTCTTAGAAAGTTTCTCTGACGAACGAAAGGTTACTTAGAGAATAACTTTTATGTCTCTGAGACAAAAATCAGGTTTTGATGAACTTTGATGTCTCAAAGGATGTCTTTGATGTCTCAAAGGATGTCTTTGAGTGCAACTTTGATGAACGAGAGTGAGTTAGAGATTACCTTTGTTAACTCTGAGATTAACTTTGATGAACGAGAAAATACTTTTTGATGAAAGATGATGTCTTAGATTAACTTTGACGTCTTTGAGTAACTCCTTGATGTCTCGAAGAGCGTCTTTGACTATATTTCTTACTTAACGACATGTAATTTTAGTTAGGAACAATGATGAATATGACTATTTTAGCGAAGTGAAAGGTTACTTTAGTTAAGAACAATGTTGGAAAGAGGCTACACATGACTATTTAGATGAGAGAAGTGATATTTCAGTTAAGAAAATGACAGGGAAACATGATGAAGTAACAATTTTTTTAGTTGACTGATGAATACTTTTAGTTAAGCAAAAAAGACAAAATACGATGAGGGAGATTATTTTTGTGCTCCCCAAAGTATAAATGTCAGTTAAGAACAGCGATGAAGGATATCTTTGGTTATTTTTTCTTACTTGACAAAACATATTTTTAGTTAGGAACAATGATGATGAATATGACTTTTTCTGTTGATTGATGGGTAATTTTAGTTATGAAATGACAATGAAACATGAAGAACATGACTTTTTCTGTACTCCCTAAAGTATAATGTCAGTTAAGAACGGCGATGAAAGATATCTTTGGTTATCTTTTCTTACTTGACGAAACATAATGGCTGTTACGAAATGATGAACAAGACTATTTTTAGTTGAATGACGATGGATAAAGTTAGTTATGATCAGTGTTGGAAAGATTCCTTTGACTATTTTTTGGTTGAATGGATAATAAGTTTAGTTGAGAAATGAGGAAAGTGACTATGTTTTAGTTGATTGGCGAAAGATTTTTAGTTAGGAAGTTACAAGAAAGGTTTGTCTTTGTAAATTTGGAACTGAATAAAGTGTAAATTTGTTTAAGAACGGGGTTGGTACAACTATTAAGTTGACTACGAGAATTACTTTGACATAGTTTTGCAAATAAAAACTCGGTGACTAAAATTGTTGAGGGAACTGTATTGCAGTATAATATTATTTGACGAAGAACTAGTTAGTGAATGGAAGAAACAAATTGGTTTAAAGAAACAAACAAAGAACATAAAAAAATTGAGGTTAAGTAGGGGAATGAACACAGTGAACACAGAAAACATGTAAGAAAAAGTTGATGAATAGAGTGAACATGCAGGGAATATGAACTTATAGAGAATATGAAGACATGATAAGGAACATAGGGAATACAAAGAATGAACACTGAACATGTGAAGAACAAGCTAAGAACATTGAGAACATGAATATTGAGTATAAAAGTTATACAGAGAACATATGATGTACATGAAAACATGACAAAGAACATAGTGAACATACGGGGAAAATGATAGAAAACAGAAAAAATGAGAAAAACAGGTGAAAAGAATTGAACTGAGCATGCAGTGAACATTTGTAGAACATGGAATGAACACAGAAAACATGGAAAAAATGTGAAGAATAAGCTAAGAACATTGAGAACATGAATATTGAGTATAAAAGTTATACGGAGAACATATGATGTACATGAAAACATGACAAAGAACATAGAGAACATACGGGGAAAATGGTAGAAAACAGAAAAAAGAGAAAAACAGGTGAAAAGAATTGAACTGAG
Organism: Procambarus clarkii; assembly: GCF_040958095.1. Classification (NCBI taxonomy): domain Eukaryota; kingdom Metazoa; phylum Arthropoda; class Malacostraca; order Decapoda; family Cambaridae; genus Procambarus; species Procambarus clarkii. The sequence continues at coordinate 12,610,569 of NC_091242.1, read as the reverse complement.
CATGCTGTGAACATTTGTAGAACATGGAATGAACACAGAAAACATGGAAAAAATGTGAAGAACACAGCTGAATATAGAGAAATTATGCAAATGCAGTATGATTATTGAAGGTTTGGATACGTTGGGGATGAGAATGGTAAGGTGATTACTCTGATAAACAGATAGGCTGGAGAGGGACTTGATCGGATGTAATTATGTTCGATGATCTAAGACTGAGGAAATGGAGGTTGGCTAATGTCCAGATTAATTTTACTACGTTAGAAATAAGGTGATCTTAAATCTCGGGGTGATTTAGTTGGAAAATAAAGAACTTGTACAAAATGAACTAAGCTGGGGGACAAGAGTTGAAACTTGATAACTGAACTGGGTTTTATTTACTATGTCTGAAAATGTAGTTGGGTGTTTAAATCTCAGGGGGATTTGGACTGATAGTAATGAATTTACAGGAGTGAACTTGGACAGAGGACAAGAGCTAGAGTTTTATAATTGTTTTCATCATATTTACTATATCTGAAATACAGAGGGTAAAAATTTCAGGGAATTGATAGGATATTAACAAAGACTTGAGGGTGGAGTAGGGTGGGGGACGAGAGCTGGAGCTCGGTAACTAAATTACTGTATTGAACTACGTTTGAAATATGATTATTTTTAAATTTTAGAGGGATTGGACTGTTAGTTTTCATTATACGACAGGGGACTAAGGCGGGGATAGGAGCTGGAGCTCGATATCAAATTATTGTATTTTAATACGTTTGAAATAGCTGTGTTTTAAATCTCGAAGAAAATGATTGGATACTAAAGAAGATGTATTAGTAAAACTAGTCCCTGACTTTGTTTATATATGTAAAACTGAATAGTTTAATGAAAAGGAACTATGAATGAACAATATGAAGGAGAGAGAGAGAGACGGTCCAGATATTATGGAGAAGATAAGATAAGATAAGATAAGAGGTGACCTGAAGGCCGCGTCTGGCTGACGGTCTAAAAGTAAACACAGGTGCTGCGACAGATTGCGAGGTAAGGGGGGGAGGGAGGGGGTGTGAGGTACAAGCGGGGGATGCAGGGGGAGGGAAAGGTGAGGGAGGGGGGATGGCAGGGAAATGATTCAGATATACAAGTTTCTAAGTAAGAAACAAATAAGAACTTTTAACAAAACTCGTATGACCTTATTTCATGATAAGAACTTTAACAAACTTCTAAGGTCTCGGAAAAAATTTTCATCATAAGAACTTTAACAAACTCGTATGACATTATTTTTCATTATAAGAACTTTAACAACTTCTAAAATCTGTGACTGACAAAATTTACCTGAAAACCCTGGCTCATAAACACGAATTTGAATTTCTCCCATAAGACCTTTAACAAACTTCTAAGTCTCGGAAATTATTTTCATCATAAGAACTTTAACAAACTTCTAAAATCTGCGACACAAAATTTACCTGAAAACCCTGGCTCCCACACACGATATTTGACCTGAAAACCATGGCTCCCACACACGATATTTGACCTGAAAACCATGGCTCCCACACACGATATTTGACCTGAAAACCATGGCTCCCACACACGATATTTGACCTGAAAACCATGGCTCCCACACACGATATTTGACCTGAAAACCATGGCTCCCACACACGATATTTGACCTGAAAACCATGGCTCCCACACACGATATTTGCCCAAAACAAAATATCGTCTGTGGCACGTCATCCTTACTACTGGCAGGCACAGTGCTTCTGCTCCTTCCTTTTGTATCCGTGGTGAGATTCCATCTGGGCCTATAGCCTTTGTCACATCTAACTCTAGCACAAGCTTCCTCACCTCCCCAATTAAGATTTGGGATGGGACGGAGAGGGAGGGGGGGAGGAATTGTGCCCAACCACTTGGGCTGGACAGTAGAGCGGCGGTCTCGCTTCATGCAGGTCGGCGTTCAATTCTCGACCGTCCAAGTGGTTGGGCACCATTTCTCCCCCCCCCCCCGTCCCATCCCAAATCCTAATACTGACCCCTTCCAAGCGCGGTATAGTCGTAATGGCTTGGCGCTTTCCCCTGATAGTTCCCTTCCCTTCACCCACTGGGAATCCCAAAGTCCTATAGAGGTGCCTGAATATCTATTCCCTCTCTTATCTCTGGAACTTCTCCTTGTGTGAGTTTCGATTGGTGATATGTGGGAATACCTTTACAACGGCAGATCTGAACCTGATCTTGAATAAGGATGGAATACATTTTAGGTTTTACTGCAATCAGTTCCTTGATGATTTTAGCTTCAACTTTTGATTTTAGCAAATCTGAAAGATTTCACCTGGGCTGTGCAGAATTATCTCCAGCATGCACAAACAGGAAAGGAATTTACCGGGTTTATAAAGATGACAAATTAATGTGGGAGAACATAACTAAACTGATGAAAAACATTCCCGAGTCACAGAGATTATCATTCACAGAAAAGCTACCAGGGATATATGCGGACTGTGAAAAGAAAACACTGGATAACGACCAAAACTCAGGAACAGGTAGTTCAGAGAACCGCAGCAGTAGTGTGGAGGAAGAAGGTATTGTGGTACAAAATAACAGCAATATTACAGAGCCAGGTAATATAAACAATGAGAGCAACAATGAGACAGAGTGCAAAAATGAAGGAATTGGGACGAAAGACGGAGATGGCTCCAATAAAGAGGTAGACAAGACAGGCACAGGTATAAATACCTTGAAAAACGCAAAAACTGAAAATATTTGCAAATTCTACGCTCAAGGAATATGCAAATATGGAAAATTAGGAGCAAAATGCATATTTCTGCATCCTCGAAAATGCAATAACATGTTGGCGAGGGGTACATGCCGTTTTGGAACAGGGTGTAAATACTTCCATCCTAAATTATGTCAATTTTCAATTAGGGACAAAAAATGCTACAATCTTCAGTGTCCGGAATGCCACGTGAGAGGTACACAGCGTTATATACGGGAAGATCATATGACACTACTGGATTTTTTTTAGAGGAAGGCAGAAACAGAGTAGAAAATATAAGAGAGAGGAACAGTCAGATGGAACCACTACAGGATTTCAGAGGGGAAGGGAGATACCCACAAGACTGGAATACAAATTATCAACAAGCACACAGGTACTACACCAGACAACACCCGTCCTACTACCAAAACTGGACGAACCACTTCCAAAGCAACACACCCTGGACCTGGGTAGAGGGGGGGTTGGGGGGGGGGGAGAACTACCAAAGCCCACCAGAAGTGACACGCAATGTGGGAAATCATTCATATTTGCAAACATACAAGGCTTGAAACCAAAATCAAGAAAAAAAGTTAAGTTCATAAATGACCTAATAGAATCGAACTCAATATTTGGTGCATTTACAGAAACCCATACAAAAGACCACATGGATAGTGAAATCTGGATTCCGATTTATAATCTATATAAATGTGGCAGAGTAATTAGGTCAAGTGGAGGAGTAGGTCTGTATATTAAAGAGGAGCTGGCATGCACAGAGCTCCTGAATTCGTCCAATGAGGTGGTAGAGGTACTTGGAATCAAGGTAGATAATATGAATCTACTTATTATTTTAATATACAAACCGCCAGATGCCACAATTGAGGAATTCACTGAACAGATCCACAAAATAGAGAATATCCTTGATAACCTAGCAAACCCAGTACCAGATATCATCTTCCTTGGAGACTTCAATCTACCCAGTTTAAAATGAAGAATAGTAAACAATAACATTATAGCAGGAAATCAACCTGGAAATAACCAACCACAGGTCAGAGAACTACCGAGCTTCTGTGACAAATTCTCGCTCAGTCAGCAGATTACAGAACCAACTAGGAACGAGAACAAGCTGGACCTGATATTCACGAACAAAGATGAGTTAATCAGAGACATTAGTGTCTCAGACACTACGTACTCGGACACGAGCTCATTGAAGTGCAAACTAACATTAATAACGGTAGTACGCCCAAGAGAAACAACAAGCGAGAAGGGTTATTCAATAAATTCAATTTAATAATAAAAGGATAGATTGGGAGAAAATAAACAGAGAACTTACAAACATTTAATGGGAAAATGTTCTAAGAGATAAAAATCCTACACAAGGAATAGAAAAACTGACATCTGAAGCATATGAAGTCTGTCTGAAACATCTTCCTTTGAGGAAAGCCAGAAAGAGGTTAAATGTAGAAAGAGAACGCAGACGACATTACAAAAGAAGGAAGAAATTAACGGAAATGCTTAAGCAGACACGACTCTCCATACAAAGAAAAAATAATTTAAACAGGGAGATTGAAGAAATCGAACAGAGACTGAAGAATCCCTATCAGACTGAAGAAAGGCAACTAGAAAAGAAAGCAATTCAAGAAATAAAGAAAAAAACAAAATATTTTTTTCACATATGCTAAATCAAAACCGAAAACTATTGCCAGTATTGGACCTATTCGTATTAGTGAGGGTTCATACACTGAGGATGACAAAGAAATTAGCGAAATTCTGAAAAAGCAGTATGAGTACATGTTTAGCATTCCGATACACAGCATGAAAGTGGAAGATTCGGACAATTTCTTTATGAATGATATCCAAACACCTGTAAATATAACTGATATCAACATGAACGTAGCAGATTTTGAAAGAGAAATTGACAATATGTCCATGCACTCAGCCCCGAGTTCAGACTCAAGGAATTCAATATTTATAAAGAAATGCAATGTGCCAGTAGCACAGGCACTCAGTATAGTGTGGAGGAAGAGCTTAGACACAGGGGAGATACCAGATGTGCTTAAAGCAGCAGACATTGCCCCTCTACACAAGGGAGGTAGCAAAGCATTGACAAAGAATTATAGACCAGTTGCACTAATGTTACACATAATTTATTACAGTCATTAATCACGTATTTGAGAGAGTGATCAGGAGTCAGGTCACAAGATTCATGGAAACCAATGACCTCCACAATCCAGGCCAACATGGATTTAGAGCAGGAAAATCATGCCTCTCACAGCTACTTGACCACTATGACAAAATCACTGAGGTCAATGGGTATAACTGGTAAAGTAGGACGCTGGATACTCAATTTCCTGTCGAACAGAGCACAAAGAGTAACAGTCAATCAAGTAAAATCGAGTTCGAGAGCAGTTAAAAGCTCTGTGCCTTAAGGTACAGTCCTTGCACCACTGCTGTTCCTTATTCTCATATCAGATATAGACAAAAATACAAATCACAGCTTCGTGTCATCCTTTGCAGATCATACAAAAATCAGTATGAAAATTACCTCTGCTGAAGACATTGATAAACTACAAACAGATGTTAAAAAAGTTTTCGATTGGGCAGCAAAAAATAACATGATGTTTAACGGTGATAAATTCCAGGTACTCAGATACGGCAAAAATGAGGATCTGAAACATAATACAGGGTACAAAACACAATCGAATCTGCCCATAGTAGGAAAACAGCATGTCAAGGATTTGGGAATAATGGTGTCCGACGACCTAACATTTAGGGAGCATAACCAAGCAAGTATTGCGTCAGCCAGAAAAATGATAGAATGGGTTACGAGAACCTTCAAGTCCAGAGATCTCATCACAATGGTTGTACTCTTCAAATCACTTGTGTTGTCCCGTCTTGAGTACTGCTCAGTACTCACTTACCCCTTCAGAGCAGGAGAGATTGCTGAAATAGAGGGAATACAGAGAACATATACGGCATACATAGACGAGATAAAGCACCTAAATTATTGGGATCGTCTCTAAGCTCTCCAAATGTACTCACTAGAAAGGTGATGAGAGAGATACCAAATAATATACACATGGAAAATACTGGAGGGACAGGTCCCAAATCTGCACAGTAAAATAACAACGTACTGGAGTGAACGACATGGAAGAAAATGTAGAATAGAACCAGTGAAGAGTAGAGGTGCCATGGGCACAATCAGAGAACACTGTATGAACATCAGAGGTCCACGGTTGTTCAACGTCCTACCAGCGAGCATCAGAAATATTGCCGGAACAACCGGGGACATCTTCAAGAGGAAACCAGATTGTTTTCTTCAAGGAGTGCCGGACCAGCCGGGCTGTGATGGGTATGTGGGCCTGAGGGCCGCTCCAAGCAACCGCCAGGTGGACCAAACTTTCACAAGTCAAGTTTGGCCTCAGGCCGGGCTTGGGGCGTAGAAGAACTCCCAGAACCCCATCAACCAGGTATCAACCAGCCAGCCAGTCCTCCTGCCCTACCTCTAGCCAGCCAGTAGACCAGTCCGCCCACTAGCGAGCCAGTCGACCAGTCCGCCCACTAGCGAGCCAGTCCCCCCACCGGCCCATTAGCTAGCCAGTCCTCTTGCCGGCCCACTAACCACCCAGTCCTCCTGCCCACTCTCTAGCTAGCCAGGCCACCTGCCTACCCACTAGGAAGCCAGTTCACCTGCCCGGCCTCTTGCCAGCCAGTCCTCCTGCCCGCCCTCTAGCCAGACAGTCCACCCCTGCCCGCCCACTAGTCAGCTAGTCCTCCTGACAGCCCACTAGCCAGCTAGTCCATCTGTACGCCCACTAGCTAGCCAGTCCACCGCCCAAACACTTGAAATCCAGTACACCTGTCCGTCCACTTGCCAGCCAGTCCAACTAACCGCTCACTAACCAGCAAGTTCTCCTGATCTCCAACAAACCAGCCAGTCCATCTTCCCTTCCACTAGCCAGACAGTCCACCCTCCCAATCACTAACTAGGCAGTCCACCTCTCCGCCCATTTACAAGCTAGTCCACCTGCACGATCACTAGCCAGCAATCCATCTGCCTGCCCACTAGCTAGCCAGTCCCCCTGCAAGCCTACTAGCCAGCCAGTCCACCTGCCCGCCCAATAGTCAGCCTGTCCACCAGCCCGCACACTATCTGACCGCACACTAACCGGCCAGTCTACCTGCCCGCCCACTAGCAAGCCAGTCCACTTGTTTGCCCACAAGCATGAAAGTTCACCTGCCTGCCCACTCGCCAGCAAATCCACCTGCTGCCCTCTAATCAGCCAGTCCACCTATCCGCCCACTAGCTACCCAGTCCACCTGCCCACTTACTAGCCAGACAGTCCACTGCGCACCCACTAGCCAGTCAGTTCAACTGCCCGCCCACTAGCCAGTCAGTGCTCCGGCCTGCCTTCCCTCTTGCCAGATAGTCAACCTGCTGCCCACTAGCCAGCCAGTCCTACTACCCGCTCACTAGACAGCCAGTCCTCCTGCCTGTACTCTAGCCAGGCAGTCCACATGCTCGCCCACTAGCAAGCAAGTCCACCTGCCCGCCCATTATTAAGACATTACACCTGCCCGCCCACAAGCCAACCAGTCCTCCTACCCTCCCTCTAGACAGATAGTCTAGACTCACAAGCCTGATAGTCCACCTGCCCGACCACTTCCCAGCAAGTCCACATACCCACCCACTGGCCAGTCATTCCACCTGCCCGCCCATTAGCCAGCCAGTCCTCCTGCTCGTCCACTAGCCAACCAGGCAATCTGCCCGGCCACCAGCCTGCAAGTACACCTGCCCGCCCACTAGGCAAACGGTACACCTGCCCGCCCACTAGCCATTCAGGCCTCCTGCCCTTTTACTAGCCAGCCAGAGTACCTGCCCGTCCATTAGACAGCCAGTCCTTCTGCCCGCCCACTAGCAAGTCAGTCTACCTGCCCGACTACTTGTCAGCCAGTCCACCTACCCGTCAACTATCCAGCCTGTCTTCCAGACCATACTCGAGCCATCCACTCTACCTGTCAAGCCACTAGTCATTCAGTCCATTGGCTACTAGCCAGCCAATCCCCCTGCCCACGCACTAAACATTCAGTCCACCGGACCGCCCACTAGCCAGCCGGTCCTCATGGCCTCCCACTAGCCACCCAGTCCACCTGGCCGCCCACTAGCAAGACAATCCACCTGCCCGCCCACTAGCCAGCCATTCCGCCTGCCCCCACCCCCACTAGCAGGCCAGTCCACCTTCCAGCCTACTAAATAGCCAATCCACCTGCCTGCCCACTAGTCAGCCAGTTCTCCTACCCGCCAGGTCAGCCACCTACCAGGTCAGCTAGCCATCCTTTCTTCTTGCCCGTACACTAGCCATTCAATCCACCTGCCAGCCCACTATCCAGCCAATCCATCTACCCTCCAACTAACCATCCAGTTCACTTGTCCGCCCAATAGCTAAAGGAATCCCCCCTGCCCGTGCACTTGGCAACCAGTTTACCTGCCCGCCCACTAGCCAGCCAGTCCTCCTGCCTTATCACAAGCCATCCAGTCCTCCTGCCTGCCCACTAGCCAGTCAGTTCATCTGCCAGCGCACTAGCCAGGGAATCCCCCTACCCATGCAGTTGACAGCCAGTCGACCTGCCCGCCCACTAGCCAGCCAGTGCTCCAGCCCTATCATTAGTCAACCAGTCCTCATGCCCTCCCACTAGCCAGCCAGTCTACCTGCCAGCCACTAGCTACCCATTCCACCACCCTGTCCAATAGTAAGCCAGTCCACCTACCCGCCGACTAGCTAGCCAGTCTTGCTGCCAGCACACTAGGCATCCTGTACTATTGCCCGCCCACTAGACAGACAGTTCACCTGCCCGCCCACTAGCCAGCCAGTCCACCTTCCCGTCAACTAGTCAGCCTGTCTTCCAGCCAGTACACGAGCAATCCAGTCCACTTGCCCGACCACTAGCCATTCAGTCCGCCGGCCCGGCCACTAGCCATGCAATCCACCTGCCAGCCTACTAGCCAGCCAGTTCTCTTGCCCACCCACTATCCAGCCAGACCACCTCTTAAGCCACTAGCCACCCAGACCACCTTCCCGGCCACTAGCCAGTCAGTCCTCCTGCCTTCTCTCTTGCCAGATAGTCAACCTGCTGCCCACTAGCAAGCAAGTCCACCTGCCCACCCATTATTAGACATTCCACCTGCCCGCCCATAAGCCAACCAGTCCTCCTACCCTCCCTCTAGACAGATAGTCTAGACCCACAAGCCAGATAGTCCGCCTGCCCGACCACTACCCAGCAAGTCCCCATACCCACCCACTGGAAAGCCAGTCCACCTGCCCGGCCACTAGCCTGCAAGTCCACCTGCCCGCCCAGTAGACAGACAGTACACCTGCCCGCCCACTAGCCATTCCGGAATACTGCCCTCTCACTAGCCAGCCAGTGTACCTGCCCGCCCACTAGACAGCCAGCCCTTCTGCACGCCCACTAGCAAATCAATCCTCCTGCCTTAGCTAGTCAGTTCACCTGCCCCCCCCCCCCCCACTAGCAAGGGAATCCCCCTACCCACACAGTAAACAGCCAGTCGACCAACCCGCCCACTAGCCGGTCAGTCTGTGAGGAGGTGGTTCACCAGCTCACTTACAATAGTGCTCTTATGCCTGTGGGAGCCAGTACACTTGTTAAGTGCACTTGTTAAGTGGGCGGACTTAAGTTTGGTAACCAGCAACCGAAACCTCTAGTGTTTGGGCTCATGTGAGAGCCCCAGTCATCAGCAGTCCATAAATGTTACCCTGGCCGGGGTGGCATGTCTGTGGACAGTGCTAGAGCTGATAGCATCATCTCATTGTATGGCTTTGAGGCCAGACTCAGCTTTGCGCGGGAAACAGCTAGGCCGCCAGCGTGGGCATGTGGGCCTCCCGCGCTCCCTAGCCACTTGAGTGGTTGTCATGGAGACAGCCGCCATCTTGTTAAACATCTTGAGTCGCCACGTTGGTCGGCCATCTTGGAGCTGCCCTAGGGGCTATGCTACACCGTTGCTGATTGGATGAGAGGGGCAGGCTGCTGTATGCCTTCCTCTCATTGGTTATTCCGAGAAGGACGCGGGAAGTAGCTGGTGTAGCAGCATTCTGAACTCAGCCGCCACCTTGTCAAGACGTTCGCTGTACTCAATTCGGCCAAATTGATGTATAGGGCGTCGTGGTGGCTGGACTACTCAGCTGCTGATGCTTCCTGCTTCACCTACGACATCGGTCGTCACAGAATCCGGCCAAAGTCGTCGCTTGGAGGGGTTTAAGACATTGTTATTCAGGGGGTAGAGGTACAGTGATCTGGGATCGGGGAAAATGTGCATACGAGCAGCAACAGATTCGTAGATCCCATACCAGTGTTGATTAGACTTGCTAGTGCTCTGTAGCAGTCGATGGGAACGGGGAAATTCGTGTCAGTGTTAAGGCAAATTTCCCATGTTTTTTGTGAGACACATCGTTGTGCGCGTCACCTGGGTATGAACACTTCACTTCACCGGGGAGTCGAGGGTGCGAACTCAGCCGTGTTGAGTGGGAGGGGTTCGAGTGTGCGCCAATTTTCAGTATAAGTACTATGGTCAGGAACTACCTCCGCTTACGCCACTTGGGACGAGCCAGCCACCTATAGCGGGCTGCCTGATGTATGGGAATGGTGTGTAAAGCCGGCAGTGTGAATGAGTAAGTACCTATGTGTGTATTTCTGGTGATTAGTAGTCTCTAAAGCTTGAATTCGAGGTCAAGTGTTCCGTCACATTGTCACGCAGCACCTGTTCAGGTGGAGTGAATTGTAGGCGAGGAGATTAATCACCTGTGTTGTCATCTTGTCAGTCCAGAGGGACTTAAGTCTGGTGTACACAGACGTACAGTGTGTGTGTGTGTGTGTGGGTACACACGGGAACAGAATATACATAGATTAGCCAAGGACTGAGAGGATGTCCATGTAATAAATTCTTTTATTTCATTGTGGTAATCATTTTTGATCGTCCGTGGGACGGAGTGATATCATTTCCATGTGTGGTCTTGCAGGTGTGGAATTCCAACACTGAGCGCTCAGGTATGTGTAACGCCAGCGATTCCAGGCAATGATTATTGTGGAGTGTGCCACAGTGTGGACTTAAATTTCTTGTATTGTTCCCAGGGCCGTGACAAGTGTGATTTATATAAATATATATTGTGGTTGCAGTATTAATTAACGTAATTTTGGAGAGTTTTGGTGAGTGACGAGGCTGTCTAGAGAGACCGCCCCCGCTCTGTCGAGTAACGTAACTCTCGAGTGTTTATCGGCATGCGTGACCGATAAATCACTCACCCATGTGATTTAAGGAGTGTGAGATTCTCCTTAGTGTTCCCAATAACGTTTGATAGCTGTAGGCTACATGTGTCAGCAGTAATTATGTATATATATATATAATCGTAGTGTCACGGTGCCCAGTGTTATTGTGTTATTTACTGTGTGGTGATTGCAATATATTGACCTATGTTCTAGGGGTCATTTGCAGCAGTAAGTAAGTAAGTGTGTGCAGTATTCTAATATTTGGAAATTAGAGTACTTGCCGTGTGTGTTATTGCAAAGAGGGTTGTTATTTGATGGTGATTGTTGCTAGTGTTGAGCAATCACCGTATGTGATTGCAGTTCAGTAAAACCATTGTGGAGCAGTGTTCTAGAGGGTTCATGTCCTGTAGGTTATTTTACTAGATTCTGCAGTATTGTCATTGCAACCGGATTGTAACGTAAATCACTGTGATTTGTTAGTGTGATTTGTCATTGTCGTGGGGGAACTCGGCTGTAGACGAGTACTTGGATACAAATATATTCTCCTGGTTATCTGGTAGGACATCGAAGTCCAGTATTCAGTGAGGTGATTGCGAGGCAATTAATATAACGTAACCAAGGGAACGCCCATTGCTTTAAGAGAATTTGTTCTTTGACAATTTGAGTAACGTAGAATACATTTGGGTTAATTTACTTTCCTGTAAGCAGCTACGGTAGTCTCGAGGAGCCTAGCCATCAGCCAGATAAGAATTACTGACCGTAATTAACGGTCAGTGGGCCGGGTAATTGACGTGTTTCAGGATGTCAAAGTAATTAATCTCGATCCTTGTTTGATCGACTCACACGTAGGCTACATTGTTCCATTAACGTAACGTCGTTATCTGCCCGGAAGTACCGGCACTTGATTGACTCGTGGGAGGAGTAGCATCATTTTAGAATAACGTAAACGTGGTGCTAATTACTGTTATTAGTCACCTGAATTGGTCTGAGTATGGAAGGCTCAGACGGAATTCATACCTTAATGTAAATTGCTGAGCCAGTGTGAAAGGTTGCGTATTTTAATTGTTTAATTATTGATCTTGAGGATAGTAATTAATTACTCTAAAGGTAAGCACGAGTGATTACCGTTCTCTTAGCACTTTGGACATTGTAAATCAGAGTTTACCATCGCTAAGTGATTAGTAACCGATGAACGTAAATTAACGTAACTAGTAGAGAGATTAATCAGCTGTCTGGAAGTACAGGGATTAATGGGATTTTCTCACTGAATGCTCGACGGGTAGAGTGTTGTTTGATTTCCGCGTTACTATAGACAGTTGTAAGAGTTGTTAATTTAACGTAAATGTTACCTTGTTATTAACGTAAATGTTATTGTGTTATTAACGTAAATCAATTGTTATTGATTGTTGATCGTCCGTGGGACGGAGTGTTAACGTAAGGATTAATTTGAGGAAGGGTGCTGGAGTTGCCAGTGAACCCATTAGTTATTGTTGTCATTGAAAGACTACTGATTTGATTGCATTGCAACCGCCATTGCAGGTGTAGACTGCACTGAGGCGTAGAACAGTTAGGAGGTTACTGGAGACGTGTTTCAGAACCTACTGTGTCATTTGTTGTAATTGTGATTATAGATCTGTTAGTTCCTGTTTCTTGTTGATTCCTCTGTGGTCACGCTTATGTTCGAGTTAGTTCATTATGCAGTCCGAGGGGCTGGTGTCTAGCTGTCATTAATAGTGTCACAGGAAGGATTTCGAGTAACGTCATTGACATTTCTTTTTGTTTTGTTGTAGTAGTTAGTACTTTATTGAATAAACTAAGTTGTTATGTTTAACACTGTCTTTTCGTTACATCCCACACATTATTATTGTTATGCAAGTGTTCTTCACATTCGACTAATAAAAATTGAGACTAATTTTCTGTGCTTTGGATCAAATATACGGCACCACACAACAATAAATTATTGTTGTGAGAGCCCGTGACCTACTTGTTAGATTCGCTTCGGCGATTGGCGAAGGTCGGCGGCCTAAGTGGGGGGGATTTCAATTTTCATTGGGGTCTCGGCGTTTGCTCGTGCCTAGTCAATTGTTCATACATGGTCCCAAAGTGAGGAATGAGCTGTTTACTACACTGGTGTGTTAGCTAAGCAAGTCCTTCCTCAGGCGACCTAGTTGAATATCACGACAGGAATAAAGGTTAAAGAATAAAGAAAGTTCTTAGAAATTTTCAGAGGTAAAATTCCTTATACCAATTATAATTTATTCCAAAACTTCTCACAAGTAACTCAAACTCTCACACAGTCCTCCAGCCATATCACTAGCCAACCAGTCCTCCTGCCCTCCAACTAGCCAGCCATTCCACCTGCCAGCCCACTAGCCAGCCAGTCCACCTGCCCCCCAGTTAGATAGCCAGTCCACCTGCCCTCTCACTACCCAGCCAATCATCCTGCCCGCCCACATGCCAGCGAGTCCTCTTGCCCGCCGACTAGCCAGCCAGTCCACCCTGCCCGCCAACTACCTAGCCAGTCCCCCTGCCAGCACACTAGACATCCAGTTCTACTGCCCGCCCACTAGCCAGTCAGTCCATCTGCCCGCCTACTTGCCAGCCAGTCCAACTTCCCGTCAACTAGCCAGCCTGTCTTCCAGCCAGTACACGAGTAATCTAGTCCACTTGCCCGGCCACTAGCCATTCAGTCCGCCAGCCCGGCCACTAGCCATGCAATCCACCTGTCCGCCCACTAGCCAGCCAGTCCTCTTCCCCTACCCATAGCCAACCAGTCCTCCTACCCTACCACCAGCCAGCCAGTCCAGCTGCCCTCCCTTAAGCAAGACAGTCCACCTGCCCGCCCACTATCAGGCCAGTCCACCTAACCGCCTACTAGATAGCCAGCCCACCTGTACTCCCAATAGCCAGCCAGTTCTCCTACCCGCCTACTTGACATCCAGTGTTTCTGCCCGCCCACGAGCCAGCCATTCCTCCTGCCCCTCTCACTAGCCAGACAGTCCTCTTTTCCGCCCTGTAGCTAGCCAGTCCTCCTGCCTCCCCTCCAGCCAGCCAGTCCACCTGCCCGCCGAGTAGCCAGCCAGTCTACCTGCCCGCCAACTAGCTAGCCATTTCTCCTGCCAGCACACTAGGCATCCAGTCTTACTGTCTTCCCACTAGACACAGTCCCCCCTACCCGCCCACTAGCCAGTCAGTCCATCTGCCCGCCTACTTGCCAGCCAGTCCAGCTTCCCGTCAATTAGCCAGCCTGTCTTCCAGCCAGTACACGAGTAATCTAGTCCACTTGCCCGGCCACTAGCCATTCAGTCCTCCAACCCGGCCACTAGCCATGCAATCCACCTGCCAACCCACTAGCCAGTCAGTCGTCCTGGCCGCCCACTTGCCTGCCAATCCCCCTGCCTGTGCACTAGACAGCCACACAACCAGTCCTCCCACTAGCCAGCCAGTCCTCTTCCCCTACCTCTAACCAACTAGTCCTCCTGCCCTCCCAATAGCCAGAAAGTCCACCTGCACTCCTTCAAGCCAGACAGTCCACCTGCCTCTCACTAGAAAGTCATTCCACCTGCCCGCCCATTATCAGGTCAGTCCTCCTGCCCGCCCACTAGGCCAAGCAGTCCATCTGGCCGGCCACTAGCCTGCAAGTTCAACTGCCTGCCAACTCGCCAGCCAGTCCACTTGCCCGCCGAGCAGTCAGCCAGTCTACCTGCACTCTTACTAGCAAGCCAGTCCACCGCCCGCCCACTATCCAGCCAGTGCACCTGCCCTCCCACTAGCCAATCAGACAACCTGCTCACCTACTAGCCTGCCAGTCCAGCTTCCTACCCACTAGCCAGCAAGTTCACCTGCACGGCCGCAAGTCAACCAATCCAACGGCCTTCCCAATAGCCAGCCATTCCATTTGCCTACCCACTAACCAGCCGGTCCACCTCTCCGCCCAGTTGACAGCCAGTCCACCTTCCCGGCCACTCTCCAGCCAGTCCACCGGCTTGTTCACTAGCTATCCAGTCCACTTGCCTGTTCACTAGCCAGCCAGTATACCTGCCCTCCACCACAAGCCAGTCAGTTCTCCTGCCCTACCACTAACCAACAGTCCACCTGCCCGCCTACTAGCCGGCTAGTCCATCTTCCCACCAGCTAGCCAGTCAGTACACCAGCCCACCCACAAGCCAGATAGTCCATCTGCCAGACCACTACGCATCAAGTCCACATACCCACCCACCAGCCAGCAGTCGACCTGCCCGCCCATTAGCCAGCCAGTCCTCCTGCCCGCCCACTAGCCAAGCAGTCCATCTGCCCGGCCACTAGCCTGCAAGTTCAACTGCCCGCCCAATCGCCAGCCAGTCCACTTGCCCGCCCATTAGCCAGTCAATCCTCCTGGCCGCTCACTAGGCAGCCAGTACACCTGCCTGCCCAATCGCCAGCTAGTCCATCTGCCCTCCCAAAAGCCAGCCATTCCTCCCGCCCACCCACTAACCAGCTAGTCCACCCTCCCGCCCACTAGCCAGCCAGATCTGCCCACCCACTAGATAGCCAGTCCTGCCCGCCATCTAGCCAGCCAATCCACATGCCTGCCCGTAGCCTGCCAGTTCACTTGCCCGCCCACTAGACAGATAGTCCTCCTGCCCGCACACTTGCCAGCCAGTCCACCTGCCAGCCAGTCCTCCTGCCCGCCCACTAGCCAGGCAGTCTGTTTGTCTGTCCAATGGCCAGCCAGACCACCTGCTGTCTACTTCCCAAGCAGTCCACCTGCCCGCCACTAGCCAGCTAGTCCATCTGCCCGCCCACTAGCTCACCAGTTAGCCAGTCTTTCCACCTGCCTGCCCTCTAAGCAGCCAGTCCACCTGGCTGACCACTAGCCAGCCAGTCCATCTGCCGGCCCTCTAGCCAACCAGTCCTGCCCCCTCCCCCCAGCAAACCAGCCAGTTCTCCTGCCCGCTCCCTTGCCAGCCAGCCCACGTTCCCTTCAACTACCCAGGCAGTCCACCTTCCCACCCACTATCCAGCAAGTCCACTTGCCAGCCCACTAGCCAACCAGTCCTCCTGCCCGCCCACTAGCCAGTCTTTCCTCCTGCCAGCCCACTAGCCAACCAGTCCTCCTACCCGCCCACTAGCCAGTCTTTCCTCCTGCCAGGCCACTAGCCAGCCAGCCCTTCTGGCCGCCCACTAGTTAACCAGTCCACCTGCCCTTCAACTAGCCAGCCAGTCTACCTGCCCACCCACTATCCAGCCAGTCCACTTGCCCACCCACTAGCCAGCCATGCTACATGCCCGCCCACTAGCCAGCCATGCCACATGCCCTTCAACTATCCATGCAGTCTACCTGCCCACCTACTAACCAGCCAGTCCACCGGCCCGCCCACTAGGTGTTTCATTAGCTGTGACAAAGAGAATACTTAAACAAATATCAACTGAAAATCTCATCGACCTAAAACATTCCCAAAGACCTGAAAGTTGGAGCATTAAATACTATGATAAATATCGTGTGGAGGCCTTCTCATATTGGACTAACAGAGCAAGAACACGGTAATGTGATGTTATAGTGGCCAGAATATGCCTGGGATATAGACGTATCTGGCAGCTTTCTCAAACCCAAATATCGGGAACACAATATGTCAACTTTGTGAAAGAGAAAACTTGCACTCTCCTGAACATTATATTGTAGAATGTCTCATATTGAATGACTTTCGCCCTCCTGGGCTGAGGTATGCTGAACTCTGTAACTACTATATGAGTACTGGAACACTTAATGATATATTGGACTTATACCCATGATTGATCATGTAATGTATCAATTATACAATGTATGAAGTGACCATACGAGTAATAAATACTCATACTCCGCCCAAGTAAAACAGAAACAAGCAACACGTGGGCCAGCCAGAGGCTTAGGGCCCGCGCAGGAATATCACTGCAAAAAAAAAAATACGATATATGTATGGGATGTATCTATGTATGTATATATGTATATAAATGTATATGTGTGCATAAATATATGTATGTATGTGTAAAAAGTATATGTGGAAGCTGATCAGAATTACATTTAACCTTTGTAAATGCACATTAATGACACTATGTGAAAGACACATCGACCACTTTTTGTAGGGCAGACGTAACTCTGTATCTATGCATTTATATCTGTAGGTTAGATTAGCATTTTAAAAGCACCGAATCACCTTCCGTGGTTGATTGTTCAATAAATCCCTGAGTCATATGTTTAACAGATCTCTCACCCTGTCCATGGAAGATAGAAGAAAATGCCTATATGCAGGTTAGCATTGTAAATGTGTTGCCACGTCTGTGGTAGAAAATAATAATAAAAAAATGTCCACCTACCCGCTCACTAGCCAGCCAGTCTATCTTCCCGCCCACTAGCCAGCCAGTTCACCTGCCCGGCCGCTAGCCAACCAGTCCACCTGCCCTCCCACTAGCCAACCAGTCCACCTGCCCTCCCACTAGCCAACCAGTCCACCTGCCCTCCCACTAGCCACCCAGTCCAATTGCCAGCCCAAAAACCAGACAGTCCACCTGCCCAGCAACTAGCCACCCAGTCCACCTGCCCGCCCACTAGCCACCCAGTCCACCTGCCCGCCACTAGCCAGCCAGTCAACCTGCCAGCCCATTCGCCAGCCAGTCCTCCTACCCGCACACTAACCAGTCATTCCACCTTCCCCTAACCTTGCCAGCCAGTTCTGCGGCCCGCCCACTATGCAACCTTTCCACCAGCCCGCCATCTAGCCAACCAGTTCCCCTGCCCGGCCAGTAGCCAACCAGTTCACCTGCCCGCTTACTATCCAGCCAGTCCATCTGCCTTTTCACTAGCCAACCAGTCCACCTGCCCGCCCACTATCCAGCCAGTCCATCTGCCTTTTCACTAGCCAGCCAGTCCACGTGCCCGCCCAATAGCTACCCAGTCCATCTGTCTTTTCACTAGCCAACCAGTCCACCTGCCCGCCCAATAGCCAGCAAGTCCACCGGCCCACCCACTAGATAGCCAGTCCACCTGTCCGTCCACTAGACAGCCAGTCCGCCTGCCCGCTCTCTAGCCAACCAGTCCACCTGCCATTCCACTAGCCAGTCAGTCCATCTGCCCGCCCACTAAAAAGCCAGTCCTCCTGCCCGCCGCTATTTAGCTAGTCCACCTGCCTGGTCACTGTCCAGCTAGTCCACTTGACCAGTGTTGTTGTAACATAAAGAACAGTGTTGTTGTAACATAAAGAACAGTGTTGTTGTAACATAAAGAACAGTGTTGTTGTAACATAAAGAAGTGTTGTTGTAACATAAAGAACAGTGTTGTTGAAACATAAAGAACAGTGTTGTTGTAACATAAAGAACAGTATTATTGTAACATAAAGAACAGTATTGTTGTAACAAAATGAATAGTGCATGTTCATGAGGGCCAGTTGTCCTCTGGCACCCTAAACCCTTGACCACACAGTCGTGCAGTTGTCCTCTGGCACCCTAAACCCTTGACCACACAGTCGTGCAGTTGTCCTCTGGCACCCTAAACCCTTGACCACACAGACGTGCAGTTGTCCTCTGGCACCCTAAACCCTTGACCACACAGACGTGCAGTTGTCCTCTGGCACCCTAAACCCTTGACCACATAGTCGTGCAGCAGTATAACCAAAACAGTTCATGTACCATAATGGTGCAGTGATTTCCGGCCTAAACTCCCTGACTAAATATATTTGCAGGTTTACATCCAAATCAAACATGTATACCAACTACTAACTGGTTCATCATTGACGGTCACCATTAACCACCACCACTGATTCATCATTGACGGTCACCATTAACCACCACCACTAGTTCATCATTGACGGTCACCATTAACCACCACCACTGGTTCAACAGTGACGGTCACCATTAACCACCACCACTGGTTCAACAGTGACGGTCACCATTAACCACCACCACTGGTTCAACAGTGACGGTCACCATTAACCACCATCACTGGTTCAACAGTGACGGTCACCATTAACCACACAAGTGGTTTAAAAAAAGTCAATATTAACCACCTTTACTAATTCAACAGTGACGACGGTCTCAGTTAACAACACCACTTGTTCAACAGTGAAGGTCTCAGTTAACCACTAGTTCAACAGTGAAGGTCTCAGTTAACCACTAGTTCAACAGTGAAGGTCTCAGTTAACCACTAGTTCAACAGTGAAGGTCTCAGTTAACAGTACCACTTGTTCAACAGTGAAGGTCTCAGTTAACCACTAGTTCAACAGTGAAGGTCTCAGTTAACAGTACCACTTGTTCAACAGTTACTGTGTCCATTAAACAGTAAATTCTGTATTGTCCTGTAACCTCGAAGGGCCATTAACAGCTTTCCTCACATTAGCTTACTAGCAAAGCTCGCACGGCTTGACATACAAGGAAAATTACTTTCACGGTTAAATTCTCCAGCCAGTTCTCCTGGTTGTTGGACTGATCAACCAGACTGTTGGACGCGGCTGCTCGCAGCCTGCCGGATGACTCACAGCCTAGCTGATCCGTTATGATCACAGATAAATATCACAAATCAATGATCCATCTTTACAAATAAAACTTGAAAGGTCTACATACACGGGGACTTCTTCGATAAACATACCAGTCACAACGGATGACCACAAGGTTCCATTCTAAGTCCACTGTTCTTCGTTGCCTTTGTACCTGATACATCAACTGATATATCAATTTGGTATCGTTCCCGTTCCCCGTTCACCTCTCGGTATACGTGAATGAGCTGACATTGTACTACTCTGATAATAGTTAACCTAGCGCAGTACCCACAATTTTCCGCAGAAATCTTCAGTCGCAGTTTCAAATGTAGATATGATAGAGCCCAATAGGCTCAGGAATCTATAGAGCAGTTGAAGGGCGGGACCACAGAGCCAAAGCTCAATCCCTGCAAGCACAACCAGGTGAGTACAATGCAAAAAGCACTCAACCTCCTCACTGATATACCCGTCAATGGGGGAAACAAATTATCACAAATAAAATCTGTTTCCAAATTTGCACCAACAAAAGAATTCTTCAAATGGTCACCCTAATGATAAATAACGCTCCATCTCGTACGGGAAGATAAATACCTTGACATACCACGACTCTCCACTTATTACCCGGAAAATTCTCATAAAACATCTAAAACAAACTTCCAAACCAATCGTTACAGCCCTCACTGGCACTATCTGCGGAGCTCACCACATAATACTGATCAGTTTCTACACAACTTGCAGCCGACTCGACTACTGTTGCCAGGCATTTGCATCTTTAGCGGCAACTAACCTCAGAGCCTTAAAGTAAAGCAAAGTTGTATCACGCGAATCATTGGTGGTGCACTGCGTTCATCCCTTGTCTTAGGCCTCCCAGGAGACACGGGCCTCATTAAGTCCGGCCACCAGAAGAGGACACCATGTGTGCTATCTGTCGCTCTGCATCACTGAACACAACACATCCATACTGCTAAAAGATTAACCCATTCAGTCCCCTCGTTTACCCACCAGCCTCCCTCGCTAACCTACCAGCCACTTCACTTATCCACCAGCCATTCACAGCTATTTCTAGCACGGGTCGGAAATAACCTTATTTCAGACCTATCTTCCAAAGCTACGAGACCCAGCTTGATGTTCGCTCCATACCACCTTCTCTGGCATTTACGGAACACAAACATCATCACAGAAGACAACATACCAAAATCACCTCCAAAATCACCCCATATTATCACCCTTCGCACCATAATGATAAACTGCTACTCAAAATCCATCGCAATTTACACATATGAATCTCGCATCTATCAGTGAATTCTGTCACCAGCGCTGTGTGTATCCGTATTACCACCTCAAGCAGAGGTGGCAGCTACCCATAAATAGTCACACAGAATTTATGCTCTGTACCAAACTCTTCAAGTAAGAACACTACAAGTTGATAAATATTTCATCCGTAACGACTCAAAAAGTGCGACTCAGGCCATAACATAATGCACCAAAACACGCGCAGAGGTTGTCCATCCACGCCTACAGCTTCTGCATGAACACCATGCAATGGGAAGTGACATGTCCATCCAATGGGTCCCGACTCACTGTTAAATACTTACTTCACAAAGAACTCATAGATCAATTAGCAAAAGCGATGCACGATGCAGCTTGGATTATATATCATCTAATTCCATATTGAACGAAATGGAGCCTTAAAATCCATCACCCAAAACTTTACAGTGAAATAAACACATCATGCTCATCGTTGTATTATGATCTGGGAAACTTGGAATTACGCCAGGCATAAAACCAGAGAACTAGATATAACGATGACCAGACTGACGCTGGGACACACCAAACTAACAACACACAGTTTAAACACAGGACAAACATATATGAATATTGCATCCATTGTTTGGAATTATTCCAATGGCAATTGAACAATACTTTCTCACTGTTTCATACATCATAGTGCCAGAATTGGCTCCATACAAGTACTTATCACCTTGAAAGCACATATTAGGGGAGGAGACTTCTTATAGGTTCCAGTCAACTCATCAAAGTTAGGCATATTTAAATCATATAACTTACATCATCGGGCCAATCATACATAGAAAGCGTCACCCTAGCAACAAAGAACAGCAATGCTCACGACCTGAATGATCCGCTGACGTCTCAACACAACATCAAACCCTCTCTGCCCACTATCAAAGTTTAACCCCTAAAATACAACATTCAAACTCTTCCAAATTATTACAATGACGTGCCACTGTGTCGTGTCTCCCAACATTACTACTCGTGCAGTCATCATCGGCAGAAAACCTTCATACAAACTAAACGTACCATACGAAAAGTAGGATTCACAAAAGCTTTAGCAGGATAACAGCTCTTGGCATGTAGTTTCATTAGGAATATCATCAAAATTTTTAATGAACCATAGTACATTAGGATGCATAAATACTAAAACACGTATTTACCTGTTATTTTAATGAAGATGCAATACACTGGAGTATTTAGAAGGACTTTGCTGGCTGTGTCACACGGTAAACCACAACAGTTGAACGACACAAACACACAATAAATGGCGACCAGTCAAGCCTGCGCCGCACCCGTACTGTGACTGAGGCCGTGTAAGACCGGAGGAGGATGTTTGGCTAGGGACCAGATCCTGAACTCTGACGCGAATAAACTACGAACACTGACACACTTGCTGCCCGGCAAACAATTGAAAAAAATGGTAAATATATATCTATTCGTCGTACTATAAGAAAAACTAAAGAACTTAAGCAATATAAAGTAAAACTAAGGGGAAACATGTTCCATTGTAATTTAACTTCCTAAGAAGGGTCATTGTACAATTTATATTCATATGCAGAATATTATAAGATAATTAACAGAAAATGTACTTTTATTTATGTTCTGAGACAATATCTAGACAGGACGTTAATGATAAGCCGCCGCGTTATGCCAACACCACAGAGGATATCACAGTCCCTCCCCCCACCCTGGACGATCCAAAGGACCCCAAGTGACGCCAATGACTCCTTAATGATTCACACGACGGCGCCCTGGTGTGTGTCACGATACATTTTCCCGGTACGTCACTTGTGTCTCTGTGTGTTTCTGAACAGTGCCTCGGTGCATCACAAGACAGTCCCTCGGTGCATCACAGGACAGTGCCTCGGTGCACCACAGGACAGTGCCTCGGTGCATCACAGGACAGTCCCTCGGTGCATCACAAGACAGTCCCTCGGTGCATCATAGGACAGTCCCTCGGTGCATTATAGGACAGTCCCTCGCTGCATCACAGGACAGTGTCTAGGTCCATCACAGGACAGTGTCTAGGTGCATCGCACGACAGTGTCTAGGTGCATCACAGGACAGTGTCTAGGTGCATTGCACGACAGTGTCTAGGTGCATCACAAGACAGTGTCTAGGTGCATCACAGGACAGTGTCTAGGTGCATCACAGGACAGTGACTCGGTGCATCACAAGACAGTGTCTAGGTGCATCACAGGACAGTGTCTAGGTCCATCAAAGGACAGTGTCTAGGTGCACCACAGGACAGTTTCTAGGTGCACCACTGGACAGTGTCTAGGTGAATTACAGGACAGTGACTCGGTGCATCACAAGACAGTGTCTAGGTGCATCACAGGACAGTGTCTAGGTCCATCAAAGGACAGTGTCTAGGTGCATCACAGGACAGTGACTCGGTGCATCACAGGACAGTCCCTCGGTGCATCATAGGACAGTCCCTCGGTGCATCATAGGACAGTCTCTCGGTGCATCACAGGACAGTGCCTCGGTGCATCATAGGACAGTCTTTCGGTGCATCACAGGACAGTGCTTTGGTGGACCACAGGACAGTGTCTAGGTACATCACAGGACAGTGTCTAGGTGCATCGCAGGACAGTGCCTCGGTGCATCACAGGACAGTCCCTCGGTGCATCATAGGACAGTCCCTCGGTGCATCACAGGACAGTCCCTCGGTGCATCACAAGACAGTCCCTCGGTGCATCACAGGACAGTCCCTCGGTGCATCATAGGACAGTCCCTCGCTGCATCACAGGACAGTCCCTCGGTGCATCACAGGACAGTCCCTCGGTGCATCACAGGACAGTGCCTCGGTGCATCTGTGGGGACCGACCTGTGAGATTTATATTTATTTAATTTATATGAATTTATATTTACGTTAATTTATATACTTCGATAGCAATTTGTATAATGATAAGTGGACTGTATTTCTGCAATAATCTCAATCTCACAAATCGATCCTCTACACATTAGGGGGGGTTATTAAATTAATATATATGCAGCCAATCAAACTACAGTAATAGCTACATACATTGATGAGGTTCCTTATCTTATAGTACAGCAGGTTAGTCCACCAGGTATAACTAGGGTGTAGACACCAAATTATCCTCTTTGAGGTAGCTTCCATATCACCCAGTAACTGGTGCACAAACTCTTCCTCGTCTTGACCTGTCAAAAGGGCGCTAACTGTGAAGCCAGAATCCTATATATGACAAGTTATATCAGAGAAAACACTATACAGTACATGGAACATTAAAGACCTGGCTTAATTACCTTTAGTATGAGGCGATTTCGCGTTCTAACCGGGTCACCCTATATAATGACATTAATGGCCACTAATGATAGATAATGGGTTTCGGAAAGAACACTTAACTTGATATGTAGACAGCGTGTTGAAAAATGGTACACCTTTGGTTTCCATAACACTACGTCCAAGTAAATTTAACAGGAGCCGAATTTGCTCCCGTGTGAGCCTCTGGTCTCAATACAATGGCTGCCCCCCTTCCTCACTCTGACCTGGCCTACTTTGTCCAGATTTCAGAAAGTGATAGAAGGGTCACATTTACTCTACTTTAATATTGATAATTAAGTTAATTTATATAAGATGTTTTTATGATGGTAAAGTCCAAAGACTAATGTATTTAAGAACAATTCCCACCATAATAGGTGGTGAATTATAATGGTATGTGGTGATGATATCCCGTTTTCTTTAGACGGTAATTCCACTACAAGTTACGTTTTCTATGGGTAACTTGTTTATACAACACAGCTCTTATCTGTCTGATTATTAAATGGTGTCGGATTTTCCGACAGCATCACAGGACAGTCCCTCGGTGCATCACAAGACAGTCCCTCGGTGCATCATAGGACAGTCCCTCGGTGCATTATAGGACAGTGCCTCGGTGCATTATAGGACAGTGCCTCGGTGCATCATAGGACAGTCCCTCGGTGCATCATAGGACAGTCCCTCGGTGCATTATAGGACAGTGCCTCGGTGCATCACAGGACAGTGCCTCGGTGCATCATAGGACAGTGCCTCGGTGCATCATAGGACAGTCTTTCGGTGCATCACAGGACAGTGCCTCGGTGCATCATAGGACAGTGAATCGGTGCATCATAGGACAGTCCTTCGGTGTGAGAGTTTTTCGTGTAACTTTTGAGAAGTTTTGGAATAAAATGAAATTGGTATAAGGAATTTTAGCTCTGAAAATTTCTAAGAAGTTTCTTTATTCTTTAACCTTTATTCCTGTCGTGATATTCAACTAGGTCGCCTGAGGAAGGACTTGCTTAGCTAACACACCAGTGTAGTAACCAGCTCATTCCTCACTTTGGGACCATGTATGAACAATTGACTAGGCGCGAGCAAACGCCGAGACCCCAATGAAAATTGAAATCCCCTCCACTAGGCCGCCGACCTTCGCCAATCGCCGAAGCGAATCTAACGAGTAGGTCACGGGCTCTCACAACAATAATTTATTGTTGTGTGGTGCCGTATATTTGATCCAAAGCTCAGAATTAGTCTCAATTTTATTAGTCGAGTGTGAAGAACATTTGCATAACAATAATAATGTGTGGGGGTGTAACGAAAAGACAGTGTTAAACATAACAACTTAGTTTATTCAATAAAGTACTAACTACTACAACAAAACAAAAAGAAATGTCAATGACGTTACTCGAAATCCTTCCTGTGACACTATTAATGACAGCTAGACACCAGCCCCTCGGACTGCATAATGAACTAACTCGAACATAAGCGTGACCACAGAGGAATCAACAAGAAACAGGAACTAACAGATCTATAATCACAATTACAACAAATGACACAGTAGGTTCTGAAACACGTCTCCAGTAACCTCCTACTGTTCTATGCCTCAGTGCAGTCTACACCTGCAACAGCGGTTGCAATGCAATCAAATCAGTAGTCTTTCAATGACAACAATAACTAATAGGTTCACTGGCAACTCCAGCACCCTTTCTCAAATTAATCCTTACGTTAACACTCCGTCCCACGGACGATCAACAATCAATACCAATTGATTTACGTTAATAACACAATAACATTTATGTTAAATTAATAACACTTACAACTGTCACTAGTAACGCGGAAATTACACAACACTCTACCCGTCGAGCATTCAGTGAGAAAATCCCATTAATCCCTGTACTACCAGACAGCTGATTAATCTCTTTACTAGTTACGTTAATTTACGTTAATCGGTTACTAATCACTCAGCGATGGTAAACTCTGATTTACAATGTCCAAAGTGCTAAGAGAACGGTAATCACTCGTGATTACCTTTAGAGTAATTAATTACTATCTTCAAGATCAATAATTAAATAATTAAAATACGCAACCTTTCACACTGGCTCAGCAATTTACATTAAGGTATGAATTCCGTCTAAGCCTTCCATACTCAGACCAATTCAGGTGGCTAATAACAGTAATTAGCACCACGTTTACATTATTCTAAAATGACGTTACTCCTCCCACGAGTAAATCAAGTGCCGGTATTTCCGGGCAGATAACGATGTTACGTTAATGGAACAATGTAGCCTTCGTGTGAGTCGATCAAACAAGGATCGTGGTTAATTACTTTGACTTCCTGAAACACGTCAATTACCCGGCCAGTAATTAGCTAACACACTAATTAGTTAATTACGTCACTAATTGACCGTTAATTACGACAGACAATACTCTAATTCTTATGTGGCTGATGGCTAGGCTCCTCGAGACTACCGTAGCTGCTTACAGGAAAGTAAATTAACCCAAACGCATTCTACGTTACTCAAATTGTCAAAGAACAAATTCTCTTAAAGCAATGGGCGTTCCCTTGGTTACGTTATATTAATTGCCTCGCAATCACCTCACTGAATACTGGACTTCGATGTCCTACCAGATAACAGGAGAATATATGTGTACCCAAGTACTCGTCTACAGCCGAGTTCCCCCACGACAATGACAAATCACACTAACAAATCACAGTGATTTACGTTACAATCCGGTTGCAATGACAATACTGCAGAATTTAGTAAAATAACATACAGGACATGAACCCTCTAGAACACTGCCCCACAATGACTTTTACTGAACTACAATCACATACGGTGATGCTCAACACTAGCAACAATCACCATCAAATAACAACCCCTTTGCAATAACACAAACGGCAAGTACTCTAATTTCCAAATATTAGAATACTGCACACACTTACTGTTGCAAATGACCCCAGTGCTCTCATTAACCCCTAGAATATAGGATAACACTGGGCACCGTGACACTATGATTATATATATATATATATATATATATATATATATATATATATATATATATATATATATATATATATATATATAGATATATGTCGTACCTAGTAGCCAGAACTCACTTTTCAGCCTATTATGGAAGGCCCGATTTGCCTAATAAGCCAAGTTTTCTTGAATTAATATATTTTCTCTAATTTTTTTCTTATGAAATGATAAAGCTACCCATTTCATTATGTATGAGGTCAATTTTTTTTTATTGGAGTTAAAATTAACGTAGATATATGACCGAACCTAACCAACCCTACCTAACCTAACCTAACCTATCTTTATAGGTTAGGTTAGGTTAGGTAGCCGAAAAAGTTAGGTTAGGTTAGGTTAGGTAGGTTAGGTAGTCGAAAAACAATTAATTCATGAAAACTTGGCTTATTAGGCAAATCGGGCCTTGCATAGTAGGCTGAGAAGTACGTTCTGGCTACTAGGTACGACATATATACATATATATATATATATATATATATATATATATATATATATATATATATTATTAAATATGACCGAAAAAGTAAGATTAATAATTCTAACACGAATTTTCTCAATCTTTCGTACATTACGCTTCACTGTTGGAGGTAAATCAAAAATCACTTCTCCAAAATTCATTTTTATTTCTAGTCTGACGCGACACGGGCGCGTTTCGTAAAACTTATTACATTTTCAAAGACTTCACAAATACACAACTGATTAGAACTTGCGTTTCCCTGATTTTATATCTATATTTTGAGTGAGGTGGGAAGGGTGATGTGGCATTACATTTGAGTGAGGTGGGAAGGGTGATGTGGCATTAACACAAGACAGAACACTAGGGGATATTAATAGGGTATTAAAAGTATCAACACAAGACAGAACAGAAACAATGGGTATTGAATAGAAGTGTTTGTAGAAAGCCTATTGGTCCATATTTCTTGATGCTACTATATTGGAGCGGAGTCTTGAGGTGGGTAGAATATAGTTGTGCAATAATTGGCTGTTGATTGCTGGTGTTGACTTCTTGATGTGTAGTGCCTCGCAAACGTCAAGCCGCCTGCTATCGCTGTATCTATCGATGATTTTTGTGTTGTTTACTAGGATTTCTCTGGCGATGGTTTGGTTATGGGAAGAGATTATATGTTCCTTAATGGAGCCCTGTTGTTTATGCATCGTTAAACGCCTAGAAAGAGATGTTGTTGTCTTGCCTATATACTGGGTTTTTTGGAGCTTACAGTCCCCAAGTGGGCATTTGAAGGCATAGACGACGTTAGTCTCTTTTAAAGCGTTCTGTTTTGTGTCTGGAGAGTTTCTCATGAGTAGGCTGGCCGTTTTTCTGGTTTTATAGTAAATCGTCAGTTGTATCCTCTGATTTTTGTCTGTAGGGATAACGTTTCTATTAACAATATCTTTCAGGACCCTTTCCTCTGTTTTATGAGCTGTGGAAAAGAAGTTCCTGTAAAATAGTCTAATAGGGGGTATAGGTGTTGTGTTAGTTGTCTCTTCGGAGGTTGCATGGCTTTTCACTTTCCTTCTTATGATGTCTTCGATGAAACCATTGGAGAAGCCGTTATTGACTAGGACCTGCCTTACCCTACAGAGTTCTTCGTCGACTTGCTTGCATTCTGAGCTGTGGCTGAGAGCACGGTCGACGTATGCGTTAACAACACTCCTCTTGTACCTGTCAGGGCAGTCGCTGTTGGCATTTAGGCACATTCCTATGTTTGTTTCCTTTGTGTAGACTGCAGTGTGGAAACCTCCACACTGGAAAGAATCGCTGTTTACCAACGTACCTGTGGACGAGACAATCGGAATGATAGCCGACAGAGTGTATCGTGATCCAGCCTGTACTCCTCTTGACATGCCAGAAAGTATTCTGAGGAAACTACTCCAAGCTTGTACTAAAGAGGCACCCTTCTTGAGCCCGGATGGGCACATGTATAAGCAAGTAGATGGGGTCGCCATGGGTTCTCCCCTAGGTGTCCTGTTTGCAAACTTCTACATGGGTACCATCGAGCAAAAAGTCTTAGTCAACATGAACTTGAAACCGGCCATATACTGCAGGTATGTTGACGACATTTTTACACAGGTACCTGATGTCAGACATCTGCAGGAGCTGAAGGAGGCATTTGAGCAGAGTTCCGTGCTGCGTTTCACTTACGAGACGGAAAAGGATGGGAAGCTGCCTTTTCTAGATGTAACAGTCATGGAAAAGGGCGGAGGTTTCCACACTGCAGTCTACACAAAGGAAACAAACATAGGAATGTGCCTAAATGCCAACAGCGACTGCCCTGACAGGTACAAGAGGAGTGTTGTTAACGCATACGTCGACCGTGCTCTCAGCCACAGCTCAGAATGGAAGCAAGTCGACAAAGAACTCTGTAGGGTAAGGCAGGTCCTAGTCAATAACGGCTTCTCCAATGGTTTCATCGAAGACATCATAAGAAGGAAAGTGGAAAGCCATGCAACCTCCGAAGAGACAACTAACACAACACCTATACCCCCTATTAGACTATTTTACAGGAACTTCTTTTCCACAGCTCATAAAACAGAGGAAAGGGTCCTGAAAGATATTGTTAATAGAAACGTTATCCCTACAGACAAAAATCAGAGGATACAACTGACGATTTACTATAAAACCAGAAAAACGGCCAGCCTACTCATGAGAAACTCTCCAGACACAAAACAGAACGCTTTAAAAGAGACTAATGTCGTCTATGCCTTCAAATGCCCACTTGGGGACTGTAAGCTCCAAAAAACCCAGTATATAGGCAAGACAACAACATCTCTTTCTAGGCGTTTAACGATGCATAAACAACAGGGCTCCATTAAGGAACATATAATCTCTTCCCATAACCAAACCATCGCCAGAGAAATCCTAGTAAACAACACAGAAATCATCGATAGATACAGCGATAGCAGGCGGCTTGACGTTTGCGAGGCACTACACATCAAGAAGTCAACACCAGCAATCAACAGCCAATTATTGCACAACTATATTCTACCCACCTCAAGACTCCGCTCCAATATAGTAGCATCAAGAAATATGGACCAATAGGCTTTCTACAAACACTTCTATTCAATACCCATTGTTTCTGTTCTGTCTTGTGTTGATACTTTTAATACCCTATTAATATCCCCTAGTGTTCTGTCTTGTGTTAATGCCACATCACCCTTCCCACCTCACTCAAATGTAATGCCACATCAACCTTCCCACCTCACTCAAAATGTAGATATAAAATCAGGGAAACGCAATTTCTAATCAGTTGTGTATTTGTGAAGTCTTTGAAAATGTAATAAGTTTTACGAAACGCGCCCGTGTCGCGTCAGACTAGAAATAAAAATGAATTTTGGAGTAGTGATTTTTGATTTACCTCCAACAGTGAAGCGTAATGTACGAAAGATTGAGAAAATTCGTGTTAGAATTATTAATCTTACTTTTTCGGTCATATTTAATAATATATGTCTACAGGAAAGACTGCTACCAAAATATACTAATATATATATATATATATATATATATATATATATATATATATATATATATATATATATATATATATATATAT
This sequence comes from Procambarus clarkii, assembly GCF_040958095.1. Lineage (NCBI taxonomy): Eukaryota > Metazoa > Arthropoda > Malacostraca > Decapoda > Cambaridae > Procambarus > Procambarus clarkii. Next base: position 12,579,940 of record NC_091242.1, on the reverse strand, counting down.
ATATATATATATATATATATAATTACTGCTGACACATGTAGCCTACAGCTATCAAACGTTATTGGGAACACTAAGGAAATCTCACACTCCTTAAATCACATGGGTGAGTGATTTATTGGTCACGCATGCCGATAAACACTCTCGAGAGTTACCTTATTCGACAGAGCGGTGGCGGTCTCTCCAGACAGCCTCGTCACTCACCAAATTCTACCAAAATTACGTTAATACATATATATATAAATATAAATCACACTTGTCATGGCCCTGGGAACAATACAAGAAATTAAGACCACACTGTGGTACACTCCACAATAATCATTGCCAGGAATCACTGGCGTTACACATACCTGAGCGCTCAGTGTTGGAATTCCACACCTGCAAGACCACACATGGAAATGATATCACTCCATCCCACGGACGATCAAAAATGATTACCACAATGAAATAATATAATTATTACATGGACATCCTCTCAGTCCTTGGCTAATCTATGTATACTCTGTTCCCATGTGTACCCTCACACACACACACCGTACGTCTGTGTACACCAGACATAAGTCCCTCTGGACTGACAAGATGAAACAAAGGTGATTATCTCCTCGTCAACACTCCACTCCACCTGAACAAGTGCTGCGTGACAATGTGACGGAACACTTGACCTCGAATTCAAGCTTTAGAGACACTCCACTCCACCTGAACAGGTGCTGCGTGACAATGTGACGGAACACTTGACCTCGAATTCAAGCTTTAGAGACACTCCACTCCACCTGAACAGGTGCTGCATGAGTGCGGCCACGAGTGCGGCCGTGGCGCAGACGGCGTAGAGAACCCCCAGAGAGAGAGGGGCCAAAAGGTGCAGTAGTCACATCTAGAGACTTAGCCACACCAGGGGACGAAGTGGTCACCACTGGGGGCTTGAGGCTCGACCCAACCACAGAGGAGGGAGGGGAGCTGGGAGAAAAAGTCAGGAGAGTCAGAGGAGGAGCAAGGTCGGGGCCCAACACAGCGGAGGCTACAGAGTCCGGTCTTCCAATACAGGCCGACTCGGGGGCTTGGTCGCCCACCCCACGAGAGTACAACAGAAACATTCAACAACATACAGACGAAGAGTGATAAATTCATCCACGAATGTGCCCCCATACCCACCATGGGGCCACAATTAGAGGCAGGACACCAAACAGGAAGCTATCACCGATCATGCCTGGGCCCCCTAGGGTTGCGTCGTGAGTATACGCCCCACAAACGCCACCTTTAGAACCGGCAGTCCGTCAAGATCGGGTTCAGCGATGAAAGGGGGATTGACAATAAAAGGTTCCCCTCGCTCGAGACGTTGGGTACTACAGTTCTACGGGTGCAAGAGTATGCCTTCTCAAGCACCTGGGCGTCAAATTAGAAGAAGTCTAAAGGAATAACCAAAACAAGCTAAAGGTCGGCAGGAAACGACAAGCAGATAGGAGAAGAGGGGGAGAAAAACGAAACAGAAGGAAAAGGAAAAGCCGTTCAGCATAATTAGAGAGGATAGCAGCAGGAGCACAAGGCCACAAAAGGACAGAGGACTGTCCCAAGGAGCATCACACTTTGGCAGCCGCCAACTAAGCCCCCCTCATGTCGTCAACGGGCTGAAAAGGGAGGGGGCACAGAATAGCTATAGTAGGACTTTAGTTATCGTGCTTCCTTGGGAATCGAACTCGGTCCCATAGAGGGATTATAGAGAATAAACACTGAACTGCTGAATGGGTCAACACTAGGAATTTGGCATGGACAAATGATACAGAGAAACAATGGTTTGAGTACTTACGTTAATTACCAGTAATGACATACACTTTCGTTAGCATTCACACTCACTAATTCCTCTGCTGTTAATTGAAGCTCGAGGTGGTGGAGCAAATTACAGTCTCCGTGGTGTAGTGGTAAGACACTCGCCTGGCGTTCCGCGAGCGCTATGTCATGGGTTCGTATCCTGGCCGGGGAGGATTTACTGGGCGCAATTCCTTTACTGTAGCCTCTGTTTAACGCAACAGTAAAATGTGTACTTGGATGAAAAAACGATTCTTCGCGGCAGGGGATCGTATTCCAGGGACCTGCCCGAAACGCTACGCGTACTAGTGGCTGTACATGAATGTAACAACTCTTGTATATATCTCTCAAAAAAAAAAAAAAAGATGAGGGGTGAGGAGGCGGCTGAGGCTGCCTCAGAGGAGCGAGATGAGGTACGAGGCATGGGTGTGCAGCCTGGGGCCTAGGCAGTGGTGGCTGAGGTAGCCGTGCACGCAATGCTAAGGCCGAGAATGGCTTGGCTTCCGCACTAATAAACTTTGGAAGCGTGCTCACAATATACACCGGTTATACACACTAGCGTGATTTGTGTTGAAGGCTGACTGAATGAACGCTGGAATATCTTTGAGGCACCACGGAAGATGCACTGGGTGAACACAGGGTGGACGGAAAATAACAGAGTCCACAAATCCCTATAATTTAAATAATACAATGTATTTTTCACTCAAACACTAGTAATCGCGTTCCCCGATTCCTTTCTCACAAATTTCCGAGAGATATGATAGTGGATCGCTCTCCCTAAAGCCGATGAAACTAGATCAACTTGACACAGACCAATTGCACCTGTGGGGTAACACATGATGGCTTCTGCGACGATAATGTTGGGACAGAGTAGAGTCACTTAAGCTGGATAAACCTTGATATAGACAGGAATAAACCTCTGCTCTGGCCGGAACAGAGGCGACCACGTCTACGAGAGGCAGCGCTTCAGGAAAGAAT
>NC_091242.1:12460893-12576665 GCF_040958095.1 Procambarus clarkii | reverse complement strand
CCAATTATATACAACCTGGACCATCTTTACCACATACAATACTGGCGGCGGCGGCAGCAGCAGCAGCAGGCAAGACCGATGTCACTGCACAGTTGCCATTTAGAGCATTTATTTGCCTAGTCCAAAATATTTGTCCAGACAGAAGTTGTCAAGACATTAGACGAGCGAGGACGTAACAGGAGCCATATTTTAAGCCCCTCATACTGTGAAGATCAATTTCTCAATTTGATAATTTTAACTAAATGTTGAGGCAACTGACTTTAGTATAATAAAACTTTCTATTAATTTTATAATTGCAACATTAATACCGTTTATTGATTTAACATTTGGCATAAAAGAACAGTGGGGGAATCTAGTACCTTCTGAACAAGTGACATTGACAGTAAATATTTTGTTTAGGTTTATATACACAAGATGACTTTAGATCTCAGATTGTCAAGTTGATCATGTCATTTGGTACTCTATTAACGTAACTAATACTACCTAAATACACTTTTGGCAGGTCCTGGAGCAAAGGGTTCTTCATAGGCACTGATATTTCAGGATCCGTGTCCACACATTGCCACAGGCAGCTACAAGGCCGAATTCATTAGGTGCAAGTAAATTCCGTGAGATTTCTTCACTGGGCAACACTAAGACGTTATCGCTCTTGCTCAATTAGTTCACCATACAAAGCGAGGAACCGAGTTCGAAAATGTTTACTTCCCCCCATCCAGCCCGGGGAACTGGGGCTCTCCCTCATCAACAACGCCACCGTCATGGACCCATACAGCACACCGTACTCCATCTTGCTCCTGTACTCTTGATGGAGCTCTTCCAGGGTGAAAAGCATGCCCAAACCTCCGGACTCCATCACACCTCTGAAGGTGTCGTAGTAAGAGGAGAGGTAGTTCCGCCAGTTGGTCTTCCTGTTGTCGCCGTGAAGACTGGTGTAGAGGAGGTAGTTTATGTCGGTGGCTGGGGAAGCCAGACGGTTCAGCTGGAGGTCAAGGAGCATCACTTCAACCGGCTCTCCATCTTTATTGTACCTGGAATTATGAAGTAAAACTAGCTAGTGACAGTAGAACAAGTTTGTATACCTCATTGTAAGAATATGTTCGGAACCATGCCGTAAAATGAAGTGCATTAAAGTCTCTTACAAGTTTAATCTCAAAATTTAAAGTCAAAATACATCTACAAAGTGTAGGATGAACTAAAACTTTGCCTACCTGAATTGTAGGTTGTTAACCCAGCAGTCGCCATGACATATTACATCAAACTTAGTTTGTCTGACCAGAAAGCTCTTTGCAAGATCAAGGGGCTTGTTCTTGTGCATATCCAACCATCGCCTCGCCACCTCACAGCCGCCATCTTTGGCCAAAAAGGCCTCCGCCTCCACTAGACTTACCGAGCACTTAGAATTCTGCTCCGCCTCTTCGTCTTCCTTTAAAGTGGTCCAGTCTTCATTAATGTACTTGAAAGCGAGAGCCAGGCCTTTCTCGCTGTCAGGTTCTTCATGCAAGATTTGCATCTTTGCTTTCAGCAGCAGAGAGGCAGCGTGGAGTCGGGCCAGCTCCTGCAGGACCAGTTTTGTATGGGCCTCATCGAGGCCCACCTTGCAGTCTTTAAACACTTCAAAGCCCAGATCTCTGAGGTCCTCTAAGAAGATCATCTCTTTGTTCTCTTCTAATGATGTGTAGAACCACTTTGGCATTCTCAAGTTATGGTGCCCCAAGGAAGTCAGCTCCGAGTTGAGTTTCGGAAGGATTTCCTGAAAAAATTCATTTTCTTTCTTCATCATTTTTAAAGGAAACTCTGCCACTTGGGCCATTTTAGATCTTGGAGGGCATATTTTTACCACATAAGACACTTTGCTTGTCTCCCCCATCAATGAGAACTGGACTTTGACGCTGGTAACTGAAGAAGAAAAGTTGTCACCCTTCTCAGCAAGGTCTTTAATTTGCCAGAAGTTTAGTACGGCCTCGCTGCCCTTGTCCGCCTTCAGGGCCTCCTTCACATGATCCTCCCTGATGTTGTACTGCGGTTTGGCAGCGCCCTCGCCTCCTGCATAAGCCACTGTCAAACATACATCGTTAATATTTTAGCACTAACTTTTCGAGATCTTTCGGCTTCTGTGCGATAATCATTACACATTGAAATCACCCTTCATTAAGAAGTATTACATAAAGTCAATAGCACAACTATTATTTCACGATGTTCTACGAGGGTAGCTGGTAAAGGTTATGGATCCTAATCCCGCCAGTTCCACCCTCGTCCTTCCCATCTCCCTTTTCCTCTAACAGGCAGACTCATATTGATATACATGCAAAAGCAACAATCTTTTCCAGCCTTTCCACCGATGAATCCCTTATCTATTACCTCTCCCAAATTTGCTACCCACCTTATTTTTTAATTAAATTACCGAAACGACTGTATGGGGTCTATAATGCGATTAATATATTAGAGGCAACTTTCGTATCACCATGAAAATCTAAAGTACGTTTCAAACAAATTTAAGCAATATTAAAATTATGGTAAAGTCAATTAAATTTTTAGTTTAAAAATAAAATAACATTAAATTTATATATAGAACTAACTGTACCCGGCCACGCGTTCCTGAGGCATGCTCTTCTAAGCCACAGCAACCCTCCCCTGTCCCCTCCCCTGATCCTCCACACCATTCTTCCCTCGTCCTTCCAACCATTCCCAGGCCCCTCGTCCTCCCTACAAATTCCCCACTCCCTCGTCCGATGCCTTTCCAAATGATCTATGCTCCCATCACTGAAAAATAAGACTAACAGTAAGAAAACTAAATGAAAACCAATGAAAAAAAAATTGCTCACAATGAACAGTATAGTAAACAAAACCAGCTCTTAACAACGCAATGTAAAATTAAAAAAAATGAAGATTGAGAAATATGAAAATTCTATTTATCAAGGCAATTTGAAACATTGAAATGGAATCTTAATATTTAGAATATCGTATGTTGCTTTTACATTCAACGGATGGTGCCGTTTAGGAAAAAAGCATGTTTTTACCCGTCACCGGTGTAGCATGTATAAAGCATGTATATAAACAAGCTCGTAGGCGAATGAAAGTTCTCAAAATTTCAAAGTAATCGGTGAAGAGCTTTCGGAGACTAGCGATTTTAAACACACATTTTTATTTATATAGATGTAGAGTAAAATTCGCGACCTCTTGCATACAACACCAGATTCAGATTCCGCAATACAGTATTAATTTTTTTTAGCGACTAAATACTCTAAAATGAAAATATATTTTTACACATTTTAGAGATGGTCAAGACTTACACGTCTACAAGAAACTGCAAGAATTATGTACTACTTAGGTTCACTGCATCAGTCACAGGGCTACCTGGATCAAGGTAATTATTAATATTTCAATAAAAGAGAATTTATTTACAGAACCAAATTGTCAATGAATTATCCGTGACAGTTCAATGCCATTTACTCATCTTTGTCTATTCCTCAATTTTCTTAATTTCACTCTTATTTCATACTCTTAGTCAACCTGATATTTCTGATAGAGTAATATTTGCCAGCAATATTCGTAGGCCGTGAAAATACTTTAATGTCTACAACATAATTGGGGTATATTTTCAGGTTTAATACGGGCCAACACAAACTTTCAGTTCCTACTATATGCCTTTAGTTACTTTTGCAACAGATACGTGCAGAGTATTTAGTCTGCTTGTCGACGGGCCAGTAGGTAAACCCCCCATCAGAAATTTTGATGAAGTAATACCCTTCAACAGAAGGGACTTTAGTGAACTAGTCATGTTATGTGGCTGAACTTTGAAAACCACATCACGTACCGGGGCAGAAGTTTACTAATCAAAGTCATTACAGTGTACCGCCGGAACACAACCTCAGTGATGAACCATGTTCCAATAAACAAAAATTAGAGAACAGGTTGTAAACAGCCGTATGACACGCGTTGTGAGAACCACTTCAACTTACTTTAGCTATTCGAGAACGCCTTAAAGGAGGAACACAACTCAAGACGTAGCCCACCAGCCAGTAACGCGAACCTCAAACTGCGCCCAGTACCAGGCGACCTGTTCTCACGTCAGTTCGTTCAATCGCCGGTCGTCACCTACGACGCATTCATAAATTTTAACGTATTGATTTCAAAATAATAAATATTATTTGTTCTCATATATAAATTAGTATTATTAATTATAAAATTTCTAGGTATAGTTAGGCATAGGCTCGGTTAGATTGGGTTCTCTTGACGGTTATTAGTATTTAAAGTACATGCGTGAACCATTTACGGAGTAGCGATTCGAACAGAAATCGTCAGCTAACCAACCCGTCCTCGACTCAAGTCCATTACATTCAGCGGTCAACCCCACAGACGCATTCATAAATTTTAACATGCTGTTCATTCAAAACTGGAATTTTCTCAAGTATAAATTAATATTATAATATATTAGCATATTGTGTATATATAGGCATAGGATAGGTTAGGTCAGGTGGTTAGGTTCTGTTGGCGATTATTTGTATTTTTAGTACGTGGGTGAAGCATTTATAGCGTTGTGATTCGAACAAAATTCGTCAGTGAAGCACTTGTTCCGGATATGTTCGAACGTCAGCAGTTGTGAGTCGTGTGTAAAGCGCTTTTCATTCATAAACAGGGGGTTTGGCGGGGGCATGGAATCACTTTTGGATCTTTGTTTGGAGGACGGGCTGAGCTAACAGCCCGTCTTATAAACAAAGACCCAAAAGTGATTCCATGCACCCGCCAAACTCTCTGTTTATGAATGAAAAATGGTTTACACACGACTCACAACTGATTTCGTTCGAACACTTCCGGAACAAGTGCTTCACTAACGAATTTTGTTGGAACCACAATGCTATAAATGCTTCCCCCACGTACTGCAAATACAAATAAACACCAACAAAACCTAAACACCTAACTTAACCTATGTGCACCATATATGTGAATAAGGTTGTAGGAGGGTAGTGGAGTAGGTGGTGACAGTGGGAGGTGGGCACTATATGCATGTATAAGGCAGGATGGGAGTGCAGGTGGCAACAGTGGGAAGTTTGAACCATATGCATGTATAAAGTTGTTGCAAGGTTGTGGTGCAGGTGGTGACAGTAGGAGTGGTGTACCATATTCATGTATAACGTTGTGGACATTGGGAGGTGTGCACCAAATGGATGCATAACTTTGTGGCAAGGTTGTGAGGCAAGTGATGACATTGGGAGGTGTGCACCATACGCATGTATAAGGATGTGGCAGTGTAGGGGTGCAGGTGGTAACAATGAGAAAAGTGCATCATATGCATGAATAAGGTTGTGACAGGGTGTGGGTGCAGTTGATGAAAATGGTAAGTCTTCACCATATGCATGTATAAGGTGGTGGTAGGGTGGTGGTGCAGGTGGTGACCGTAGGAGGTGAGCACCATATGCATATATAAGGTGGTGGCAGGGTGGTGGCGGTGCAGGTGGTGAAAATAGTAAGTGTTCATCATATGCATATATAACGTGGTGGCAGGGAGGTGATGCAGGTGGTTAGAGTGGGAGGTGTATACCATATGCATGTATAAGGTGGTGGCAGGATGGCAGTGCAGGTGGCAACTGTAGGAAGTGCACCACATGCATGTTTAACGTGGACGCAGGGAGGATACACGTGGTTACATTGGGAGGTGTATACCATATGCATGTATAAGGTGGTGGTAGGATGGCAGTGCAGGTGGCAACTGTAGGAAGTGCACCACATGCATGTATAACGTGGACGCAGGGAGGATACACGTGGTTACATTGGGAGGTGTATACCATATACATGTATAAAGTTGTGGCAGAGTGGTGGTGCAATTGGTGACAGTGGGAGGTGGACACCATTTAAATGTAAGGATTTGGCAGAGGGAGGGTACAGGTAGTGACAGAAGGAGGTGTGCCTCACATTCATGCATAAGAATGTGGCAGTGTGGTGGTGCAGATGGTGACAGTGGGAGGTGTGAACAATATGCATGTGTAAAATTGTTTCAGAGTGTTGATGCAGGTGGTGACAGTGGGAAGTGAGTATCGTATGCATAAAGAAGGTTGTGGAAGGTGGGGGGGTTGCAAGTGGTGACGGTGGGAGGTGTGCACAATATGCATGTATACGAATGTGGCACGGTACTGGTGCAGGGTGGTTACAGTGGGAGGTGTGCATCATCTGCATGTATAAGGTTGTTACAGAGTGTGGGTGCAAGTCGTGACAGTGAAAAGTTTGTGCTCCATATGCATGTAAAAGGAGTGGCAGGGTTGTGGTGCCGGAGCTGACATTGGGAGCTGTGCATGTATACGGTTGTGTCAGAGTGGGAGTGCAGGAAATGACAGTTGGAGGTGTGCAGCTTATGTATCAATAAGGTTGTAGCAGGGTAGGGGGCAGGTGGTGACCAGTAGGTGGTGGGCAACATATGCATGTATAAGGTTGTTACAGCGTGTGGGTGCAAGTAGTGACAATGGAGGTGTGCATAATATGCATATATAAGGTGACGGCCAGGTCTGGGTACCTGCTTGATGGGGTTCTGGGAGTTCTGCTACTCCCCAAGCCCGGCCTTAGGCCAGGCTTTACTTGTGAGGGTTTGGTCCACCAGCTGTTATTTGGAGCGGCCCGTAGGCCCACGTATCCACTACAGTCAGGTTGGTCCGGAACTTTTTTTAGAAAACAGTCTAGTTTCCTCTTGAATATGTCCACGGTTTTTCCGGCAATATTTCTTATTGTCCGCTGGGAGACGGTGAACAAGCCGCGGACCTCTGATGTTTATATGGTGTTCTCTGATTGTGCCTATGGCACCTCTGCTCTTCATTGGTTCTATTCTGCATTTTCTTCCAGATTGTTCACTCCGGTACGTTGTCATTTTACTGTGTAGATTAGGGACCTGGCCCTCCAGTATTTTCCATGTATATATTATTTGGTATCTCTCTTGTCTCCTTCTAGTGAGTACATTTGGAGAGCTTTGAGACGATCCCAATAATTTAGGTGCTTTATCACGTCCATGCGTGCCGAGTATGTTCTCTGTATTCCCTCTATTTCAGCAATCTCTCCTCTCTGAAGGGGGAAGTGAGTACTGAGCAGTACTAGAGACGGGACAACACAAGTGACTTGAAGAGTACAACCATTGTGATGGGATCCCTGGGTTTGAAAGTTCTCGTAATCCATCCTATCATTTTTCTGGCTGACGCAATATTTGCTTGGTTATGCTCCCTAAATGTTAGATCGTCGGACATCATTATTCCCAAATCCTTGACATGCTGTTTTCCTACTATGGGCAGATTCGATTGTGTTTTGTATCCTGTATTATGTTTCAGATCCTCATTTTTGCCGTACCGGAGTACCTGGAATTTATCACTGTTAAACATCATGTTATTTCCTGCCTGCCCTAATCGAAAACTTTGTTGATATTTGCTTGTAATTTTTCAATATCTTCAGCAGAGGTAATTTTCATTTGATTTTTGTGTCATCTGCAAAGGATGACACGAAGCTGTGACTTGTATTTTTGTCTATATCTGATATGAGAATAAGGAACAGCTGTGGTGCAAGGACTGTACCTCGAGGTACCGAGCTTTTAACTGCGTTTTGACTCGATTTTATTTGATTGACTGTTACTCTTTTTGTTCTGTTCGACAGGAAATTGAGTATCCAGCGTCCTACTTCACCAGTTATTCCCATTGACCTCATTTTGTGTGCTATGCACCCCATGGTCACATTTGTCGAATGCCTTTGCAAAGTCTGTGTACACAACATCTGCATTTTGCTTTTCTTGTTAAAGCTTCAGTGATTTTGTCATAGTGGTTGAGTAACTGTGACAGACATGATCTTCTTGCTCTAAATCCATGTTGACCTGGGTTGTGTAGCTCATTATTTTCCATAAAACTAGAAATTTGATTCCTAATCACTCTTTCAAAAGCTTTTATTATGTTTGAGGTTAGTGCAACTGGTCCTATAATGTTTTGCCAAGGCTTTACTACCCCCTATGTGCAGCGGAGTTAATCTGCAGATTTAAGTGCAGCTGGTATCGTCCCCTGTATCCAGGTTCTTTCTCAATATTACGCTGAGTGCTCAAGCTACTGGTACTTTACATTTCTTTATGAATATTGAATTCATGAGTCAGGCCCAGGAGCTGAGTGCATGGGCATATTGTCAATTTCTCTTTCAAAGTCTTCCGAGTTCGTGTTAATATCCGTTATATTGTCTTCAGCTTGATTGTCATTCATAAAGGAAGCTGTCTGGATCATCAACTTTCATGTTGTTTATTGGTATGCTAAACAAAGCCTCATACTAGCTTCTTAGAATTTCACTAATTTCTTTGTTGTCCTCTGTATAGTTACCTTCAGTTGTAATTGAAGGTCCAATACTGGTCGAGGTTTTTGATTTTGCATATATGATTTTTTTTTGAGGATTTTCTTTATCTTTATTCTTGTATACCTCTTGTATAGCTTTCTGTTCCAATTCTATTTCCTCAGACTCGTACGATCGCTTCAACGTTTGTTCTATTTCTTCGATCTCACTGTTTAGGTTTATTTTCCTTTCTTGTGATAGTCGTGTCTGTCTAAGCATTTCCGTTTTTTTCCTTTTCCTGTACAGTCTTCTGCGTTCACTTTCTAGAGTGGTCCTTTTTCTGACCCTCCACACAGGAACGTGCTTCAGGCAGACCTTGTATACTTCAGCTGTCAATTGAGCTCTGTGTGGGAGTTTTGTCGCTTAAGACCTTCTCTCATTGATTGTTTGCAAGGTCTACATTTATTTTTTCCAGATGATTCTCTTATTGTTGAAATTGAATTGACTGAATACTCCTTTTCGCTTGTTGGGTCTCTTAGATCTACTACCGTTATTTATGCCAGTTCGCAATTCAATTAGCTTATGGTCTGAGTATGTAGTATCTGAGATTGTAATGTCTCTGATTAGTTCATCATTGTTTGTGAATAACAAGTCTAGTGTGTTTTCCTTCCGAGTTGGTTCTGTAATCTGTTGATTGAGCGAGAATTTGTCACAGAAACTCAAAAGTTCTCTGACCTCTGGGGTGCAGCTGGTGCTGGGGTGCAGGTGCAGCTTCTCTCTCTGACTCTGGGCTGCAGGTGGTGACAGTGAGATGTGTTTACATATGCATGTATTAGGTTGTGGCAGAGTGGTGGTGCAGGGGGTGACAGTAGGAGATGGGCTTGTAAAAGGTGGTGGCAGGATGGCAGTGCAGGTGGCAACTCTGGGAAGTGTGCACCAAATGTATGTATAAGGTGGACGCAGGGAGGGTACAGGTGATGACAGTTGGAGGTGTGCACCATATGCATTTACATAGATGTGGCAGGGTGATGGTACAGGTGGTGACAGTGGAAGGAGTGCTCAAAATGCATGTATATTGTTGTGACAGAGTGGTCGTGCAGGCGATGACATTCGGAGGTTTGCACCATATGCATGTATAAGGTTGTGACAGTGTAGGGGTGCAGTTGGTGACAGTGGGAGGAGTGCATCACATGCATGAATAAGTTGTAACAGGGAGTAGGTGCAGTTGATGAAAGTGGTAAGCGTTCACCATATACATGTATAAGGCGGTGGCAGGGTGGTGGTGCAGGTGGTGACAGTAGGAGGTGTGTACCATGTTCATGTATAAGGTTGTGGCAGGATAGTGGTGCAGGTGGTGACAGTGGGAGGTGTGTACCATGTTCATGTATAAGGTTGTGGCAGGATAGTGGTGCATGTGGTGACACTGGAAGGATTGTACCCTATGCATGTATAAAGTTTTTACTGAGTGTTTGTGCAGGTGGTGACAGGGGGGAAGTGTGTACAATATGCATGAACAGGGTTGTGGAAGTGTGGGGGTGCAGGTGGTGACAGTGGGACGTGAGCACAATGTGCTTCTATACGGTACAGACGGTACATTCTATACGGTACACATGTGCGGCGGTACAGACGTTATTTCTTGAGGAGGGAACAAATGCGGACCCCATGGTGGGACAAGCGAACCCCTCCAGGGGAGTAACGGACCCTGGTGCCCAAGGACCAGCAGCCCTGGACGATAGCAGGATTTCGTTCTGGGGCTCTCGCTCAACCGATATCACAATGATTGGTAAGCAATAGGGAATGATGGGGTTGTAGACCCCACCATTAGAACATCCACCCCAGTCCATCAAGCGACTCCAGGGGATGATGCCTCGGCAGGTTCTCATGGCTTGATGATTCCTGGGCTTACGAACGATCACACACCACCCACACAATCCCAACAACTACAGTAAGTACAACAGGACGCACAACAACAGACACTACAGATGCTACTACAGTAACTACAGGGGCAAAACGGGGTACAACAACAATCCCAGGTACCACAGGCTTCACCACAAACACAGGTACCACAGGCTTCACCACAAACACAGGTACCACAGGCTTCACCACAAACACAGGTACCACAGGCTTCACCACAAACACAGGTACCACAGGCTTCACCATAATCACTGATTCCACAGGCTTCACCACACATACATGTACCACAGGCTTCACCGCAAAATACAGGAACCACAGGCTTCCCCACACACACAGGTACCACATGCTTCACCACAAACACAGGTACCACAGGCTTCACATCAAACACAGGTACCACAGACTTCACCACACACACAGGTACCACAGGCTTCACCACAAACACAGGTACCACAGGCTTCACCACAAACACAGGTACCACAGGCTTCACCACAAACACAGGTACCACAGGCTTCACCACAATCACATGTACCACAGGCTTCACTACAAACACAGGTACCACAGGCTTCACCATACACACAGGTACCACAGGCTTCACCACACACACAGGTACCACAGGCTTCACCACACACACATGTACCACAGGCTTCACCACACACACAGGTACCGCAGGCTTCACCACACATAAAGGTACCACAGGCTTCACCACAATCACGTGTACCATGGGCTTCACCACACACACAGGTACAACAGTCTTCACCACACACACAGGTACCACAGGCTTCACCACACACACAGGTACAACAGTCTTCACCACACACACAGGTACCGCAGGCTTCACCACACACACAGGTACAACAGTCTTCACCACAAACACAGGTACTACAGGCTTCACCACAAACACAGGTACCACAGGCTTCACACACACATGTACCACAGGCTTCACCACACACACAGGTACCGCAGGCTTCACCACACACAAAGGTACCACAGGCTTCACCACAATCACTTGTACCATGGGCTTCACCACACACACAGGTACAACAGTCTTCACCACAAACACAGGTACTACAGGCTTCACCACACACACTCAGGTATCACAGGCTTCACCACAAACACAGGTACCACAGGCTTCACCACACACACTCAGGTACCACAGGCTTCACCACAAACACAGGTACCACAGGCTTCACCACACACACTCAGGTACCACAGGCTTCACCACAAACACAGGTACCACAGGTTCACACAACAACAACCACAAGCCCTACAGATGCTATTACAGTTACTACAGGAGCAAAACGGATCACAACAACAAGAAGTTGTTTACAGTCTCCGTGGTGTAGTGGTAAGACACTCGCCTGGCGTTCCGCGAGCGCTATGTCATGGGTTCGTATCCTGGCCGGGGAGGATTTACTGGGCGCAATTCCTTAACTGTAGCCTCTGTTTAACGCAACAGTAAAATGTGTACTTGGATGAAAAAACGATTCTTCGCGGCAGGGGATCGTATTCCAGGGACCATAGGATTAAGGACTTGCCCGAAACGCTACGCGTACTAGTGGCTGTACAAGAATGTAACAACTCTTGTATATATCTCAAAAAAAAAAAAAAAAAAGTACACCAGGTTGCACAACACCATCAACAGGAACACCAGGTTGCACAACACCATCAACAGGAACACCAGGTTGCACAACAACATCAACAGGAACACCAGGTTGCACAACACCATCAACAGGAACACCAGGTTGCACAACACAATCAACAGGAACACCAGGTTGCACATCAACATCAACAGGAACACCAGGTTGCACAACAACATCAACAGGAACACCAGGTTGCACATCAACATCAACAGGAACACCAGGTTGCACAACACCATCAACAGGAACACCAGGTTGCACAACACCATCAACAGGAACACCAGGTTGCACAACACAATCAACAGGAACACCAGGTTGCACAACACAATCAACAGGAACACCAGGTTGCACAACACCATCAACAGGAACACCAGTTTGCACATCAACATCAACAGGAACACCAGGTTGCACAACACCATCAACAGGAACACCAGGTTGCACAACACCATCAACAGGAACACCAGGTTGCACAACACCATCAACAGGAACACCAGGTTGCACAACACCATCAACAGGAACACCAGGTTGCACAACACCATCAACAGGAACACCAGGTTGCACAACACCATCAACAGGAACACCAGGTTGCACAACACAATCAACAGGAACACCAGGTTGCACAACACCATCAACAGGAACACCAGGTTGCACAACACCATCAACAGGAACACCAGGTTGCACAACACAATCAACAGGAACACCAGGTTGCACAACAACATCAGGTCCAACAAGTGTCACAACAACATCAACAATAACACCAGGTTGCACAGCAACATCAGGTCCAACAAGTGTCACAACAACATCAACAATAACACCAGGTTGCACAGCAACATCAGGTCCAACAAGTGTCACAACCACATCAACAATAACACCAGGTTGCACAACAACATCAGGTCCAACAAGTGTCACAACAACATCAACAATAACACCAGGTTGCACAGCAACATCAGGTCCAACAAGTGTCACAACAACATCAACAATAACACCAGGTTGCACAGCAACATCAGGTCCAACAAGTGTCACAACCACATCAACAATAACACCAGGTTGCACAACAACATCAGGTCCAACAAGTGTCACAACAACATCAACAAGTACACCAGGTTGCACGGAGCAGGGCCCAGGGTCCACGTCACATCACCGTGGGCAAGCTGTCTCAAGGTTACCAACCAAGGCCACCAGCTGCGTAGTCACGACTGCGGGAAAACCGGAAGTGGAAGACGAGTGGTCTACGAAGAAGTATGCTAATTGCCAACGACTTGTCAGCTCTCTCATAACCTGCGGTTGCGTCGTCTGTACAAACCAAGATGCAATGCGGTGGTCTCGGGTATGAACAGCACTACCCCTACAGAGTGCTGCTGAATCGCCAGATTAGGTACAACCCTGTACTTCGGCCCAAGCTCAGCTGCACGAGGGGTTGCACAGAAGGTGTACCGCCCAGTAGTACCGGGATAACAAGGAAACGCCGGTAGATGACGTCGCCAGGAGCTGAGGCAGGGCCCACCTGTCCTGTCACCATGCCATCCTCTTCAATGCCACTCGAAACTCACTACCAACGCGAGACATCGTGATACGTCGTTTTACTGTGGCAGCCATGGTTAACGACAATCCATCATGACTGTTTGGGAGCGATTGTCCTTATGTTTTTATGTATTACTGGTGTAGTTTTGTTTTCATGTTATGTTTTCATACATGTTGGGGTAAACCTTTTGGGGTGTCATTTTTGTTGTTACGACCATTGACCGATTTACGACCAGTGACGAATTCAGTGCCATTACCGTAGTTCTCAAGTTTCAAGTGAGGGGACTGGGAGCCATAAACGGCTGTTGGTTCCTGTTGTATCATGGGAACCCGGGTTCCTGTTAGTGGGGTCCACTTGAGCTGACAGCTGTCACTCAGTCAGGTGCGGGTAGTACGAGACCCCCTGTATTGGCCGTAGCTTGGCAGAGGCCGGAATGGAACTTCCAGACGACCAGGATCTTCAAATAACATGAGGTAGTCGCAGGAATCTACAACTCAACGAGATGTCACCAGGAAAGAACTATACAAATCCTTATAGAAAAAGCTTTATATAAAAATAAATGATACTAATTAGTAAATGGTGTTAACTCGGAACAGTAGTTTCAACTTTTAATTTTCCATCTGAGAGTAAAGCATCTGTACACCTTCGGAAAGTGACTCTGGAATCACAGTAAGTGTTGAAAACTGGAACTAGTGAAATAGAGAAATAAATCTAAAAATGAACATCTAGAAAATTGTTACTAAAAATTACCCTGTCTCTAGATAAGTTTTGTTATGATTCGAATTGGTTTGGGAACCATCTAGTAGGTTCTCTAGAATCGTGGATCAGTTTCTCGAACTGATCAGTGGGGAACTTATCTAGATTTTACTAGATCCTAGGAAACTGATGTTTATATATAAATTTTTTTCATTTATATTTTTGGAGACTTATGTAACAATAGGGTGTTGTAAGTAGTGAAATATAGGACTAGAACCGTGTGCACCATCTGGCAGGTGGCTCTAAGAGAGCCAGCTGGGCATGTGGGTCAAAGGTATGTGGCCACATAGTTATCTTGAGATGATTTTGGGGCTTTAGTGTCCCCGCGGCCCGGTCCTCGACCAGGCCTCCACCCCCAAGAAGCAGCCCGTGACAGCTGACTAACTCCCAGGTACCTATTTACTGCTAGGTAACAGGGGCATTCAGGTGAAAGAAACTTTGCCCATTTGTTTCTGCCTTGTACGGGAATCGAACCCGCGCCACAGAATTACAAGTCCTGCACGCTATCCACCAGGCTACGAGGCCACCCACCAACACTACGAGGCGATAGTGTTGTAGAGGAATTTTCCCGGAAGTTGGGGTGTGTCGGACGCGTGTGAGCATTCGGTGTTTGGGTATGCGGTCAGGAAAGATGTGGGGTCATGTTGTTGGGGAGTAGGAGAGCATGTGGGGTGTGGGTATGTGGTAGAGTAAGGAATATGTGGATTGGATAGTTGAATATGTATGTGTGTTTGCCGTAGACTTAATCCTGTGTGTAGATAATAGTTTTGATTAAAAGATGATAGTAAGTAAAGCTATGTAGAAGCTGTGTGTAGGTGTGAGGGGTCCCAACATATTTTGATGTGGTAGGGGGAGGGGTGAGGGAAGCTTCCCCCGACCTGAGAGGGTCCCGAGGGGTAGGAGAGAGCAGGGGACTTAAGATGAGGAGGGAACAGCTGTTTGCGGTTTTGTGTGTTGACAGTGGGGTCATTATTTTTCTAGGTGACAGACCCGGGTGAGTTGGGAGCGGCACCAGGGGCGGATGTGGTCCATTAGCCTTAATCGTTTTCAAAGTCTTCAGAGGCTCTGGGAGATGTTCACCCCAGCAGGGCTCTCCCACCACTGCGGATTCGTTAAGGAAAGGCTGTTGTTACTACTGCCGGCAGGTCCACACCTGTCATCGTCAATCACTCCCCCCCATACTATCAACCATTGTTCTGTACAAAGCCTTTAGTATTATTTCTGTTAATATGTGTAAGCTGTATCATAACATGACCAACATGGCAACAGCATCATCATTCTTTGCCCAAATAACATTTTTTTTTTTAAGAGCAATAACGAGGGAAAAGTAAACACATTATATATAAATTTATTTCTTTTATTAAACACTTAAGCGATTTACAACGATAATAATAATAATAATAATAATAATAATAATAATAATAATATAAACTTCTTCTTGGTGGTTTAGCTAGCAGACAGCTACGGAAAGGCTTTCATTCAGTCCATCGAACCTTCCCATCACGCTAGTCAGCCAGCCAATCTGTAGAAAGGGAAAAAGGTTATAAGTTTTTGTTGTCAATGTTGTAAAAATAAATACAGACATTATTATGTTCATCATTCAATCCTAACATAAAGTATTACTCACCGCACTATCATCCTAGCCAACTTCGTCACACAACGTTTCACACTCAGCATCAGTACCGTTTAAGCAGAATGTTTGCTTACACACAGGCATTTTCATCTGAGCATAATTGAATTTCAACACTTTTTCATCATTCTTGCGAAATTGACCATATTTAAATGCTTCATCAAAGTGAAGCAGGGCGGCCTCTAAGCCTAGTCTGGAAAAATAATAGGCAAAATAAACGGCATAATTCCCACAGAAGTAACTATTCAAGGATTGAATCCTTTTCTTCATAATATATAGGGTATAATCTTGGAAGAAGGACATAAACTCTTCGAAATATCTTGAATAAGATCCTATTGCAGGATTGGCGTAGCTGTCTAGTATAACTATCTCGCTTCTACCTTCATCCTTATTTACATAGAATGTTATCCAATGCCCCTTTTTATTATGAGAACCAGACTCCAGAGTGTTGATTATGAACACCACAGCTCTTTTTTTATGTATTTTTGGTCAGTATTTTCCTTACGTCATCAGCTAGGAACATCCTAGATAGTTTACCTTATCACCTAAATTACTTCTGATAGCCTCATTTATTTTCCAAACAATTCATATTAATATTTATCCTCGCGTATCGCAAATAACGCGACGATCCGCGTTAATGCTGATCACACCTGTTCTATACCCATAAACTAGAATGACTTTATTTCTAGCCACACCGTGTTTAAATTCCAAAGCGATCCGCAGATTACCACTTTTTTCAATCGGGATGGTGTCATCTATATCCTCAGGTTGTAAATTAAAGGCCAGTATGGTTCCACCATTCACATATGTATCAAAAGACAATATATTGTCTTTATCGAAGCCTAAGGCTTGTAATGCAGTGTAATACAGCTTGGCGCAGTTGTGAGGAAAATCGCACCCAATATTGACAATATTAGTGCTATTCTGCGATATTAATACTTTACTAAGCTCGCAGTTTTCCAAATAAAGCGGGTTGCGATTATATGCACCAGACACTGCCTCCATATCAAGGATGATCATATATAAATGTTCTGGTATAACAGTCCCCCACGGTTGGTCCATTGTTATCGAGCGCTGACCTGTGCCCAATATATACGTTTTGTATAAGTTTTATTAAAAGTATACATAATAGGAGAGTTGTTCTGCACCATGGCTTTATTAACGGCTAATAATCCTTCAGGATACGGCAATACCCGATCCACCCATAGACGTGTAGACTTGATATTGTATTTAAAATTAGCGTGTTCATTATCACTGAGTATAAGCCATTTATCTGGTTGAAGTTCGAGCCGCACCCTGATGTCCACATTATCCAAACGTATTAACTAACTGATGTGACATCCAGCATTAGTGTAAAACAAGTATTCACGCCACTCGTTTTCATATCAGTCATCCGTTGCTTCTCCCCGGCCGAGGCGTTAGTGAAATAACCAGCTTCAATTTACCAGGATCGACGCGGTTAAAAAACTGTGACAGTTTATCATAGCAGTTAGCCTTACACCCAGAAATCGTAGATAATAACTTTACGTACGACCAGAATGAGAATAATGAGCTGGTTTCAACTACTGTTTCGTTAAATACACAATAGCGGATTTGAATAGAGTTTGCGATAATCCATTCACCAACGAAACGTTTTTAGCATCTCCTAAAGGTATTGTTCCATCTTCTTCGGTTAGATCAATAGACAACTCCAAAGCTATAGATGATAAATCCACCAGCTGACTGTTCACCCCCTTGATGATGAATCCAGATAGGTGTCTGTAAACTTATTATTAACCCCAGAATTCACAGGTACTACATCCATCGTTTGTCTGCTTGCAATTGTTGATTCTAACAATCGAGGGGAAAATACTTTAGGAAAGGCTTCACTAACAGCAGCTGTATAGTGTTCTAATGGCACCTGGAGGCCCAGAGCGTTATATCCGGCCATGTTCACGCTTTAGACAACACCAACCGAGTGAGAAGAAGTTATGACAACACATCATTATATTTCGCTTTAGTAAAACGTTTGATGTTTACTAATTTTTTTGTTTGTTTATTCTTTTTCTGCACTCTTCCGCCTATCATTTGCTTCCCCACTCCTTTCAATGTTTCAACTCCGCATTTCTTAAGAGATTGTTTGAAAGTTTGTTTGTCATTATTAATGTCGTCTAGTACGTTCTGCCCCAAGCTAAGCGCAGCCAGAGCCAGTGTTCTCATGATAAAGGGCGCTGCTCGTCGCGCTATTCCGCTTAAAAAGGAAAATATTCCCCCTCCACGCGTATAACGTCTACTGCTGTTGAAAATCCGTATATCATCAGTTCCCCCCCCCCACCTCTAGGAGGGGTTAACAGAATGTATAATTCCTCAACAGAGGGGGGAATAAAGTGGACACGCATTTCTCCGCTTGTTTCAGACGAATGAGGAGTGTCGGGAAAGCGTTGGTGTTATATACCTCCTGCAACGGGACGTATATGCAAGACTGCTATGGTGCACCCACGTTCATCAAAATGTATTGGGTTACCATCTTGATCCCTAATAGTGATGCTGACGCTGTCTATCATATTGGTGTTAAGACGCACATATAGTTTTTTATTGTTGCTGTTATCACTTCCATTTAGGGAGATTACATCCAAAATATTTACAGACTGGTTTCCATATCTAGTAGAAGAGATTTTATCGCAATAAACACACAGAATATCAACTCCTCCTCTAGGCATTGGCGGTAATAGACATGTGTTAACTACACTCGAGGTATACTTACGTTTTGCGAATATGTCATATTCAATTTCTGGAACTAAGCCCAACACTTTCCCAAAAGCCGTC
Source organism: Procambarus clarkii (assembly GCF_040958095.1). Taxonomy (NCBI): domain Eukaryota; kingdom Metazoa; phylum Arthropoda; class Malacostraca; order Decapoda; family Cambaridae; genus Procambarus; species Procambarus clarkii. The sequence goes on along the minus strand of NC_091242.1, from coordinate 12,558,127 downwards.
CCAAATGACAATGTGACTCTACTGATGTTTTATGCCCCGTTGCAGAGCTAATATTCTCATCACTAATCACAGTAGTGAACTTGTTTCGATTGGAGGAAGAATCATATTTAATAAAATGCGTTCCGTATTTAGCCGAAAATTGTTTTAATGACTTTCCTAAAAAACTCAGTTTAGCATTACTTGAAAATATGGCCTCTATTTCTGTATTAATCATGGTATTAATTTCTTTTATAGTTCCAGCTAAAACATCAGATGATAATAAATGCTTTGAATGCATGTATCTCCCCTCACCCACTTTCTCATACGTAACGCCTACACGTATATATGCCCTCAGGATTATCACGCTTAATAACGTAATGGGAAGTGGGGAGGAGTAATTTTGTAGACACATTTCATAACTCCTCCTGGATCTAATTCTAGCTGGTTAAACAATCGATTTTGGAACAATGCGGGGATGTTATTTGGAAATAAATGCGTATCTGATACGCTGGTGGCGTATATCATGTGAGTGTCCATCGCTCTGTCTCCTTAGACTGCTTTTTGCCGAGTAAAACTAGCTACACATTACATACACATTTATATACACTCACCTGTTAATATACGATCCAGGAAGCATTCCTTTTACTGTGAGGATCAATCTTTGCAGTTGCCTTTCTCTTAACAGATGGAGCCTCATACACTTGACTGCTTGCCGTAGTATTATGGAATAAATCTCGTGGTGTAGAAGTTAGTGTGAAAAACAGTTGAGCAATGGCAGTTTATCCGGTAAAAAAACAGATTTAAGCACAGTCATTTTATGTATAATGTCGTTAATTATATGTATGTCAGATAATGGAGCCAATACATTTCCATTCAGATCCCAACGAACGATTCCACTATCATCATAATGGTTTAGCAAGGATCTTGCATATTCATGATCTCGCACTTTCAACTTCAAATCTATTAAATGTTTTATGGAAGGGTTGGTATGCAACTGAGGAGGGGGAGGTTTGACAGTAAGATGTTGAACAGCAGCTTTCACAGTGGGGTAAGCAGGGCTGTGTGCAGCTTTCCGGTTGTCAACTATTTTACGCGGTACGAGATAAAAGGCTTTCATTTTACTTTACTTACTGAACAACCGTGTAATTAAACTAGCTGCAATTGGCAAAATAATGGATAAAATACTGCCTCCTCGTTTGCTGGTTAATATCTGTTTCTTAGTTGACACAGAAAGTTTCTTACAGGCTAGTGACCGAATAAGCAATTTATATTTTTTCAACTTTTTAACGACCTTGTCAGGCACAGGCAATTTTTTTTCTAAAAAGTTATTAAAATTTCTGATAAACAATTTATATGTGGTTTCTTCAATTTTTCAATCAACTGTTTTCTCAAGGAATACTGAAGTTTTGATAATAGCTGGATCAATTCCTTGTATTTATAAACTAAGGGCTTCTTCATTATAAATGTAATATCTCAGCAGCATCAATCCATTGATCGAATGATCGATCATAACCTGCGTACCTAACTTTATACTGAAGTTTGCCAAAGACTCTGCATTGCCCCACTACCTTTTTCAATATTAAAGGTTTGAGGCAAATGTGTGGGTGTTAATTGTTGTTTATAGAAGCCACCATCAATTTCTTCCCCATTCAGATCTTTTAGAAAGTATAAAGGGATGTGTTTTCTCTGATCAATACGTGTAACTGTAAATATCTCTCGGGTTGTGGGAAAAACCTGCTGGGATTGATATAAGAGGAGACTACCAGGGACTTGTACTAAACTAAATTAAAAATTTACTGTCTGCAAATTAATTCAATTAAAATCTCTAGCTAGGGTTGTAAATCCTAGCTCCTCTTTTCCTAATGACAGATTGTGGGCTGTAAGGGACAGGTGGGGTGAATGAATTAGTTGATAGAAGTTCCAGTCCACCTGTAGACAGGGATTCTCACATCAGCTTGTATTTTATACAAGGATAAGATTTTATAAATTCAGTTATATGACTGAACACTGGCTCTGTTTAAATCAGAGATTTAAACATGTACATAGTCTAGCCTAGCACCATAACTATTAACAGCCACTATATTCTTATACTATAAACAACAAATTAAATTGTAAAAGTATAATAAATGACTTTAAATGTAGTCTAAGTACTGTTAACTTAGTACTAGAAATTATATTTAATTAAATGAACTTAAATGATAACTTAAAAAATAACTAAGCAAGCAATTGATAACTTAATTTATATATTCAAGTATATATGCAATGTATTTATATTCAATTTATATGAATAAGGTTCAGTCAGCTTGACTGAATCTCTTCCAACACAATGGACACTTATGAGGTTATTTACTTATTGCGGCTAAATTCTTTTCTGACACAATGGACACTCATGAGGTCCAGTGCTTGGATAAGATTCACAGCTACACTACAATTTTAGTAAACTTACTGAAAAATGAGGCGTGGCCTCGCTTTATTACCGACAGACAGATTTATAGAATATTAAAGTTATACAAGCATACAATTGGCCAATTAATACGCTACTGTAATAACCTTCAATGTACTTATCTGAAGCCGGGTGCCTGTCTGACAAGTTTGCCAGACTGATTAACTCTCTTGTCGCGAGTATAGGCATGTTATTTTATTTCACAGCGTTGCTGTTTGATGTACTAGTAGCATTGCTACTTGGATTTTTCTTTAACTGCATTGCAGAAGAATGATATGTTGATGGTGAAGGTGGAGCCAAGTCACTGAGTGCTGCGCTCTACACTTATAGATATAAATGTTCTAGAAATTTTCCTTGTAAATATTGTCCAGGTACTCCCCCAGTTCTAGAGAGTATTCACGGGTGATAAAGATAACTAGATAAGGTGTCCTAAGCCAAATAATGTTCGCTAAGGATCCGTCACTGTTCACTGAGTTGTAAACAAACGCGAAGTGCCCCGAGGTATAGTCATGGGCGCTTCTTGCTCCCAAGATGCTCCTCCCTCTCCCTTGAGAGGTAGCCTTCTATGAATATTGATTGATTATTTTTACAGTCTAGACTTATGATTGAGATAAGATGTGATTATAATATAATTAGATAAAGGATATAAAGATTATTAGTAGTACTTGATAGTACCACTGATTCTTATTAAGGACTCGATTTTATCCCTACCGGATATTGAATAAATGTTCCAATAGTTTTTTAATTAACAAATCCTTCTAGAAGCTTCTGGATCCTTGAGAGATCATGCACAAAGTCACGTAGGCATCAATAGGGCCCTGTAGCGTACGTGATCATAGTGACATTGTCATCTAGGATCAAGCTATATAATGAATCTATAATGATTCTAATATGATTTTGATACAATTTAGATATGATTTTTATATGATATAGAAATGATATAGAAATTATACATTTCTTAGATGATTATTAGATATGGTGGGTAAAAATTTCCCACACGGGTGTTCTGCTGCTTAAACCCTTTCTTAAACTTGGAAATGCGATCAGAGAGAGTGATGCGTACTGTATCACCAACACTCAATCGAGGAATGACAGTTCTCTTTGATTTGCTCGGGGTTTTATACATTAAATCAAATTGTTTGGGGTGTTCACTGGGCGAGGATAGAGCGTGCACCTCCGTGGGTGTCTTCCCCCTTCAATCCTCTGTGTGGGGTTAAATTATATGTTTTCACAATATCTGGTAGAGCCTGCATGTATTTTAAAGTGTTGTGCGCCGTCATAAATTTGTAAAGTTTACCATTTATAGTACTGTAACGGTTCTATTGTTACGTAAAGTATGGTGACAATAAACACAGACACTAAGATACTATATATATATTTGGTCGAATATACAGAAGTACACAGGTGATACTTTGATGTGAGTTGAGCGCACTGAGCGTCGGTACAGTATCTCGCAAGTGTCTGCTCTAGACCACACTTGAAAGTAGACTCTGGTGAATGTTTGCTATTCTGCTGCTTATATGCTCGGGCAACTCCTCACCGTGTTGCCCGGGCAACGCCTCACCTCATTCATCTCCAAAGGTTGACAGGAATATTAACAATGCATTTGGAGCGAGTATATTATTGGGATAATCTACTCGCTACAGAACTCCCCCTCCCAGGGGATGAAAGGAAAAATACTTGATCAAGGAACTTAGCTGGTCGGTGAATTGTACGCCCTGCTCGCGTTACATAACCATCAAAGTTAACTTCCTCCTCTTCGCTGATGTCATCTAACTGGGGTCGTAGGGTGGGAGGTCGCACAGGATCGTCCGTCGTCGTAGGATCAGGTTGTGGTGCGGCTGGTAACTGGGGTCGTAGGGTGGGAGGTCGCACAGGATCGTCCGTTGTCGTAGGATCAGGTTGTGGTGCGGCTGGTAACTGGGGTCGTAGGGTGGGAGGTCGCACAGGATCGTCCGTCGTCGTAGCATCAGGTTGTGGTGCGGCTGGTAACTGGGGTCGTAGGGTGGGAGGTCGCACAGGATCGTCCGTCGTCGTAGGATCAGGTTGTGGTGCGGCTGGTAACTGGGGTTGTAGGGTGGGAGGTCGTACAGGATCGTCCGTTGTCGTAGGTGGCGGTGCTGCTGGTAACTGTGGTCGAAAAGTGAACTGCGTAGTCGGCGGATGTGTCTCTGGATTTAGCAGTGTCGCAGACGTTGAGACGAAGCCTGGAGCAGAGCAGAGAGCTGAGTGAGGCCGGAGTCGTGGAGCTCTATGTGGGAGAGCGTGGCGGCTCGATTGAGAATTGTGAGTGTCTAAACTCGGGGAGCGAGAGCGTGGCGGCTCGATGCGGTCGTAGTCTGCTGTCTGCTCTGTGTCGAAGCTGTAGCGTCTTGGGTTGATTAGGACTGTACACGCCGAGTACTACATTGTTGACTGTGGAAATTGTAGTCTGGTACCAAAAGATGTAGGCAGTGTGTGGACAAGCTCGGTGTAGCAGGAGAGAAGAATGTGCATAATTGTTGCGTCTTTGGGTCGCTGGTGGAGCATTTAGATCCGGGGCGGATGGGCTCGGGCACCAGGACATTAGGAGGTAATGTAGGCACGTAGTTAGGACAACGAGGTAATCACATCTAGACTGAATTGTCCTGAAGGCGACGAAGTGTCGGAAACGCAAGCTGTAAGTCCTGTACTGCGCAAAGGGCTTGACTCGGCCGAGTGTCAAAATGCAGTGAATGTGTAGATGAATCTGATGACAGAGCAGCTGTCGTGGGCGTAGGACAAGCAGTGCCCTGGCAGCGACGGAGAGTCGGCAGGACAAGCTGTAGATCCAACATGATGTAATCATTGATGAGGCTGTCAGATGAGTGAGTAACTATCGTGGAGCAGCAAGCCGTAGTAGATGAAAATGCAGAGATGGACGCGATGAAAATCATAGCTGTGGCGAGGGTGTTGGCAGTGTTCCATCACAGCAAACAGTAGCAGTAGAGGTCCAGTGAGAGTCCATGTTGTAGTCCATCGTGGCTGGGTATCGTCGAAACTCTCTGGGGTCACCAATGTAACGGTTCTATTGTTACGTAAAGTATGGTGACAATAAACACAGACACTAAGATACTATATATATATTTGGTCGAATATACAGAAGTACACAGGTGATACTTTGGTGTGAGTTGAGCGCACTGAGCGTCGGTACAGTATCTCGCAAGTGTCTGCTCTAGACCACACTTGAAAGTAGACTCTGGTGAATGTTTGCTATTCTGCTGCTTATATGCTCGGGCAACTCCTCACCGTGTTGCCCGGGCAACGCCTCACCTCATTCATCTCCAAAGGTTGACAGGAATATTAACAATGCATTTGGAGCGAGTATATTATTGGGATAATCTACTCGCTACAGTACGTATGAACCGCTCAGCGATTGAAGCTTTAGTCTCCTGAGAAAATACACTATATAACTGAACTTTCTTTGCTGCCAGCATTTTTTTCATAGTGGCGTTATAAAATTCGCCACCTCCATCAGAATTAATTTTGCGCACTCCCTGAGAATGAGGTGAATCTAGAATTAAAACCAGAGCTTTACTGGTACTTTTCCCGTCCGTGCTGCGTAAGGGTACTACTTGAGCGTACCTGGAGAAAATATCTACACATACGAGTAAATATTTCACTCCGTCATTATGTTTGTCCAATAAACTCATCTCGGCCAAGTTTATAGCTTGAAATAGTCGTGGTTTAGGGCGTAACACCCGACGCCGAGGGAATTTATGTGGTTGTAAATAATGCAACGTATAGGAGTCAGAGCTTTTCAGATAGTCCTTTACATCGGCTAGAGTTATACTAGAGTTAATTAATTTGGCGGCCTTATACAACCTCTGTACCCCTCCAAGCCCCCCGCTAGATGAGGGGTCATTATATACTCGTTCCAGTACATCTTTCTTGCTCACCATTGGTAAACTATCTCATAGGGTGGTTCGTGAACAATATTACCGCGTAATGTTGTAGTAGAGGGAGTGTTAGAGCTCAGATCTACTAGCAAATAGCCGTATGGTTGGCTAATAACTTTATTATATAACTCTACAAATTTCTTTGAATCCACTTTCAATTTGTGACAGGTCTCTTGATTTAACCAATATGAAATGAGAAGCATTTAAACTAATATTCCTCGAATATTTACCAGGAAAAAATCTATTTTGAGTAATTAATATGACGGAAACCATGAAATGTTGGCCCCTAGTAAACATGTGTGATACGATTTTTGAATTCGCAGACTTTGTAAAAAGGTCATCATAGATTACTAAGATATGCGAGTCATTATCCACTCGCTCTTCCACAGGGTCAATAATGGTTGAATTCTCGATCAGCTTCCTTTTTATTTGTGGATCTGATCGTAATTCAGAGTAACCTCCGCCGCATATAATTATTGAGGAGAACTTGTGCTGGTACTTCCTTACAAGTTTACTGCACAAGTAGGATTTTCCGCTGTTTGAATAACCAGCAATAATAACACGAGATGGTTCTCGGAAAATATCTAGATGTTCCTCATGGATTATATCATAGGAACTGTCCATGATTAATGCTTCGTTAAGACTGCTAAAAACTAAGGAAATGAGGTGGTATTTATCCAAACATTAGTCATTTACAGGTGTTTATTCACATATTTTATGTACAGCAGCAACATTTTTAAAACTAATCATAGTTCTTACAGTTCACAAACAATAATATTAAACATCCTATTCATTTAGTATAAATAGTTCTAGTCATATGGGTCATCTATCTTATTACTAACTAAATTGTACAACATAAAATCTAGCGAGGGTTGAATAGTTACTGAGCTGTAGCATCACGTTTGCTCCAGGGGCGGAATATTGAGTAGAGTCTCTGTGGCTGCTCTACTTCCACTTCCTCGTCCTCCATAAACTCTTCTTCCATCTCCTCCTCTCCCACTTCTACATCCAGCTCATCATCATTGTTATTGGGAATATCAGGATGACCATACGCTAGGGACTGTGTGGGGCTTAAAATGTAGCGTTTATCGTCAAATGCTGACAATCCTCTGCAGGTACTGCGACATGTACAAATCTTTCCTTGCACGTTGCGTATAGATCTCGACACATTCCTGATTGAAGTGTTTGTTTCAAGAGTGTGCTGAAACGAGTCATGTGAGAGTTTCTCTTGTAGATGGTATGGCACGCCCTTACACGTACAAGTGTGCTCCCCATCATGTGTGGTGAACGAATATGTTTTAGGTCTGAGAGCAATTAACTGGTTAATAATCTTAGAGCCTATTTCAGACATGAGCAATCCTAGTTCACCTTCTCGCGCTTTAGAGTAGGATGGATGTGTGTCATTAAAATTACTAAAATCCATACAGTCGAAGAGAGGAGACTTATTCAACTCTTCAAACACATCCTGACAGTCCAGTTTAATGATGAAAGAGTCTGTGTCTGTATATAACAGACTCGCTTTATCCCCATACGCAGGTTTGACATCATACCAGAACTCATAGAGACGCCTCTTAGCAATTTGAAGTAAATGATAACACAGATACGTAGGAGTGTTGACTAGGAGAGACTTCTGCTTGATAGTACATATCACACGATCCTTACTTAACAAAAGACTCCGCTTGAAGAACGGGTTTCGAGCATGTTTCAGGAAATGTCTACGATCTGTGACCAATTAGTGTTTGTTCCCATATTTAGATACATCTGAGAGACTCTTTCCATATATAGAGTTTGATACGAGTTTGAAAGCCTTTTATTTTATCGCGCATTTGGTACTGGTACGTTCACGAACGTTGGTTTCAATGAAGTCTTTAAGGTAGCTCTCCTGCTTGAATTCGTAGATGTCGTGAACTTTAGCTACTTCTAATCCAATGCGCATGAGCAACTGTAACAAGTCCAAACTAACCAGGTAGTCTTTCTGAGGAAGGTGAGAAGCAATTAATTTATTGTTGTTTTTAGGCAGACTGCGACTTTCTTCTGTAAGAATATTCTTACTGTAGGGTGAAATGTGTTCCTCGGTAATGCAAGTATGTGAAAAAACTAGGGGCAGTTCATCTGTATACCTTGCTACCTCCGGTCGGACCTGCAGTGTATCACACAACACCCAATACCCCTTGGACCCATCACATGGGATATTCTCCAAGCCTTGCTCTAGCAGCACGTCACGCTCATTGTGTGTCAGTTTCCGTATCCCACCACGAGGGAGCAGTTCAGTCATACACGCCCCGTAAAGACTATTAAAATCGAGGTAAATGATGTAGCTACTATCCTCCCCTAGATCTAAGCCTGTATGCTGGTTCTCCACATTCGTGTACTGTCTCGTCACACTGGTGAACCCATCTCGGAGATTCCGACGAAGTAAATCATATAACAATGGGTCTGACACATTCATCAAGTTCAACTTTCGATTTAAGCAAGAATGCATCCCAATCAAATGAGGGTAAAGAAGTGTAGTGGGAAATGTCTAATTTGTAGACAGCAAGCATGGTATCTCGCCAGACTGTGAACACATCAGCTAGCAAACCTGTGTCCACTTTGAGGTAAAGGAGTAGATACTCCCCTATGTTGCGACATTTAGCCAAATCAAAAATTTCTAAGGCTTGTTTATAATCTTTTTTCTGACAACTCTTCGTCTTTTAGTGTATTGTAAAACTTATCACGAGAAGGAAGGTGTGGTTCATCTAACACAGACATAGAGGATAAATAATCATAGCAGAATGATTGTTTACCCTTCAGCAGTTTTGGGATGCTGCTTTATTTACCCCTTTTAACATAGCCAAAGTGAATGTGGTAGGTTTCCCACTATCAATATGATCCTTGGCTATTCTTCCTAGTGAGCCGTTGAGAAGGGCTAAACTATCCAAAAATCTTAAGTTGTTCACATCAACTTTCATAAATTTACGTCCATCCTTAGCTAATATATCTATTGTGAGGGATCTAGATCCCTCAGCTAGTTTTTCCTAGTTTCTAGATTAGGCTAGGCACTCTAGAAACTGAAGCTTTCAAAATAACATATGCTTGTTGGGTGTTGAATGAAAGCTTATGTCAAGAACTATCACTTGAGAGTAGTTAGAAGTCTGTGATTGCTATGTAGAGAGAATTACAGACATTTTCCTGTTTCTGTGAAATAGGATGGGAGTTGAGAGTGGAGTGGTGTAGGGAGGTACTTGACTCTCCCAACGGTTTTACAGGGGGAGAGGAGGGACAGTGGGGTAGGCCTCACCCTCCTTGTGACGTCACAGGACGCCCAAGGGTGATAGAGAGAGGTGATTGGACCCGGCACCACGAGGAGCCGTGCCGGGTTCAAGCTGATTGGTCTAGGCATGGTAGTAAGGAGGTATGGGCATCTTGAGTTCCCTTAGCCCGCCAAATCTTCAGTTTGAATTGGGCGGCCAGAGAAAGAAGACGTGTTTGGGTGGAGGTGGCACCCGGCCACCTCCATATATATATATATATATATATATATATATATATATATATATATATATATATATATATATATATATATATATATATATATATATATATATATATATATATGTCGTACCTAGTACCTGGTACTAGTCGTACCAGTATATATATATATATATATATATATATATATATATATATATATATATATATATATATATATATATATATATATATATATATATATATATATATATATATATATATAGAGGTGAGGGAACAGATGAGGGGGGAATTAATATGTTTAGGAAAAAGACTGAAATAAGACAATATTAACTTACTTATGTCCCGGTGTGGAGGTTGAGCAGGAGTGAGGCTATGAATCCTTAACGTTGTGTTAACTGGGTGTGATATGGTCTCGTAGCCCTCAATCTGGCAGCGCTGCCGCCCTTGTTGAAGGGGCGGGGGGTGCCCGCGAGTGACATCAGCTCTCCTTAGCTCAGTGTGGGATGGATGGGATACCGACTCGATGACGTCTATCTGTTCACTCCGTCGATTGAGGTAAGGATTATAACCTGAAATGGAACAAAATGATATTCAGCATGGGTAAATGGGGAAAATATGTTTATTACGCATGTGTGTTTGCTTGCAAGTGGATGTAATACAGGTAAGAGAAGTATATTTACATATGATCCCTACGTTTATGTGAAGTTTCATTCCGACGATGTCCTCCTCGGAATAACACTCACGGTTATCATAGAAAATCTGCTGACATCGCTTGCATTTGATGTCGTAATGGCCTAGGGATGGTTTTTCACAGCTTGTGCACTGAAGACGACATAGTTGATCTGGTGATGGAATATAGAACACACCGCATTTCATGCAGGCTGTTAAGTTTCGTCGTTCCATGATGCGGAGCTGTATGGCATGTGTGTAGCGAATGAAGACTCGCAGTGAACTAACGCCGCGTTTGTGTGTGAGGGGAGGGAAACGATCCCGGTCAAATGAGAAGTGATTGATGGTGGGCAGGTGAGGGGCAGCTGGCGGACGTAAGAACAACGCCCCTCCTTAATGAATCCACAGTGATGGGAGAGCCCTGCTGGGGTGAACATCTCCCAGACCCTCTGAAGACTTTGAAAACGATTAAGGCTAATGGACCACATCCGCCCCTGGTGCCGCTCCCAACTCAACCCGGTCTGTCACCTAGAAAAATAATGACCCCACTGTCAACACACAAAACCGCAAACAGCTGTTCCCTCCTCATCTTAAGTCCCCTGCTCTCTCCTACCCCTCGGGACCCTCACAGGTCGAGGGGAAGCTTCCCTCACCCCTCCCCTCACCACATCAACATATATTGGGACCCCTCACACCTACACACAGCCTCTACATAGCTTTACTTACTCTCATCTTTTAATCAAAACTATTATCTACACACAGGTTTCTTGAGGTTATCTTGAGATGATTTCAGGGCTTTTAGTGTCCCCGCGGCCCGGTCCTCGACCAGGCCTCCACCCCCAGGAAGCAGCCCGTGACAGCTGATTAACTCCCAGGTACCTATTTACTGCTAGGTAACAGGGGCATTCAGGGTGAAAGAAACTTTGCCCATTTGTTTCTGCCTCGTGCGGGAATTGAACCCGCGCCACAGAATTACGAGTCCTGCGCACTATCCACCAGGCTACGAGGCCCCTCGTAGCCCCTTTAAGTCTACAGCAAACACACATACATATTCAACTACCCAATCCACATATTCCTTACTCTACCACATACCCACTCCCCACATACTCTCCTACCCCCCAACAACATGACCCCACATCTTTCCTGACCACATACCCAAACACCGGACGCTCACACGCGTCTGACACGCCCCAACTTCCGGGAAAATTCCTCTACAACACTATGTGGCCACATACCTTTGACCCACATGCCCAGCTGGCTCTCTTAGAGCCACCTGGCCAGATAGTGCGCACGGTTCTAGTCCTATATTTCACTACTGTTGTACACAGTCTGAAAAATGTGTTTACCCGCTGTTGCAGTGGACTTCAGTATGATCTCTGGGATATTAGGAGTTTTAGAAACTCATATCCACTGTATTTTTGTTGGTGAAGAGACATGTCTGTGGGCATTGATTTTCTTTTTAAACTATTTTTTGTGTATTTTCTTTAGATTTTAAGGATCCAGATACGCTGTGGTGGGCAGCTGCCACAGATGTGGAGTGGAACACTTGGTCCCTGAGAGGTAGTGTTCCTCTATTTGAATATTTTTTTTCCTTTGAATTTTTAAAGACATTGTGCATTTTTAATGTTTCTATTTTTTGTGATGTGATGTGTTTGATTTTTATTCCAGGAGGCCTACTTGATAGCTGAGGGCTATCTGATGAGTTTAGCTAGTTGTAAGTTGTTAGGTATAGATTTTTACAGTTTATGTGTTGCTATATCAGGAAAGGTATAGGATGTTTTGTCTTCTAGGTAGTTGGAAGGGATACGGGGCTGCATCCAAGTTGGACAGCCAGGATTATAGGAATGGTCTCTGTCCTTATGTTTTTATGTATTACTGCTGTAGTTTTATTTTCATGTTATGTCTTCATACATGTTGGGGGGTAAACCTTTTGGGGGTGTCAGTTTTGTGTTTGGTGATTGTATTGGAATTATTTAGGATTATTTCATTTTGTTTTGAAGCATTGGGTCATTTATTGTTGAGTTAAATGTGTTTTTTTGGGAGTTAATGGTTATGGTAGGGCAGGATAAGAAACGTGTGCTTTAAAGTACTTTACACACAAATTTCTTAATGATCTGATGATAATGATAATGATCTTTGTAATGATCTGGTGCTCACTTCATGGCTCTCCCCCTCTCCCCTTCTCCCCTCTCCCTTCTTCTCCCCTTCCTCTTGTCCTCGTTCATTCGCCTCTCCCTTATTGCCTCATTCCCCTTCCCTTTTTCCCCCTCCCCTGTTGTCTTGCCACTCTTTAACCATAAACTTTTGGAGTCAGGTGTCCTTCCTGGGAGTCCACCCCAGTCTTGTCCTCTTCCAGTCTCCTATTCCCTAATCCCTCCCTCCAATCCTATTCCTAATCCCTTCCAATCCATCTTCCCCTGTTCCCTCCATGACTGTTGACGGATTTACGACCAGTGTCGAATTCAGTGCCATTACCGTAGTTCTCAAGTTTCGAGTGAGGGGGCTGGGAGCCATAAACGGCTGTTGGTTCCTGTTGTAGCGTGGGAATGATTCGGGAGTCTACAGGAATAAGATATAACTTTCAGGTCAGGCCTATGTCTCCAAGGAGGCCTAGGGGTGGGGCTAAGCCAGAGTTTCGACTGGCCTAAGAGTAAGACTCTGTAGTCATTGGTTCGAGCTTTGAGAGGCGGAGTCCCCCAGGGTAGTGCCTTTGGCACCCATTGGCCCAGCCTTCAGAATATCCAGCTTTGCTTTGAATTGATTGGTGCTCCTAGCCGGACCCAAGCTCCAGAGGAAATCCTTAGGTCTCCCAGGGGTAGTTTAAGAGAATTAAAGTCAGTGTGTCTTGGTCTTACTGGGGTACAGGTCTCCAGACCTGTAGGGCAAGCCATTCAACATCATTGGCCGATTGTGCAGTAAATTGCACACCATGTTCCAATTGCCTCATAGGATGTTTTAGTAAATAAGGATATATGTTTCAATTTTTATTTCAGTTTCTGTGATTTAAATAATAAAGAAAGTTTATTAAGGTTAATTTGTGTTTATTTATCTGTTCCCTTTGATTTATGCTGTGTTATTCATTCTTATTTGTGGTTTTCAGATGCTGTGCTAGAAATTCTCCTCCATTTTATGGATATTAGAGTTATCCTTGAATCCTCAATCAGTAAAGTAAAGATTACATTTTATTATCAAGCATTCTTTACCAAGATCCTTATACCCCTTGAATTTATGATTATTGACTTTTGCCCTCCCTGGGAGGTCAGTAAAAGATATATGCAAAGAGAAGCCAGGGTGGTGGTGGCAGTGTTTAATGAGTTTTTGTTTATTCAGTTATTATTCAAATTAATAAACGCCTCTCTTGCTGCTTCCCCATTTAATATGTCAGCTAATATTCGTGGTAGCTCAATTAGGGGTCATACTGAGCTGTAAGCAGTGTTGAGCTGGGGTATTGAGTAGAGAGAAGGAGAACAGATAGGGGTGATTACATCGAGTGACTACTGCCTTAAAAACTCTTGAAAAACTAGTACCTCTATAATTAGCTGAACATGAATGTTCTGCAGAAGTAACTGTACCCCAAGTTTAGAGGACAGTACTGAGGTCGCTGCTCAGTAATGTAAACTCAAACTTAAACAAAACTTTCATTCTGCCTAGGTGCAGACAATTTATCATTTGAGTTTCATGATGATTCAGTGGTGGGTTGGAGTCTAGTAACTCAATAGTTACAAGTCATAGTGACCCTAGACAGTGACCTCACTGTGGATTCGAAGTCTACTTGATCTTGAATGACATAATGACATAATATTTATATTCTTAATTCATTTATAGCTATGTAGATTACAGTCAATATAATGATTTTGTCTGCTCTTGAGAATATTCTCCGAGTTTGCAGAATTATTCGTTGACTAAGTAATTTAATCATAGCATGTCATAGTGACACTAGTCATTGAATTTGCTAGAGTCTTCAGAAAGTTCTTCATATCAGATGAATTAATAATTTACATTTTCAACATTTAATACTTGTTCCATTTAAAGACTTAGAGTTATATCCGTTCTACAGATTCGGGACATCCTTGATGTGCATACTAACCTTCTAATCCTTGAATGTAACTTCAGGTTAGGGAGACAGGTACATCAGTACTAAGACTTGGACTGCGACCTGAGATCTCTTCCCCTCGGAGTTATGTTGGAAATATTCAACACTTATTCATCATTTTGGTATTTCAATACATCATCCTTGTATTAATATTAGTATATGAAAAAAAATATGAAAAAAATATATAAATAAACTATTCTCACAAAATCAACGGTCTGGTAAACAACACAGCTCAATTCCAACGCAATTCACACAAAATAATTAAATAAAAATAAAAATAAATAAAAATCTAGGAAAATTCAATTTATCAATGCAGTCAAAAACATTGAAATGGAATTGTAACATATCTAGTATAGCATGTGTGAGTTGCTCTTACATGCAACAGATGGAGCTGTTTTTCAAGAAAAACATAGTTTTACCTGTCACAGGTGTGGCATCTATACTTATACCTTCGAAATGAACGGTATGGTAAACAACACAGATTGTGGGAACCGACCTGTGAGATTTATATTTATTTGATTTATATGAATTTATATTTACGTTAATTTATATACTTCGATAGCAATTTGTATAATGATAAGTGGACTGTATTTCTGCAATAATCTCATAATCTCACAAATCGATCCTCTACACTTTAGGGGGGGTTTATATTAATTGAATATATATGCAGCCAATCAAACTACAGTATTAACTACACATTATTAAACATTGAAGAGGTTCCTTATCTTATAGTACAGCAGGCTTTAGTCCACCAGGTATAACTAGGGTGTAGACACCACATTTTCCCTCTTTGAGGTAGCTTCCATCACCCTGGTAACTGATGCACAAAGCATGCTTCCTCGTCTTGACCTGTCAAAAGGGCGCTAACTGTAAAGCCAGAATCCTATATATATGACAGCTATATCAGAGAAAACACTGTACATGGAACAATGAAGACCTGGCTTAATTACCTTTAGTTTGAGGCTACCACGTGCTCTAACCGGATCACCCTATATAATGACATTAATGGCCATAAATGAAAGATACATGGGTTTCGGAAGAACACTTAACTTGATTTGTTGACAGCGTGTTGATAATGGTACACCTTTGGTTTCCATAACACTTCGTCCAAGTAAAATTAACAGGAGCCGTATTTGCTCCCGTGAGCCTCTGTGGTCTTAGTATCAACAATGGCTGCCCCTCCTTCCTCACTGACGCTACTGGCCGACATTGTCCAGATATGATAGGAGCCGAATTTGCTCCACGCGTCTCGGAGGTGACAACAACAATAATGGCTATGGCTGACACTCCATACTACTGACGCTACTGGCCGACATTGTCCAGATATGATAGGAGCCGAATTTGCTCCACGCGTCTCGGAGGTGACAACAACAAAACTCTCACCATTCCCTCACACTGACGCCTGGCCTACATTGTCCAGATGACAGAAAGTGATAGAAGGGTCACATTTACTCTACTTTAATACTGATAATTAAGTTAATTTATATGAAATGTTTTATGATGGTAAAGTCCAAAGACTAATGTATTTAAGAATAATTCCCACCATAATAAGAGGTGAATATATAATAGTGTGTGGTGATGATATCCCGTTTTCTATTGACGGTAATTCCACTACAAGTTACGTTTTCTATGGGTTAACTTGTTTATACAACACAGCTATTATTATCTGTCTGTATGATATTATTATGTGGTGTCGGATTTTCCGACACAGATCAATTCCAACACAATGTCACACAAAATAATTCACAAAAAAAATAAAATAAATAAACATCTATGAAAATAAAATTTAGCAATGCAATCGGAAAGGTTGAAATGGAATTCGTGACATATTTAGTATAGCGTGCATGTTGCCATTATGTGCAACAGATGGTGCTGGTTTTTTAAAATGCATGTTTTTACCTGTCACAGGGGTGGCATCTATATAGTAGGCATATAAAAAGACGCGCCTATTCGAATGCAACGTTGTGTCAAAATTTCAAAGCAATTGGTGAGGAACTTTTGGAAATTACAGCATGTGTTGCCCTTACATTCAATAGATGGCGCTGTTTTTTTGTTTTTTTTAAACATGTTTTTCCAGTCATAGGTGAGGCAAGTAAATAGTAGATATATAAAAAAACGTTCCTATTCGAATGCAACGTTGTGTCAAAATTTCAAAGCCAATGGTGAAGAACTTTCAGAGATTACAGCGTGTGTTGCCCTTACATCCAACAGATGGCACTGTTTTAAAAAAAAATATTTTTTTCCTGTCATATGTGAGGCATGTGTATAGTAGATATATAAAAAAGACACGCCAATTCGAATGCAACGTTGTGTTAAAATTTCAAAGCAATCGGTAAAGAGGTTTCGAAGATTTCCCTCACATGAAAAACACAGTTTTTTCAGAAAAAGCATGTTGTTTTTTACCGTCACAGACGTGACATCTATATAGTATGTATATAAAAACTTGCTCGAATGCGAATGGAACGTTGTGTGAAAATTTCAAAGCAATCAGTGAAGTACTTTCGAAGATTAGCGATTTTGAACAACCGAACATATTCATTTTTATTTATATAGATATCCAAGATTTATTCTGATGTGATTCTGCATCTAATTTATTGTGCTAGTAAGATAGCAGTTTCTTAGCGCCCGAACCCCCCAAAGAGTGAGTGTGCGAGTTGGCTCATTAATTTAAATTAAAATATACAGTCTTCTTAATGCTCTAACATAATATTACAAATTCATAAGAGATCCATAGGCACCAGTTCGTGGATTTATTTTCAATATATTTATTTAATATTAATTTCCCTTTTTTAATACAAAAAGGTGTGTCCATCACAGCTATCGAATTTAATGATTATTTTTAATAATACTTTGTATCAGACTTTCCCACAGACACAAAGTGAGGACAAGGGAGGGGAATGACACAAGGGGAGGACAAGGGAGGGGAAGGACACATAGGAAAGGACAAGGGAGGGGAATGACACAAGGGGAGGACAAGGGCGGGGAAGGACACAAGGGGAGGACAAGGGAGGGGAAGCACACAAGGTGAGGACAAGGGAGGGGAAGGACACAAGGGGAGGACAAGGGAGGGGAAGCACACAAGGTGAGGACAAGGGAGGGGAAGCACACAAGGGAGGGGAAGCACACAAGGGGAGGACAAGGGAGGGGAAGGACACAAGGGGAGGACAAGGAAGGGGAAGCACACAAGGTGAGGACAAGGGAGGGGAAGCACACAAGGGGAGGACAAGGGAGGGGAAGGACACAAGGGGAGGACAAGGAAGGGGAATGACACAAGGGGAGGACAAGGGAGGGGAATGACACAAGGGGAGGACAAGGGAGGGGAAGGACATAAGGGGAGAACAAGGGCGGGGAAGGACACAAGGGGAGGGGAAGGACACAAGGGGAGGACAAGGGAGGGGAAGCACACAAGGTGAGGACAAGGGAGGGGAAGCACACAAGGTGAGGACAAGGGAGGGGAAGGACACAAGGTGAGGACAAGGGAGGGGAAGCACACAAGGTGAGGACAAGGGAGGGGAAGGACACAAGGGGAGGACAAGGGAGGGGAAGCACACAAGGTGAGGACAAGCACACAAGGTGAGGACAAGGGAGGGGAAGGACACAAGGTGAGGACAAGGGAGGGGAAGAACACAAGGTGAGGACAAGGGAGGGGAAGCACACAAGGTGAGGACAAGGGAGGGGAAGGACACAAGGTGAGGACAAGGGAGGGGAAGCACACAAGGTGAGGACAAGGGAGGGGAAGGACACAAGGGGAGGACAAGGGAGGGGAAGCACACAAGGTGAGGACAAGGGAGGGGAAGAACACAAGGTGAGGACAAGGGAGGGGAAGCACACAAGGTGAGGACAAGGGAGGGGAAGGACACAAGGTGAGGACAAGGGAGGGGAAGCACACAAGGTGAGGACAAGGGAGGGGAAGCACACAAGGTGAGGACAAGGGAGGGGAAGCACACAAGGTGAGGACAAGGGAGGGAGAAGCACACAAGGTGAGGACAAGGGAGGGGAAGAACACAAGGGGAGGACAAGGGAGGGGGAAGAACATAAGATGAAGACATGGGAGGGGAAAGACACAAGGTGAGGACTGTTACATATTCCTATTTAAGGAATACTCACATTAATGTACAATATAATATTTATTATGTTTTGTTCTTGCATGAAGGCATGTTTATATATTTTTGTAATGTGTCGTATAGTTTGGCAAGACAGTTGAGAGGAGCGGGATGGTCTAGTCACACCTCCACTACCTGTGAATTTCATGATTATAAATTTTTATCTTGTTCAGTTGTGTAGTTGCCAGAAGTTTCCTCTTTATTATTATGAATAACTATATTTGTTTCATGTAAATTACATTACCTCTGTTGATAGAGCTGATAAGTTAGCCAAAGAATCTGCCTTTAAAGGAGCCGTTGAGTGTAACCTTGGATTGTCAATGAGCAATCTGAGAGCAGCAGTACACCGAGAACTTCAACAAGATCTTGTAGATCTGAGGCAAAGTGAAATTGACACCAGTAATTCCATCTATCATCATACTATCATGCAAGAGGAGCCACACATCTATGGATCATCCAATAAAATCAGCAGACTTTTAGATGTTACTACTGCTCGGCTTAGACTGTTACAAGTATCTCTGGGAATTCTCATTATCTGCTGAAGTAGACCTGACCAAATGTAAACTGTGTCAACAAAATTATTCGCACACCCTCCGTCACTGCGTGATGGAGTGCGAAAAGATACGTGAATTTAGAGACAATTCTATAACCAATGTTCCAGCGATGTGTAAATATTTCATTCAAAATGATCTGCTACCAGAAATTTTAGCCAAATATCCCCAGTTTGCTAACTGTAGGTAGTAACTGAGTGATTGTAACCTATCCACCGCTGCCCACTGGATGGGGGGCGGTGTGCAGGACAAACATATAAATTGTGACACTAGCTCTCCACATATGTCAGTTGCTTAATTTAGAACCTGTACTTGAGGTCGATCCGAACCCATTGTTGATGTGACGACTTATATTGAATTTTGTAACTAGCTCATCAAGATTGTAACTTGCTTAGCAAAATGAATTGTGGGGTTCAGTCCCTGAGCCCATTATGTGCCTCTGGAACCCTTTCCACTACCGCCCACAAGATGGGTATGGGGTGCATAATAAATGAACTAAACAAAAAAATCCTCTGTTGATGCATGTCAACCTGAATATTCATATTAAAGGTATTCTAATGTTTACCTTAGCCCAGTTATGTTGCTCATTTAGGTAAAATAATTTTATATAAATTTACCATTCGTTATGTTGTGAGGGAGCGCGAGCGGCGGCTTCCAAGGCCAGTTGGAGTCAGTAGCTGAGAGCCGCCATTGAGTCAACTGTCTGATATTTTTTTTCTGTTTGTTTTGATATTCTGTATTTTGTCTTAGTAGTTACAATTATCTGGCGAGCATACTTTATCATATGATAATATTTAATAGGCCATCTAATTACTGTTATACCTGAAGGACAATATTATTTTCATATTTACATGTTTTTAGTTTGTTAAATATATTATACTATATATATATATATATAAATTCTGCAAATGTTTATAACCTGATGTTATATTGTTCTTTCTTGTATGATACGTACTGATGAGGCACCCTGGTTGAACGTATTTAGATACAGATTTCAAATTCATCCCCTAGACCACTAACTTCTTGTCCCTGTAAGTTCAACGAGCGGTGCGTACAAGTCGTAACAAGGACAAAGGGGGGGGAGAAGGACACAAGGTGAGGACAAGGGACAGGCAGGACACAAGGGGAGTACAAGGGAGGGTCATGACACAAGGGGAGGACAAGGGAGGGTCATGACACAAGGGGAGGACAAGGGAGGGTCATGACACAAGGGGAGGACAAGGGAGGGTCATGACACAAGGGGAGGACAAGGGAGGGTCATGACACAAGGGGAAGACAAGGGAGGGTCATGACACAAGGGGAGGACAAGGGAGGGTCATGACACAAGGGGAGGACAAGGGAGGGTCATGACACAAGGGGAGGACAAGTGAGGGTCATGACACAAGGGAGGGTCATGACACAAGGGGAGGCCAAGGGAGGGCCATGACACAAGGGAAGGACAAGGCAGGGGAAGGACACAAGGGGAGGACAAGGCAGGGGAAGGACACAAGGGGAGGACAAGGGAGGGCCATGACACAAGGGAAGGACAAGGGAGGGTCATGACACAAGGGGAGGACAAGGGAGGGTCATGACACAAGGGGAGGACAAGGGAGGGCCATGACACAAGGGAAGGACAAGGCAGGGGAAGGACATAAGGGGAGGACAAGGCAGGGGAAGGACACAAGGGGAGGACAAGGCAGGGGAAGGACACAAGGGGAGGACAAGGCAGGGGAAGGACACAAGGGGAGGACAAGGCAGGGGGAAGGACACAAGGGAAGGACAAGGGAGGGTCATGACACAAGGGGAGGACAAGGGAGGGCCATGACACAAGGGAAGGACAAGGCAGGGGAAGGACACAAGGGGAGGACAAGGGAGGGCCATGACACAAGGGAAGGACAAGGGAGCGTCATGACACAAGGGGAGGACAAGGGAGGGTCATGACACAAGGGGAGGACAAGGGAGGGCCATGACACAAGGGAAGGACAAGGCAGGGGAAGGACATAAGGGGAGGACAAGGCAGGGGAAGGACACAAGGGGAGGACAAGGCAGGGGAAGGACACAAGGGGAGGACAAGGCAGGGGAAGGACACAAGGGGAGTACAAGGGAGGGCCATGACACAAGGGAAGGACAAGGGAGGGTCATGACACAAGGGGAGGACAAGGGAGGGCCATGACACAAGGGAAGGACAAGGCAGGGGAAGGACACAAGGGGAGGACAAGGGAGGGCCATGACACAAGGGAAGGACAAGGGAGCGTCATGACACAAGGGGAGGACAAGGGAGGGTCATGACACAAGGGGAGGACAAGGGAGGGCCATGACACAAGGGAAGGACAAGGCAGGGGAAGGACACAAGGGGAGTACAAGGCAGGGGAAGGACACAAGGGGAGGACAAGGCAGGGGAAGGACACAAGGGGAGGACAAGGCAGGGGAAGGACACAAGGGGAGGACAAGGCAGGGGAAGGACACAAGGGGAGGACAAGGCAGGGGAAGGACACAAGGGGAGGACATGTGATTGGGAGGGGCAGGGCACAAGGGGGGGGGGGACACAGGGGGGAGGTCAAAAGGTGAGGACAAGGGAGGGGGAAGGGCACATGGAGAGGACACGTGAGGGGAAAGACACAAAGTGAGGACAAGGGAGGGGAAGGATATGCAGGGGTGATGTTCCCCACAGGAACCAAGGGTTACATCAACAGTATCTCGCCCAGCATCCGGTGGGAGACGGAGGAGAAGGAGGAGGAGGAGGGAACTTTCAAAGGAAAGCGATAAGCCAATTCGACTATATAAAACTTGGAAGATGTCAGGATAAGGATTTAGGGATGGTGCCCAACCACTTGGACGGTTGGGGGGTCGAACGCCGACCTGCACGAACCGAGACCGTCGCTCTACCGTCCAGCCTAAATGTTTGGGAGGAGGAGGATAAGGAGAAAATTGAGGACGCTCAGAAGGAAAATATATAAGAAGAAAAACAATGAAACTCTGAAAGACCGGGGCAGAGAATAAAAGAGAAGAAGTAAAAGAAATTTTAAGAAGAGAAAAATATAAAAATGTAGAAGACGGAAGGAGAGAGAGAAGAGGAGGATAATGAGGAGTTGAGAGTGACTCTAGAACGAAGTGATAACGTTTGGTAGCTATGATAACCTAATCAGATAACTGTGTTTATATCAAGAACAGTTTCCTGTTGTTCAATATCGCTAGTTAAGTTAGTGGGGCGTTTTTTGATTGGTAACATATATGATGGTATACTAGTATACCTAACATCATATTTTATACCTTATACTATACTGGTACTCCTGATTCTATACTAATATACCTAATATAATAGGCGTATACCTAAAATATACTGCTATACTTAAAATTACACTGGTGAACAAAGAAATCTCATGATTTTATATTTCTTTATGTATGAATGAGAAAAACAGTAGGAACCATGAGGAGGATTCAATAGGATGGGTACTCCTAAGCAAACGCTTTAGACTACAACACCACAACATGGTAAAAGCTTTGCAACCTGGGATTCTACTGAATCTTCTAAGGTTCCTGAGGCTTACATTGACGCCTAACCCGGGTTTCACACATGGCTCCCAGGTTGCAATGTTTTTACCATGTTGTGGTGTAGTGGTCTAAGGCGTTTGCTTGGGAGTACCTACAACACAGGTTCGAATCCTCCTCACGGCTCCAACTGATTTTTCTATTATTACAATGGGAAACCTGTTACTACAACCTAATACTTTAGTTTTTAACTAATACCATATTGGTACACCTAATACTACACTGATATATCTCTTACTACACTGATATATCTAATGTTATTCTGATTTACCTAATACTATACTGCTGGTATACCTTTCACTAGTCTGGTATACCATACACTATACTGGTGTACCTTATACTACACTGGTATTCAATATACTACACTGGTATACCTGATAACGTATTGGAATACCTAATACTATACAATACTGTTATACCCAACACAATACTATATTTGTACATCTAATAATATACTATACAGATATACCTAATACTATACTATACTGATATACCGAATACTGTATTATTATGGTATACCTTGTACTAAACTGGTATACATAATTCTACACTGGTATACCTAGTACTATACTGGTATACTTTATACTAAACTGGTTATCTTGAGGTGATTTCGGGGCATACCTTCCCCGCGGCCCAGTCCTTGACCAGGTCTCCTTTTTTGTTACACACACACACACAGGAAGCAGCCCGTAGCAGCTGTCTAACTCTCAGGTACCTATTTACTGCTAGGTAACAGGGGCATCAGGGTGAAAGAAACATTTTGCCTATTTGTCTCCGCCTCCACCGGGGACGTAACCCGGGTCCTCATGACTACGAATCCGAAGCGCTATCCAGTCAGCTGTCATACATAATTCTACACTGGTATACCTAGTACTATACTAGTTTACTTTATACTAATCTGGTATACATAATTATACACTGGTATAACTAATACTATTCAAATATACTTTATTATACACTTGTATACTTAATAATATAGTGTAAGTGATATCGTGATACCCGTAAACCAAGGTGAGGGTGTGTAGTTGGCCATCCATCCAGTAGCAGCCAGGGGCCAGATTCACGAAAGCACTTACGCAAGCACATATGAACGAGTACATCTTTCCTCAATCTTAGACGGCTTTGGTTACATTTATTAAACAGTTTACAAGCATGAAAACCTCCCAATCAACTGTTGTTATTGTTATAAACAGCCTCCTGATGCATCGGAGCTCATGAACTGTTTAATAATTGGAAACAAAGCCGCCAAAGATTGAGAAAAGATGTACAGGTTCGTAAGTGCTTGCGTAAGTGCTTTCGTGAATCTGGCCCCAGATACACAAGTACCTACCTGCCGGACCATGTGATTGATAGCGGCCCTGAGACTGACGAGTGGTCAAAGCAGAAAACGGGAGGAGGGGGGTGAGTGAGAGGAGAAGTGATAACAACGTACAAGATACTAAGATACATAGACAAAGTTAACAAGGATAACTTTTGTAAATTGAAAATAAGACATGTGGATATCTGGCAGCTGGAAATTGGAAGCTGGAAACGCAAATGAGTCGAAGAAATGTAAGGAAATACTTATTCCCTGAACGATAGTCTACCAGTGGAATGAACTAGAGGAGGAAGTTGTGGAAGCCAACTCCATTCACAACTTTTAAGGCCAAATTCGATACAGTATTAGTACGTCAGAGTAGATAAAGTATAACGCAGCAGCTACAAGGTTAATAGGCTATGTATAAGAGCTTGACTTCATTAACCTGTATTCACTGATAAGTCATGATAGGATAGATCTGATAGGAAAGTACTTACATATAAGTAGATATGGGGGAAGAAGGAGGAGGAGTAGGAGAAGGAGATGGAAATGGTGGAGAACGAAGAGGAAGAGAAATGAAAAGAGAAGAAATTTGAGGATGAACAACAAAACGGGAATGAAAAGAGTAATGAGAATGGGAACAGGATGAGGAATGACAAAAGTAGATAACAGGAGGAGGGATAACAGCGGGTGAAGGGGAAGAAGGGCATGTGGCAAAAGTGGAAAGATGATTAGTTGGTAGGGTGAGAACTAGAGGAAGAGAAGGAGAATGAGAAGGATGAGGAGGAGGAGAAAGTGAGTGATACTGAGAAAGAGTAACAATCTACCATACCCCCAAAAAAGAGAATCGCTATCAACTTTGGAACGAATATACAAAATGTGGACTGTTATCCGTGTTTTGTACTCCTGGAATACAAAATAGCATTTCAAAATAAAGGATGAAGCCAAGTGACCCTAAACCTAACCAGCTCCTGCCTATATAAAAGGATCCCAGTAGAACAGTCGGATTCGTTCTCGAATCACAATCGTGAATTCCGGGTTCGATTCTCGGGCGGGACAGAAATGGTTGGGTACATTTCTTTTCACCTAATGCTTCTGTTCACCTAGCAATGAGTAAATTTTCAGGAGTTAGTCAGCTTGTTGTGCTGCATCCTGGGGTGGGGTCAGTAATTCCGCCTTGGGGGGAGGGGACCTCAGTATAAGTCTACCGTCTATGAATACACTCTGGCTTCCTGTCCACTAGGCCTGTAAAATGCATTCTCCGGCATAATACATATATGTACTATACAAGACCTAAGAAAAGGTAAGTTTGGTTGTTGCCTACATTCTCGTTCCCTGTACAAAATTACTAGTACCAAACGTAGAGGATTTTTGTACTCAACAGTCCATATTAAGTACTTCCATCCATGGTAACTATAGGTACTATTATGCCTGGATGGCAGGTAGGGTTCATAAGAAGAGGAGAGGATGGGGAATATGGGAGGAGTATGGATATGAGGGAAAAGGAGATGGAAGATGATGAGGCAGGCGCAGAAATAAAATATAAATGGCAAGGAAGGACATAAGAGAGCATAAAAGGAAGGTGAAGAACAGAGATAACAGTGATAGCAAGGGTAATGTGATAACGATGCCTCTCGTTACAGCCCCCAGTGATGCCAGTGAGAGTCTAGCTCAGTCAGTCAAGATGGCCGTCCGAGGCACCATCCCACGGCGCCTTCTCCTGCCTTTGCTGGTAAGTGCTCACACTGACGAACCTTGTAGGGTGTTGAACCTGATAAAACTATGTACCCCTTTACGTCACCATTACTATTCAAACACACCTAATCTAACCCAACCTAACTTACCGTAACCTAACCTAACTTAACCTAACCCAATCTAATTTAACCCAAGTCAATTTAATTAACCTAACCTAACCCAACTTAATTTACTCTAACACAACCTAATCTAACCCAACCTAACCTAACCTAACCCAAGCCAGTATAACGAAATCTAGATCTATAAACATGAATGTTTGTCAGAGGCTGCGGCCAGGCGTATGTGGCCCCAGCCCCTCACCCTACTTTCTAAGATGACACATGGGGGTTGGGAGGGAGACATGGAATTGTCATAGACGAGTTCGGGTTTGCACCAATGCCATACATTCAGAAATATTGGCATTAAAGTAACTACCCCCCTGGCGATTTTCAGGATGTCTGAAATACAGATTGCACCTTTCGAAGAGATATTTTGCAGTTTCAGTGCTCAATAATAATACATTTACAGAGAGAAAAATTTTTGAGAAGTGCGGAGGGGGGATAGAGAGAAGGAGGGTAGTGAGAGAGAAGGAGAGAGGGGAGAAGAGAGTTGAAAGGTGGAGAGGGATGGCGAAGGATAAGAGGGGAAAGAGTGGAGAGGAGATTGAGAAAGAGGAAAAGAGAGGGGAGCAGGGGAGGAGGTGAGAGGAGGAGAGATTTGAAAAAAAAAGTATAGAGAGAAGAGAGGGTGAATGGGGGATATTGTTGGAGATAGGAGGACAAAGGTGGAGAAGGGGAGAGAGGTGGAGAAAGGAGAGTTGGAATCAGAAGGAGAGAAATAGGAGAGGGAAGGAGAGGGGAAGGAAGGATATTAGGGAGAAAGGTGGAGAGGGGAGAAGGAGAACCAGAGATGACAAAATGAAGGGAGGGGGAAGGGGGGGGTTTGAGGGAGTAGGAAGGGTGTTCCTACTCCCTACTTGAGGAGTAGGAAGTAGGAAGGTAAAAGAAGGTGTTCGCCTGCTCCTCTCCAGTGACTTGGACCTTGAGAAGATATTCACTAATATGACCACGACGGCCCAGCAAGACGCTGACATCACCCTCATGCCACCGCGATGATGCTACCTGGAGGAAAGGACCGTGTTCACAAGGAATATCAACACATGAATCACCAACCGCGACGACGGCGACGACGTCCTCGCCAGCATCAACGACTTGAACCCGACGCTGACAGCAGTAGCGGTAAAGATCATCTCCAGTGAAGAAGTCAACCGCAGACCAACACTGAAGATAACACTCACCACAGCCATCGCAGAGACCCACGCTACCGACTTAAGTGAGCAGGAATCACCATGTTACCCATCCCGTAAGTGACTATGGAATGCTTCACGGTGTGAAGGGATGAGTTTACACTAGCTAAATCTTCTACTAGTGTACGTGCACGTGACCTCGCCGTGCACTGGGCACGTAAATGGCCGTGCTTACGGACTAGATTTGGTAACCGGTACTCGAAACATCCCATGCTTAGGCTCGTTGGAGAGCCTAGGTCATCAGCATTCCAGTATGTTACAATGGCCGTTGTATCGCATTTGTGGAAATAATTAGACCATATAGCCGTTTTACTGTAAGACAGAGCAGGGAAGCGGTGTGGCGGCCAGCCGCGCCGTTCCCATTGTAACCCAGATAGAAAGCCTTGGGAATGCCTCTTTTGGGTGCCAAATAGGAAGACTTGTTATTGGTCAGGAGGTATAAGCCGAGGTATGCTTCTCTCTAATTGGCTAATTTGAGAAGGACAGGTAAAGCTGGCATCCTTGCCGCCCTGGCATCAAGATGTCATTCTAGATGTCATTCTCCTAGTCACTAGACATGTAGGACGTGGATTTGCTTGGTCAGCCAGCCAGGCGAAACTACTGTCTCTAGTGGCTTCTAGTACATGTTCTTATCTACGCAACATCGACGTGGGTCTGCAGGGAACATAGCAGAATCTGGGAGCTCGTCGTATTTGCAGGTGATAGCAAGGAAGTGTATTTTAGTAAAGGGTTGACCACACAGGGGCGATACAGGTGGCTCCAATGCAAGATTTCAGCCCTCCCGGAATTCCTACAACCTATCTGACTTTGCCTAAAGTGGTTGCTTGGTTAGGCTCTCTGACCGACCAAAACAGCTGTTCTTTGGAAAATAATTAACCCAAACGTGATACCTCTATAGGGCGAGTGTCTCTCAGTTCTTCAGGGGTTAGTGTAAATGTCAACAATGTTCGTTCTTTTATAAATGAATTATATGTTAAGGTATTATAAACATTAAAGTCTACTGTATTTTGAGTCTCATAGTATAGTTTTGAACTTTTATTCCATAACTTGCAAGTTATGTAAGAAAAATCCGTCCCATCCCGTGTAATATATATACATTAGTTAAATTACAGTGATCGAAATAAAGAAGATTATGCGTATACGCTCCAGATATTGCTTCCATATCCGTCATCATAATAAATAATTTGTCTGAGATAATGCTCTTCCTATGGCTGATCGATACTTAATCTCTGCTGTCCATTCTCTAGAATAAACGTCTTGTAGAGTGTCTTATCAAACGTATAAGTAACTGGTGTATTTTATTCTACGAGCGCTTGATTAATAGCCTCCAATCCATATGCGAAAGGCGTTATCCGATTAATCCACATTCTAGCTAGTTTAATGTTAAACTTGTATCCAGGTTCGTTACTATTTATAACCCACGGATTACTGTTGAGATCTAATCTCAAACGAATATCAACTCCATCCAAAAGATATTCGCTCAAAGTTGTAATATCCAATAACAGTTTGAAGCAGTAGTTTACACTCTCAGTTTTTAACTTTGTAAATGTAGATTTAAGGTCCGCTAAGGCATTCGTAACTGAATGCCTCATATTTTTATAATATGAGTCATTCGAATAATATAATCTGCATCATATTTTTCAGGAAAAACATTATTATAAAAATATGTTAGCTCTTTAAACCGCTCTGCTTTACATTCAGAAAGCGGTGTCATTAGCTTTACATAAGATAAATATGAAACTAGAGAATTAGTTTCCACCACCTGCTCATTTAAATATACAGTTACAGAATTAAACGTCGTCTGGGACAAGTCGGTAACTGTTGACGCATTTTTAATATCTGCTAAAGATGTAATTCCGTCAGGTCCCATTAATTCAACCATCAGTTCTGGCATCAGGCTTGAAAGATCGATAAATTGTCCTTTAACTCCGGGGATACGGAGTTCGTTATAAGAATCTTTAAATTTATAGTTAATACTTATAGTTAATTCAAGAGCCGGTCGGCGGAGTGGACAGCACGCTGGACTTGTGATCCTGTGGTCCTGGGTTCGATCCCAGGCGCCGGCGAGAAACATTGGGCAGAGTTTCTTTCACCCTATGCCCTTGTTACCTAGCAGTAAAATAGGTACCTGGGTGTTAGTCAGCTGTCACGGGCTGCTTCCTGGGGGTGGAGGTCTGGTCGAGAACCGGGCCGCGGGGACACTAAAAAGCCCCGAAATCATCTCAAGATAACTTGAATTCACAGGTAAAATACCTTGCGTCTGTCTTGAAAATATTATAATTTTAACCATTCAATGCGCATTACCTTTAGAAAAGCCATCACTTATAGCAGCTGTGTAGTTTTCTAAAGGGAGTTGCAATGCAACACTAGGAGCATTTATACTCATCATGGTTGAGTCTGTTATACAACTAGTATTGTTTTATGAAAATACATCTTTATACCTGTCCATTCTCTTTATATAAGCCGGTTGTATCTTTTTCTTTTTCATTATTCGCTCACTTGGTAATAGTGTGGACCAATGCTTTTCAATGTTTCCATACCACGGTTTCTAATAGCGTCTTTCAAAGTACCTTGTCCTGTATTTATATCCTGCAAAACATTCTGTCGCATTGTCAATGCAGCTGGCATAGTAGTTTTTAATAGAAAAGGAGTGGCTTTATGAGCTAGGCCAGTTAAGAAACCTAAAATTCCGCCCCTTCTTACATGTCATCTATCAAAAACCGTATTATCGCCTAATCTTCCACCTCTCTTCCCTTGAGGTGTGATAAATCACCCTATCTCGTCAACTGACAGCTGTACAAACCCGACCCCTCATGTTTAAACGTGTAAAGAGGGAATGATATACACCCGCATCTTTTTCTCATTATATATCAATGGTTCTAATATTCATCTTTATTTTTCAAAATATATAGGCTCCTGTTTTGATCTGTTAATTTAATACTAATACCGTCAATACTAGTCGTATTTAAAAGTTTATATAATTTCCTGTGTGTAGCATTACTATGAAAAAAACAACAAGATATTTACAATCTGATTGCCAAACAAGGTGGGCTGAACCTTATCACAATATACACAAAATAAATTTATATATCCTCCAGGTCTGGGGTGATAATAGCACGTATCTTGCACACTGCTCCTGTCATTAGGTGTGGCAGCTCCTGCTCCTGCCATTCATACAAAAATATCACATGTTTTGTCTACTTCAGCTCCAATTACTTTACATATATTTTTACCGAATGATAAAGCAATGCGGACAATCAATTTGCCATCCTTTGTATTAAATAATTTTATAAACTTTTCGCTAAATGCCGTATTAAACGTCATTCTATTAATACTCGATTCGTATTGCATATATATGCCAGCGTGATCTGGTAAATTATAATTAAGTACATTTTCTATAAAACTTAGTGATCCTCTTGAAAATAGGTCCGAAATTTCTCGATTTAAAATAGTAGTTAGCTCTATGCAGTTATTGCTCGCTAAAATATTTGACTTTAATATGAGATCCAGGATGATGTTGCTTCATCTCGCGCCTTCGTGTGCCACTTCAAACTTGGGGGAGGAAACATTTGTTTTTTCGCATCTACATTTCTAAAAAAATCTTTAGGTGTTGAAGTCAAAGAAAAAAAATTGCTATGGGCAATTTATCTTCTGGGAATAACAATCTCGGAGTGCACATCCTGCCTACAACTGTCAACAATATTCAATCAGGTAACTGAAGATGTGATGTTCCCTTCCTCATCCCACTTTACAAGTCCAGTTGTATTAACCACTGCACTGCGCAGTGTTCCTTTTGGCACTCGACGGGTGGTGTGCAACGTGCCTCGGGGATCTTATAGGTATAGAGTATCATTCAAAACTCCCGCGCTACACGGGGTTCACATCAGCATCATCAGGGCTCTCCTAAACAGACGCCATTTTGTTTATACCGTGGCCAACATTACCGGGTGTGAGAGCCAGAGTACTGAGTGAGCAACCAAGGCTGGTGCACGCAGCACGAGCTAACAGCATTGCTGTTCAGCATGTGACCACAGCATCGCCTAAAAATGTCCAAATATTTATGTGTCAGGTATTATTTAGCCATGATAGTATTACAGAAGAGCCTGACTGTGATAGACTGTGTACAATGTTCAGATATCAGTGAATAAGTGCTGTTTAAGATGTTCACAGCACTAGCCACAGCACACTGCCATTATTTCGTCTATCTAAAATTCTTCAAACGACTTCTCATGTTCCATCTAAATAAATAAAAATGGAAATGTTCGTTTGTGCATAACCGCTAATCTCCGAAAGTTCGTCACCGATTCCTTTGAAATTTTCACACAACGTTCCATTCACATCCGGCCAGGTTTTTATATACATACTATATAGATGTCACGTTTGTGACGGTAAAAAACATGTTTTTTCTGAAAAAAAGGTATTTTTCATGTGAGGGAAATCTTCGAAAGCTCTTTACCGATTGCTTTGAAATTTTGACACAACATTGCATTCGAATAGGTGCGTCTTTTTATATATCTTCTGTATACATGCCTCACCTGTGACAGGAAAAAACATGTTCTTTTTGAAAATCAGCACCATCTGTTGGACGTAAGAGCAACACACGTTGTAATCTCCGAAAGTTCTTCACCGACTGCATTGAAATTTTGACAACATTGCATTCGAGTAGGCGTGTCTTTATATACCTACTATATAGATGCCACCCCTGTTACAGGTAAAAACATGCATTTTTGAAAAACAGCGCCATCTGTTGCACATAATAGCAACATGCACACTATAATAAATATGTCACAAATTCCATTTCCATGTTTCTGATTGCACTGATAAATTTTATTTTCATAGATATCAATTTATTTAATTTTTTATTTAATTATTTTGTGTGACATTGTGTTGGAATTGAGCTGTGTTGTAAGTATAGATGCCACACCTGTGACAGGTAAAACTATGCTTTTCCTGAAAAACAGCGCCATCTGTTGCATGTAAGAGCATCACACATGCTATACTAAATATGTTACAATTCTATTCCAATGTTTCTGATTGCATTGATAAATTTAATTTTCATTAATTGATTTATTTTTCATTTTGATTTAATTATATTAATTATATTTTTAACTGTTTAAAATTATATTAATTATATATTAATTATATTTTTAACTGTTTAAAATTATATTAATTATATAATTATATTTTTAACTGTTTTTCACATATTTCAGTGATGGGAACATCAGATTACTATATGTTCCCAATTTTCTGATGGGATCATCAGACCATTTGGGAAGGCATCGGACGAGGGAGTGGGGAATTGTGGGGATGATGAGGGGACGGAAGTGAGAGATGGGCGGGAGGACGAGGGGACAAGGGAGGGGGTTATGGTGGAGATAGATGAGGGGACGAGGGAATTTTGGATGGTGGGGACGAGGAGATGGGGGAGGTTAAAAGGACAAGGGGAGTGGGGCATGGTGGGAAGGAAGAGGGGATGGTAGAGTGAGGAATGATGGGGAGGACAAAGGGACAGTGGAATGGGGAATGGTTGGGAGGCCGAGGAGACGGGTGAGGGGGAGTGAATGGTGAGGAGGACTGGGGGAGGTGGCCGTTGCTCAGCAACGCACATGCGTTGCTGAGCAATAGCAACGCATGTGCAATGTATGGCTGTGGGAGATACAGCCGTACTATATTTCCCACAGAGAGTAGATTACTGATGCGCAGTGTAGTCTGTTGCTCCCGTTTATACACGAGCTTAAACTGTCTAGTCACATCTTGAGGTGCAGATAAACCATGTGCATCAATAAGTATTTTCCCCTTTTATCCTTTATGGGGGTGTTGTGTTATAAGTGTTAACCATGTCAGGCAGGACATTTATATAGTTTAATGTATTGTAAGCCGTTAAATATTTATATATCTTGGTTTTCAATGTTCTTAAAATCTCTCTGCAATGATGGCTTTAGTTTCCCGAGAAAATACCCTGTACAGGTCAATGTTTTTATTGTCTAACATCTGTCATATATTTATTATAAAATTCTCCACCCTTATCTGTGTTGAGCTTCCTTACGCCTTTTGATGAAGGTAAATCCATTGCTTTGTGATGTAGGTAAATTTCATTGCTTCGCTTACACTCTGGCTTGATTTAGTGGTCAGTCTAACAACGTGAGTAAACCTCTGAAATATATCAACACAAACTAAAATATTTAATATCATTGTTGTGTTTAGCTAGCAACGTCATATCAGCCGAGCCGCAGGTAAAGAAGGCTTTAGGTCTCGGCATGTTACGGCCCTAATGGGACACAACCGGGTTCTTTTCTGGTGGTATGAAAGTTATGGTATCTGGCCCCAAGTTAGTAGTGGCTTTCAAGGGGTGAGCTCAGTAATGCAAGTAAAACAAAAGGAGGAGGTACATTAAATACAACAGGGGGTCACTTTAACCATATATAATTATTTTTCCCATCACCATATATATATATATATATATATATATATATATATATATATATATATATATATATATATATATATATATATATATATTAGTATATATATATATATATATATTAGTATATTTTGGTAGCAGTCTTTCCTGTAGACATATATTATTAAATATGACCCAAAAAGTAAGATTAATAATTCTAACACGAATTTTCTCAATCTTTCGTACATTTCTTTTCACTGTTGGAGGTAAATCAAAAATCAATTCTCCAAAATTCATTTTTATTTCTAGTCTGACGCGACACGAGCGCGTTTCGTAAAACTTATTACATTTTCAAAGACTTTAGTTTACAAATACACAACTGAATAGAACTTACGCATCTCCGATTTTATATCTACATTTTAGTGAGGTGGATGGGGTGAGGTGGCATTAATAGGGTATTAATTTCATCAACACAAGACAGAACAAGAGGTGGCATTAATAGGGTATTAATTTCATCAACACAAGACAGAACACGAAACAATGGGTATTGAATAGAAGTGTTTGTAGAAAGCCTATTGGTCCATATTTCTTGATGCTTCTATATTGGAGCGGAGTCTTGAGGTGGGTAGAATATAGTTGTGCATTAATGCACAACTATATTGCAACTGAACTCAACTGTCACTTCTGACACTTCACTTCACTTCTGGGGTGTGAGTTTTCAGTTGCATATTGTCCTGGGGACCATTCAGGCTTGTTCGCATTTGTGTTCCTCACGTGTGCCCCAAAGAATGAGGTGATTTGGTAAAATGCTATGCCCAAGATTACTATCCGAGTGCCGGCGGTGGGGTGGTTCAAATAGCCTCGGCTATCACCTAATTATGT
This sequence comes from Procambarus clarkii, assembly GCF_040958095.1. Taxonomy (NCBI): domain Eukaryota; kingdom Metazoa; phylum Arthropoda; class Malacostraca; order Decapoda; family Cambaridae; genus Procambarus; species Procambarus clarkii. Next base: position 12,523,751 of record NC_091242.1, on the reverse strand, counting down.
CCGGTTGTGATGGTCAAGTGGATTAAGGCGCCTTGTACATACCAGTTGCGTTGCTTCTGGGAGTATGGGTTCGAGTCACTTCTGGGGTGTGAGTTTTCAGTTGCATATTGTCCTGGGGACCATTCAGGCATGTTTGCATATATATATATATATATATATATATATATATATATATATATATATATATATATATATATATATATATATATATATATATATATATATATATATATATATAAAGTTCTTGGTATCTTGCTTGCCGAATATTTGTCTGCCTAATGTTTCTATCTGGGACAGGTCTCTTAACTTAGGCAAAATAAAATGAAATGCATTTAAACTTATAGATCTAGAAAATTTCCCACTAAAAAATATATTTTGGCTTATAAAAATAACAGATGTTCTCATGCCTTCCTCTAGTGAAAATATCACTTAATATTTTAGTGTTTGTAGATTCAACATATAAGTGGTCATATACAACCAATATATGCGATGTGTCCTCGGGATCACGATCGTCTAAGGGATTTACAATTTCAGAGTAATAAGATATCTTATGTCTAATTAGTGGATGGGTTTTTAACTCTTTATATCCCCTTTCACAGATAATTATTTTTGCAAAGTTCTGTTGATATTTCTCTATCATTTTAGAACATAAATAGCTCTTCCCACCGTTTGAAAATATAGCAATAATAATTCTTGATGGCTCGCTAAATATATTCAACTGGGCCTAAGTAATAACTTTTATTGAAGTAAAAGTGATGGGGTTCAATCCGCCCTCGCATGGTGATGGGGTTCAACAGACTAACTTCCAATATTTAAAGAAATGGGTATTTAAACAAAATGTACTTTCAAGTTTTATTTACAAAGTTATCAATACAGTAACAAATAAACATAATCATTACATAAACAGACATTTCATAAACTTTTTAACATGACATTGCAAAAACATTTTTTTAAGTCCTATTTAGAACAGACGAACACCGATACTCCTCCTTCGAATTATTAAATTAATTTGAGGTTAGTAGTTAGTAATCACACATTTGTGCGTCTGTTCGTACTGGACGGATGTCCCGTACTCGAGTTGCAGGGGTTGCAGGTGATGAGTCACAATAACGTAGCTAAAGTATGATGACCAGACCACACACTAGAATGTGAAGGGACGACGACGTTTCGGTCCGTCCTGGACCATTCTCAAGTCGATTGTAATGAGTAAGTAGAGACAGGCAATAAATAGGCACGAGAGATGAGGAGCAAAGTAAGGTGTAGTACAGGGGGGCTAATAGTAGGAACTGCAGAGGGCCTATTGGCCCATACGAGGCAGTCCTGGACCCAGAGAATGGTCCAGGACGGACCGAAACGTCATCGTCCCTTCACATTTTAGTGTGTTGCAGGGGTTAGAAGTCTAATACGATTTCATTTCCCTGTTAACTCTTGAAAGGCTAAAATTGAAGCCTAATTACATATTATTTAACCCAGAAGACTGAATGTGATCAAGTACTAGTCAAGTATGATTCAGGGACTGCAGTGAGATCAGTGACCTTAGATATAACTTGAAGTTTGTTCAGGTAACTGGTCACATATATATACACTGAGGCCAATGGAATTCATCTTGATTAAATAATAAATGTATCAAAATCAGTCGTCAGATTTATTGGGGCATAATTTAGTTAATTGATTCAGAGGATTGAATAGCCCATCATTAAAGTCAAGTATGGTTCTGAGACTGCAGTGGGTTCAGTGAGATTGGTCGCAGTGACTTGTTGCTGTTTAGACTACTGTTCACTGATTTGCCACTGAGGCCTCATGAACTCAGCTTCAGCTTTAAATGATGATATTAATATCAACCTCTGTTGCTATAGTCAGCTTTAATCTTCTTAGTATAATGCTACTGGAGAAATATAATCAGCTGCTAAATTGAGATTTCTATTGGTATTGTTTATCTGCAGGCATAGGTCTCCTGAGGCTTAATACTGGGCCTGCGAGTAATTTGCCTCCTGCCGAATTTAGCCTGGTTATGCCCTGATATTTAGTAGGGCTACCAATGAATCGATGGTAGTAGTCTGCCCCAACAAGAAGACCGAAGTCGGTGAGGTGATCAGACTTAATATTATCTGCCAATTTTATTCCTCTGTTTCTCAGGAATTTGGCTGTTGCTCTCAGACCTTGAACTTTTAGGTCTACTGGTATTTTGTCCACCACAATGGCTTGTACTTGACAGACATACCTACCTAAACGTACTGATGGTTGTACCACCTGGTAGACTTGAGGTCCTGCATCTGTTATAAACCCCGAGATGTTGATTGTCGTCTGGGCTACAGGCCTTAATTGTAGTTCATCTGCCAACTTTTTAGTGACATATGTTCTCTGGGATCCTTGGTCAAACAACCCACGGGTATGGACCTTGGCCCTCTTATTCAGGATGGTAATTTTTGCAGTAGGCAAAGTCGTATTACCTTTAGACTTTGCCGATTGGACACTCGTTGTTTGTTGCACCTTGCAGTACTGTACTGTGGTGGAAATGCTATCTTCCACCTTGGGGTTTGGAGACGTTGTTTTGATGTCTCCGCACAATGCTGCATGGTGCTGATCTTTGCTACACCTATTACAGGTGTGTAATTTGGTCTCAAAGTCGTTGATGTTATGTTTCCTGAGGCACCTCGTGCAATGTTGCAAATCTTTGAGTCGCTCAACACGGGCGTCACTATCAGGAAAATTAGGGCAGTGGTACATTGAATGTTTCTCATTGCAGAACAAACATGTTCCATAGCTTCCAGTACCCTTTGGTGTCACGTTCTTGGGTGACACAGTAACTATAGGCTTGGAGGGTCCCACTGCATATACGCCCACACTGCCACTGTTCCACTTTGGTGTTGAATTATATTGTCTAGATTGCTTTGGGGTATCTTTGGTACTCTGTGGTTTACTATTATTGGTTTTTGAGGGTTTACTTGGTGGTTTTAATTTGTCATGTGTTCGTATTTGATGAACTACTGACTTTAAACCCTCAGATATTTCATTCATGGATAAGATACTTTTATTGTAATGAGCACTCATTTGTCTCAATATGTCCCTAGGTATTTTCTCCTGGACAATTATTTTCAAGACCCACTCAGCCCCGTTTGTATCTGCTGTCAGGCTGAGGGCTTTGATCATTGATTCTACCTCCAGCTTGAAGACTTTGAGTGAATCAGCTGAAGCCTCCGGTGGGGGGTAAATGCAACAGCTCATGAACTAAATGTGATGTTCTTACTTCTGGATCAGCATAATTATCCTTGAGGAGTTGTACTGCCAGATCATAGACGTCATTAGTTAATCTCAGATGGGATACTACTGTTTTAGCCTCACCTGATAATTGGCCTTGCAAATAAGAGAATTTACTACTCCTTGGTAAAGATTGTTTTGAGTCCACAAGGTCAACGAATTTGTTCCAAAATTCGTTCCAATCTTCCTCGTCTTTTCCTGAGAAAGTGGGTAAATTCATTGGAGGGAGTCGAGCTTCTGCTTGACTCGTATTAGATGCAACTGTTGTTGTTGCCTTGTTCTGGGCAATTAATTTGATGTAAGGCTGTAACGTGGCCTGAGTGTGATCTTCATAACTCGCTAGATCAACCATAATGTCGTCTATTTCTGTTTCTGATAAATTGGTGTTGGCAAGTTCAGCCATATATGTTGCTATTTGGCATTTGATTTGCTCAAATTTACCTGCAGCTGCTTGATAATAGCTTTCCAGGTCAGCACAATCAACTGGAGATTGTTGGTGTTATTTGCAGTTTCGGCCGGTTGGGGGCGGGTGTGTCTCTGCTCGCCTGTGCTGACGTGGCGTTACGATGGGGGTCCCTCTACCCCCAGTCGTCCGGGCTCAGTCTGTGGGACTAGAGTTCTCTGTGCGGGCTGGTTACCCGGAGATTGCCCTGGCTTGTGCAATGCTCTCTGTCCCTGTGTTTGCGATTTATGGGGTCGAGTTGGTAACGGCCCGTAGGGCAATTGTGAAGTTTGCAGAGGAGGTGGCGTATCGCGATTTTCTCCGGCGATACGAGGGGCGGACACTGCCCCTGCCGGATGGTGCGGGCACTGTCACCCTCTCGGATAGAAGTGGTGCACTTACTTACATCAGTGTGCATGGGGCTCCCTTGGAGTTTCCAGAGGCTCTGCTACGGCGGTATTTCGGCCGGTTTGGCGCAGTTGTTAGTGTGAGAGTGAACGTGGTGTCTTCTAGTCCTCTTAAGGGTGTGAGGTCTAACATTCGCACCCTGGGCATGAGACTCCGGGCGGATATTCCGTCCTCTGTGCGCCTTATGGGGTACAACGTTCGGGTTTTTTACGCCCGTCAGCCGCGGACGTGTTATCGTTGTGGTCTTTTGGGCCATCAGGCTGCTGACTGTTCTGAGCCTGCTGTTGCACCAGTGAATCTCTTCAGTGAGGAGGATTTTCCGCCCCTTCCTGTGGGGGATGATTCGGTGGGTATGGACGTCTCTTCGGCTGAGGTGCCCTCTGTAGCAGCTGTTGCTCCGCCTGTTGCGTCCCCTGTTGTTGCCGCATTTCCTCCGGAGGTTGGGCCCTCGCCTAGTGCTCCGGCTGGTGTCCCTGAGCCTCTTCCCACTGCCGTTTGCTCGGACCTCTTGTCTTCCAGTTCTTCCTCTGCTGTGTCTGTCCCGGTCCCTGCGCCCTCGCCGTCTGTTCCGGCTGTGCTGGGAGCTGAGGTGGTTCCAGCATTCCCTCCTGTGCCTGGCCTGGTGCCCCGTGTGGTTGAGGAGGCTGCCGTGCTGCGGCGTGCGTCGGTTCGCTCGGTTGGTGCTGCGCGGGTCGCTGAGTCTGCCTCCGGGTCTGATGATGTGCGGCCCGGGCCTAAGCGTTCCCGGCGTTCTTCTGCGTGGGCTGATGTTGGCGAATTCGACGAGTGTCGTCCTTCCGTTGACGGTGGAGTGGCTCCGGATGTGGTGCACACTACAGTGGTGGCGGAGGTACACTTGCCTGAGGATGCCAGTGCCGGCGTTTCGGCCTCACCTTCTGGTCCGGTGTCCGAGGGTCCTGCTTCAGGTGCGTTGCCTGCGTCGGATGGCTCCGGTTCTTCGTGGGCGGTGGTTCCCCCTGCTGTAGTTGGTGGTGAGCGGGGTGGCCTGGTAGTGATGTTGAGGAAGGATGCTCGCTCTGGATGTTCTGTGGCCCCTTCCTCGTTACCCGTTTCCTCGGCAGCGGTCTTGCCGCCTCTTCCGTTTCCTGCAGTCCCTTCCATGTCTCCTGCGGTATCCGTGGAAGTGCTATCGTCTCAGCGTCCGGCGCCTGCTCCGATGACGAAGGCGTGGCAGGCTCGGCGACCCTCGTCCGCTTCTCCATTGTCATCTGCTTCCTCGAAGGGCGTGATTGGCGCTCCCCAGCCTCGTTATGCGACTTGCGTCAGTGACCTTAGGCATTGGCCGATGCCGCCAGATATAGATGTTCCTGAGTTTATGTTACCCGCTCGAGCGCGGGGGGTCGAAAACCCTACCGACCTTGAAGATCTAGTCTGGGAAGCTTACAAGGCGAAATATCCTTATGATCTTTTCCCGGAGAAGTACATTTCTCACGAGGTTCCTCGCAAGTGATTTCTATGTATTTTGTGTTGCCTGGTTGTGGGGTGTGTATGCGAGTGGGTGGGGTGGGTATTGTTTCCCGGTTCCTGCGTGCTCCGGTTTGTATTGTGGGTTTTCTTGTATGGCTAGTGGGGGGTGTGCGGTTCCTATGCGTTTGTGTGTTCGGTTGTGGATGTCGTGTGCGCTTGTTTGTCATATTGTGTGCCCTTCAGGCTGTTGGGGTGTGCTCTTTGTTATGTGTGCATTATGTGTTTGGGGTGTTAGCAGACTTTTGTATGTTTCTCGCCTCTCTGTTTCCCTTATGTTTGTATTACGCTGTGTTTATATTTGTGTTATGTTTGTATATGCATTTTTGTTTTGTGGTCAGCCCTTCTGGCTGGTCTTCTCTTGATTTGTTCCTTTGTCATTGTTCATGTGTGTGCTTTGTACTTTTGTTCTGTTATATTTCTGTTTTTATTGTACATTATACGCATGCTTGCATGTAAAAATAAAAATAAAAAAAACTGGAGATTGTTGTGACAGATCTTCACATTTCTTGATCTGTCTTGTTAAGTGGCCTTTAAGACCTGCAAGGGTTCTTTTCATTCTCCCTGCATTATCCATATTGGCTAGTTGGTGAAGCCTTGTGGGGCTTGTACTGGGGTTGCTCATAATACTGAACAAGCACTGATGGTAGCCTAGGGTAAAATTCTGCACTCGCTAGGCTGTAATCCTACCTCTTCTAGAGGGTAGCACTTAAAATTAATACACATTATATATATATAATCATACACACTAATTATTTGAGTGATAAACCAGTGTCACTGGAAGTACCTGTAGGTTAGCTCTTCTATATCACCCTAGGATGGTAGAGACACTAATTAATCACTCAAAGGTGTAATGATCATAAGTAAATTATTATATATACACAACTCAACTCGAGCTGGTACAATTATACCCAAAATAGGGTCTGCACCATTCATTAATGGTGCTAGGTTGTTCAATATAGTACAACTAGACTATGGTAATAATGGGACTAGGATGAACAATAAATAGTTCAACTAGTCAATGGTAATAGGGGACTAGGTTATCTATAAACACTAGTCAATGTATATCCTACCCTGTTGTGGGTTGGCAATTGGTAAATATTGTATTGTGAACACTAGTGCAATATATATTAAATAATTCTCTATTTTGGAGAAATAATATACACAATTATTGATGATAGCCTCTTAATTAGCATCTATGAAACTTCTAATATTATTAAGAAGTATTAAATATTATTAGTGACCTCGCGAAATTAACTCCACAAAATTCGTGGATAATCTCTCGCGAAATTAACACCATGAAATCCGTGAACAATCCTGCGAGGACACAGCCACTAATTTGGCTGGCTTCAATATAAGCGCTGTCATTTCACAGAATAATAACCCACCAAATCGGTGGGTGACCATGAAACCGTTGATGAGGCTGGACTGAGCTGAGGGGTTCCTGAGCGCGCTCGAGGGAGGCTACGCTGCCAGTCTTTGACTGGCTAAGTATTGTTCACTAATTTATTACATTAGTTTATTTAATTTGATGACAAACTAGCTCTCTAGACCATCTAGGTTCGAATGATCATTGAATCTAGGTTCGAAGGCTCATTTAATGTGGGAACCGACCTGTGAGATTTATATTTATTTAATTTATATGAATTTATATAGAATTTATATTTACGTTAATTTATATATTTCGATAGCAATTTGTATGACGTTAAGTGGACTGTATTTCTGCAGTAATCTCACAAATCGATCCATACACATTAGGGGGGGTTTATATTGAATTTATATATATGCAGCCAATCAAACTACAGTATTAACTACATATATTAGTATACATTGAGGAGGTGCCTTATCTTATTGCACAACAGGCTTAGTCCACCAGGTATAACTAGGATGTAGACACCAAATTATCCTCGTGTGAGGCAGCTTCCATCACCCAGTAACTGATATACCAAGCTTGCTTCCTCTTCTTGTTCCTGTCAAAGGGCACTAGCTGTAAAGCCAGAATCCTAATATATATGACAGCTATATCAGAGAAAACACTGTATATTATATATGATAAGGACCAAGGCTTAATTACCTTTAGTATGAGGTGAGTTCCCATTCTAACCGGTTCGCCCCTATCTACCTAACATTAATGGATAAAAATGATTAGATAAACAGGTTTCGGTAGAACACTTCCCTTGATTAGGTTGACAGCCTGTTGATGATGGAAGACCACTACTCTGATCTCCGTCACACTTCGTCCAAGAGAAATGATAGGAGCTGAATTTGCTCCCTGCACCTCTGGACCTAGATTCAGGAAGCTCTGTGTATTTCTTCGTAAGTGGGTTTGCTACGAAGGTTCCTAAGTGCGCCCTAAGAAGATGCTTAGGTGCGATTCAATAAGGTATACTTAGGAAGAAAATTGTTGGTTCACCTGCGTGCCGATAGAGGTCACTACTGTGTTTCGTTTGGCCAATCAGAGAGCAGCAACATTCTTCATATTGAAGATTTAGCGCTGGCTTATCGGAGCTTTACTGCCTCCTATTTACGTCGAATTTTCTTATAAAATTAGTATATTTCGAAGTAAAACAATGTTTTTTCAACTTCTACAGCCAGCACCGACATTGTAGTAAACAAATATGTTACATTTGTTGTTTACCTACGTAATTCTAAGAGATACTGTGTAGCTGTCCTTGTTGCTCGGAAGATGCGCTGACAATTATTGTATATATTTACTGAATTTACCCAAGGGCCACTAACTATCTAGTGACCTCGAGGAGGACAGAAAGCCGGCGGCTTGTTAAAGGGCCCGCCAATTGTCTTAATGATATTTTTTAGCTGGAATTTGGCATTTACGGCTTCAGCGGGTAGGCGGTTCCATGGGTTTATAGCCCTCTTGGTGGAAAAAAAAACATCTGTTTTCAGTCCTACTTGAGAGAACATACTCTCCAACACTATATCTGTGATTGTCCTGTTATCAGTGACTTCATACCAAATGGTATGAGGTATTTTGAACTCTGTAATTACTTCATACACTCAGGAATATTGGAAGATATTCTTGTGCTGCACCCAGATTTTGCCAGTGGAGGCTAATAGATCAGCATTAAGTATTTTGTTCTCTCCTAATTCCATGTATGACTGGCCATCCTGTGAGGTGAGGATGTTGGGTGAGCTTGTAGCTGGTTTTTTATCTACACTGTGTGGTCCTTTATACAGAATAGGGAAGCAGCACATTGCTGTGTATACCTAAACATGTTTAAAAATACATTGTTTGAGAGGAGTCTGGTAGAAACTGGTAAGAGTAATTATAATATAATGTTTCCATGATTCAGTGCTTACCTCTTGTGAAAATTGCTTAGAGTTATTTAGTCAGAGTTGATTTGTTTTTTGTATTGAGGCTGGTATTTTCTAAATTGATTCCATGTACAGTATGTCTAACCATCCTGTGAGATGGGAGTATTAGATAAACTTATAGCTAGTTTTTTATCTACACTGTGTAATATTCCATATAGAATAGGGTAGCAGCACATTGCTGTGTATACCTAATCTTCTTAATAAAAAAAATCAGTAATAAAGATTTTAAATTATAGTTTGTATTATTACAAATACAGTACTGTATTATCCTTATTAAATCATGTTGACCATGGATCATTAAGATCTCATGTTGATATGTAATACAAGTCATATTTCTTTTGAACTGCTAATCCATGTTAATCATTCATTAAATTATGCATTATGTCTCAATTTCTCACTTCCTTGGATATACTGTACAGTACAAAAAGATAGGATAAAAATAAACCAGTAATATTTTTTTCATTATATTTTTCATTTAAATAACTGCATCAATAGTTTTACAGCTGACTGACAGGATTTGTTTTCCCATACAGGTGCATTATTTGTTAAAAAAAATTTGGTTTATTGTTACACACAATGGTGCTACATAGCCTTCCCAGCTTGGTGTCTTCTTTTAATACTTACTGATTAAAAAATAAATAATAAATACATTTTATTCAGGAAAAGTACATACAATTGATTTACAAACATAATGTTGGATTTATAGGCAGAGCTAGTACATACAATACCTAAAGCCACTAATTCTCATAGCATTTCAGGCAAGGTGTGGGGGAAAAAAAACACAGACTAAAACTTATAGCATAACTTATTAACATAGCATAAATCAGCAATTGCACATATTGGTGAACAGCGTTGTTTAAAAAATAGCAAGACATGGGTTGACATTTAGGAGGTAAGTTAGGTTACATGGAGTTAATTAGGCAGTACTTGGTTTAACTCTTAAACTGGTTGAGAGAGGTACAGCCTTTGACATGATTCGGGAGGTCATTCCACATTCTGGGTCCCTTGATTTGTAGAGCACTTCTAGTTTGGTTACACACAGCCAAATTGAGTAACAGGAAGAGGTCTTGGACACAAATTTGTTCCATGCTAAATGTAGAGGAATCAGCTGAGTATTCCTCAAATAAAATAAGTTGCCTCAGCTTATAAGGTAAATAAAATAAGCATTTCTCAAATAAGTAGCTGCCTCACCTCACTGCCTTACTGCTACATAGCCTTCCCAGCATGGTGCCTTCTTTTGATAATTACTTGTTCCACACCCAAATTGTATAACAGGAAGAGGTCTTGGACCCCTACTTCCCTCTCTCTTTTTTTAGAAGTCTATATAGTCATAATTATAGCTTTAAGTATTCAATGAATAAAGTTTTTGACATTTTTACCCTTTCCCTTACCTAACATCATTTGTGCAGCATATTTTTATTTTATGTCTCACCCAGATTTAATTTCAAAATAAAACCAAACTAAATAAATTAGAAATGGGTATGTATAGCTAAGGTACACCCTTACTACTAGGTGAACAGGGGCATTTGGTGATAGTAAATGATCCCATCTGGCAGGGCTCATCACCTTCTCTCATATTTCATGTTCACCAGTGTTTATTTACTTAATAACTACTGGTATAATATCTTGCTATTATAAAACTAATTCTACTATCATCAAACACATATTTACTTCAAGTTTCAAGCAGAGAATGCATATATAACTAACACGAAGGATTACTCTTCACTAGATTCACCAGCTATAATATTTTGGTCATGTTCCAATATCATAAATCGATCCCAGTGTTATGTAGTCGAGAAAAAATGACTTATATCCAGTTTACGTAAAGCTACGAGTGGTCGAAACCACACTTAAATCCCGGAATGAACTTACGAAGATTTTTCCACCTAGGGTAGTTAATTGAATACGTACGTAGCCGCCACGAAGGCGCTAAGACGGAAAACGCTCTTAGCTAAGAGGAAAAACCTTCGTAAGTACCTTCCTGAATCCGGCCCCTGGTCTGAACAACAATGGCTGACCACTCCTTCCTCACTGACGCCTCTCTCACTTTGTAGAGATGTCAGTAACTGATAGAAGGGTCACATTTACTTTATTTTGATACTGATAATTAAGTTAATTCATATGAGATGTTTTTATGATGGTAAAAGTCCAAAGACTAATGTATTTAAGAATAATTCCCAACACAATAGGTGGTGAATTTATAATAGTATGTGGCAATGATATCCCGTTTTCTATTGGCAGAAAATTCCACTACAAGCTACATTTTCTATGGGTAACTTGTGTATACAACACAGCAGCAATATTATCTGCCTGTTGAATTGTTATTACTAAATGGTGTCAGGTTTTCCGACAAGACCCCCCCCCCCCACCCTATTCAACTTAGGCTCAAACACTTGGTGAATGAACGTTAAGGTGACTTATTTCATGTTTCCCAAACTTAGGTGTTGTGTGATTATTAGGGGAAAACAGCCGAAATATTCTCAAATTCTTGTGAAGTGACTCACATTGTAATTTAATCTTAACATAGTATACATTGAGTTGAATTGCTTGAATTATGATACTTATCATATTAAATATAATTGATGAATTTATTGTTTAAATTGTCTTTTATTTTGTTCCCTAGAGCCTTGTGAGTTGAGGCGAGAGAGCCTCTGAGTTTACTGACTTTATGATTTTATATGAGTACATGGTTAGAGTTGGTACATGGGTAATTGGGTAATTTTGTGACACAGACAAGTTCCATTCATTGTCTTGTATGTACTGAGTTAGAATGGATGGTGGCAGCCCTTTCTACTTCTACCTCTACTTATCTACCCTTTTCCCTCTACCACTACTTCCTACTCTCTTTCTCCTCTCCCTCCGTCTCTCTTCAAACTTTCCCTTTCAACTGACCACACTTCACTGCTTCCCTTACTCCTCCCATCTCCCTCCTACCTCCCTCACCCCAAACCCTCACTAATTACTTTATTATTTATTTTCTTTCCATTTCGTATCTTTTCATTCCCCCCCGTTACAATGGTACCAGCGATGTTGAACAATGTTTAATGTAGATTGTGTTATTTAAGGGCGTATTACTGAAAAATGCGATAAATGAAAACTGGTTCGATTTCAATAAAACTTTTTTGACTAGTAGTATGTAAACTTTGGTTCAACTGGCCCAAGTCTCAGCATCGTAGCATAAATAGTAAGGGAGAAAAAAATATTGAATTATGTGTTGAAAGTTTCCCAAAATGGTAAAAAATTAACATCAAACAAAAGTGTCAACTGAAATCATGTCTATGACTCTAAGCTATCACAATAGCATATAATAAAGTATTTTAATATTTAGTTTTATGCCCCCCCTCAAAAAAAAAAAAAAAAAAAAAAAAATTTGTTCTCGATTTTTTTTTCATATTTTTTATCAGCCGATTTGCATGAACCTCTAATACACCTTACAGAACATAAGAATATCTGTAAGGATGCAAATTTTGGAGGAAATTGGTTGAAGTCAACTTCAACCACAAGAGGTAAAATCCTTGATCTTATTTATTGTCAATTAACATAAAATTACTTCACAGCTTTCATTTTTTTCAATTTACATGAAATTTACACCTTATATGTAGAGTTTACGTCTCTACAGACTGTATTAAGCACTTTTTTTCCTAAGTTCATTTATTGAGTTTATACATCATTTTCAAACGTGAAATATTGGCATATATTTTTGGGGAACTTTGACTACTGGTATTAGTAAAACTAAACGTATTTTGGATAATCCGTTAATACAAATATTTTATTATATGCTAATGTATTAGATAAGTGTCATAGAAATGATTTCATTTGAAACTTGTGGTTTGTGAAATTTATTGAAAATGTGTAGAATTGAAAATTTATTGAAAATGTGGGAAAAAAAATAACTCCCTTTCTATCTAGGGTGCGATACTGAAACATAGAACAGTTGTAGCCCTTCTTATATACAACTAGTAAAAAAAGTTTGTTTGACATTAAACAACATTTAAAATTCGTGTTATATGGCCCCTTAACATTGTTCAGTCCCACATGTCTTTTGCCGCTCAGGCGCTATGAGGGAGATTCTGACAGATGTTTAATATTCGCGATTTAGCGAGTTTTTTTTCCGGGTTAGGAGATATTGATTCTCTGGTGATGTGTTCTAGTGACTTTGGTAGTTTAGTGAAGTTCAAGGAATGTTCACCAGAACTTGAATGAGTAGTGAGATTTATGTTAGTGAAAATTTTGGCGTTGCGGTAGTTGTGGAGGTCAGCTAAGTAAGTGAGGTGACCAGCTATGGTCCAGGGGGACACCAAGCCTCGCTGGTATACAGGTCGGCTGTGAAGTCACAGGTGTGGTGTAGTATTATGAGTTTCCTTATTAAGGGTAGTAGTAATTATAGGGAAATAGGGATTTTTTTTAGGAAGTAATAGTTTTTGTGTGCATATTATTTTATTGTGTTTAATGATTAAGACTTGTTTCATTGTATTTGTGTGTCCATTCCATGCTTGTGAGTGCAGGTCTGGGTATTGTAGGGATTAGGGAGGTTTACCTGAGGGCCCAGGAGCCGGAGTTTGACGGTAATCCCACAATAGATTGCGATTGAGCGGAGTAGACTTGCTTTTGGTGTCGCGTGGAAGCTAGTAGTTTAAGTGGTGGTTCCACTCAGGTTATTGCGATTGACTGATTTACTCCATTTGAACGCAATAATACCCGAGGTGTACTGGTATTATACAGCATACTAGGGGATGCTTAGTATGTCAGTAGACTTCACGTTGGGGACGCTCGACGTTAAACAGTCTGGTCACAGGGGTGACAAAAGTTTTTTTTTGAGTTGCAGACCCACAGGGAAGCTAAGGGAAACAACTCTGGGTCACGTAGGTGGCTGCAGTTTAAGTGTGGGAGTAACAGTCAATAAAGTACTTTAAATTAAGAATGGTACAGTTAGGTCAGGCTAGTGTTTTATGTCTCGAGGGGCATCAATATCTTATTGTGGAGATTTTTTTTTGTGACGAGTTGAAAGTAGTGACGACCTTATTTTCTCTTCCCAACTTTACTCTGGTACTGTTTTATGTTCCACCAAGTTAGTTCCATTATTAGTTATTAAATTTGCGGGACGTTGCCAGGAGAAGAGCATTATGATTGATCTGTGCGAACCCTATCACATTTGTAGGGTCACACAACATTGTTGGAAACAGATTGTCGCCTTTATGTTCATCCCCAGATTGGAGCCAGTGGAGAGGCGCACACATAAGGAGGAAGGAGATGGCTGCCGGTACCACCCTCTAGGGGTGGTAGTACCGGTACCGGCTGGTCATCGCCTCAACGACGACCAGCCCTCTACCTGGCTGTCATGGGTTCAACACCACCCCGGGGGACCACCAAGATGCAGCCCTCTCGGTTGGTCAACATGGACCCTCAGGTTGTCTGTCGCGCTTTTCTCTGGTACAACCATACTGGATCCCAGAGAATGATATCCGACTGCCCTCAGGAGCCCAGTGGGTCCCAGGTTGTCCTGCAGACGACCCCAGACGACCCAGTAAAAGATGGAAGAGGAACAACAATGACTCCAGTTTGTCCCACCAACATTAGTCTAACCAAGAAGGACCCCAGGACGGACGGACCCCAGTGGACCCTAGGTCGTTTGTCAATGACCCACGGAAGAAAGAAGAAAGAAGAGAGAAGAGGAAAAGAAGATCAAACTAAGACACGATGCCTAGTGTTCCTTGCTGGTGTTAGCATCATTGCATGGAGCGTATTTGCAAGACAGGATTGTTTGTCGTATTTGCAAGACAGGATTGTAACTGCCACCTCTCCGGCAAGTATGTGGCTCTGTTGAGTGATTCCCCCTGTTTCGTGCAGACTTGACGTGGCTGTCAGAAGTGGCTCTCTGAAAGAGGCATGCTGGAGCAACAGGGAGGCCAGAAGTAGAATTGGTTCTACGGTGCCAACTATAAGGAGGTTTCGAAACTTGTAGTCCCTATAGCTGTGAAGAACCCCAATATATGTCTCTCATGGTGACTGACGCAGGGTCAATTACAGATCAGCTGGGATAACCGAATTCCACGGTCCTGTGTGCAATGCAAGAAGTAACAGCCTTCTGGTTGGCTGCAGCGTGTTGGACGTCAATGGAGGAGAAGCGACGGATGCAGTTATGTTAAAGAAGCGGGTCACAGGAATATTTGCAAGACCAAACAGTGATGTCTCCCAGCCAGAGATTCCGGATGTCTATCTACATATTTTATTTTAGAGTAGGATGATGTATAATTGTTTAGCTAGGATGTATTTTTTTATGTTGATAAAGTTGTCGCACACAACTTGCTTGGTTTAGCAGTGTTGCAAAAACTTTATTTAGAGGAGAAGGGGAGATTTAGCACCATAAAGGTGTTTTGTATTTAATATGTACATACAACATGAGTCAGCCAGGTAAGATATTTGAGAGGCACCAGGTTCTTGACCTAGTAATTAAGAACTCACACCTCTAGAAATGTTAATGACCACAAGTGTTCCAGTGGTCAAGTCGAGTGACTTGACCACTGCAGTACCCAATCCACACTGCCCCAATCCACACCGAATACAGGTGTATTTGTGGCGAGGCAGTGGCCGACAGGTACGGACGGCATGGCTTTCTCTGCCAAAGTACGGGAGGATGGCATGCAAGACACGGCGAGGTTAACGACTTTATTAAGAGAAACCATACCACGGCCGGTTGTCCAGCAGAGACACACAGGCATGGGAAGGAGGGGGGAAGGGAGTTATAAAGGCAGCTGCAACAACTGGCAAACAAGCAGTTACACTCACTCAACAACAAATCATAATATAACATAATAATATACAAATGAATAACATGCAGAAGCGTGTATATACGTTTATATAATTAAATTTCATTATACTTGGCTAAAATACAAACCTTTGACAAATTATAACCACAGCATATCCAGTCGTAACTGTTAAGCTGGGTCATAACAAGTGTTCCCAAGGGTAGTGTGCTCCATGATAGTGTACCTCGTGGTAGTGTATCACTGCCTAGTGTAACCCAGTGTAGTGTATCACTGCCTAGTGTAACCCAGTGTAGTGAATCACTGGGTAGTGTTACCCAGTGTAGTGTATCACTGGGTAGTGTAACCCAGTGTAGTGTATCACTGGTTAGTGTAACCCAGTGTAGTGAATCACTGGGTAGTGTTACCCAGTGTAGTGTATCACTGGGTAGTGTAACCCAGTGTAGTGTATCACTGGTTAGTGTAACCCAGTGTAGTGAATCACTGGGTAGTGTTACCCAGTGTAGTGTATCACTGGTTAGTGTAACCCAGTGTAGTGAATCACTGGGTAGTGTTACCCAGTGTAGTGTATCACTCGGTAGTGTTACCCAGTGTAGTGTATCACTGGTTAGTGTAACCCAGTGTAGTGTATCACTCGGTAGTGTTACCCAGTGTAGTGTATCACTGGGTAGTGTAACCCTGTGTAGTGTATCACTGGGTAGTGTAACCGAGGGTAGTGTATCACTGCGTGTTGTGCCACGTGGTAGTGTATCACTGGGTAAGGCATCACAGGGTAGTGTATCATTGGGGTATTGTAACATAGTGTATCATATGGTATTGTACCACAGTGTAGTATATCACAAGGATATTTTACCAGAGCGTAGTGTATCACATGGTAGTGCACCACATGGTAGTGTACCCAGGGTAGAGTACCTCAGGGATAGTGAACCAAAGGGTAGGGTACCCTTGGGTATTGTACCAAAGAGTAGTGTGCCCCAGGAGAGTGAACCTCGTGGTAGTGAATCACTGGGAGGTATACCCCAGGGTAGTGTATCACTGGGTAGTGTAACCCAGGGTAGTGTATCACTGCGTTTTGTGCCACGTGGTAGTGTATCACTGGGTAAGGCATCACAAGGTAGTGAATCACAGGGTAGTGTATCAGTGGGGTATTGTACACCAGAGCATTGAATCAAATGGTAGTGTTCCACAGGGTAGTGCAATATATTGTCCACAGGGGTATTGTACCCTAGGGTAGTATATTAGGGAGTAGTGAGTCACAGGATTGTATTACACCAGGCTAGTGTATCACTAGGTAGTGTATGACAGGAGAGTGAATCACAGGGTTTTATATCCCAGGGTATTGTATCAACAGGCAGTGTGTACCAGGGGTATTATTCCCCAGAGTAATGTAGCCCAAAGTGAATCACAGGAGTACTCTACCCCTGTGGGGAAATCTAATGGTGATTTATGTGATTATTAATTCAGGAGATTGTATTTAATTGTATTTTTTCTTATGAGCGGACTGTATTTAATCATTTATTATCACCAGTAAATTTACCTACACACATTTGGGGGGGGGGGGGTCATATTTTAATCTACTACACCGCAAGGAAAATTTGATGTAGTATATCTACGGAACTATAATAAAATAGTTAGTAGTACCGCTGCACTATGTTAATTATGAATTGATTGGCCCTAGCTGTAGTGCAGTATTGGTTAGTCATCCAACATCATATTTCCCCAGACACATGTACTCAGTACTGGACAGATATTAATGGTGTCTGCGTGGCCCAGGGATGCACCAGCTCAAATGATTTCTGGTGTGCTCACAATATACCTAGAGAAACGTACAACATAACATGTAGCAAGAACAGATATATCTCTATTGTTTCGCATATATGTAAATTAATTAGACTCTTACCCTTATCGGTGTTCTGAGGCATTGTAACATTTAATCCTAGACACAGAAGTAATTGGCTAATAAATCTATTCTAATAAAAAACAACTCTGCACTCTCCTTATTCTGCAAGCTGCGGCAACAAATAGTGACTATGGTTCTATGTTGAAAGTCACGTTGCATTCTATAACTTGCAGGAGGCAATTTGTGTGTTGTGGGATGCCCGCTCTGGGCTCAAGGTTACTCACACACAACAACACTCTCAACAGCTGCCTCCTCCTCCTCCTCCTCCTCCTCTCATTCGTCACCTTCAGATGCCAAATTTATTTTGGCACCAACAAATATTTTCAAATATTTATTAATATTGTTATATATTAATATACTGTGAATATTTAAGCATTGGTTAGGTTAGGTTAGGTTAGGTTAGGTTGGGTTAGGTTAGGTTAGGTTAGGTTAGGTTAGGTTAGGTTAGGTTGGGTTAGGTTAGGTTAGGTTAGGTTGGGTTAGGTTAGGTTAGGTTAGGTTAGGTTAGGTTAGGTTAGGTTAGGTTATGTTAGGTGTTCAGGTTCTGCTGGCGATTATTTGAATTTGTAGTAGATGGATGAGGCACTTACTGGGTTGTGGTTCGAATAATGGTACTTATCAACTAGGTGCCAAGTTATGTGGGAATAATAAGAAATGATACTGCAGACAAAGCTGCTAAACTTACAACTAAGAGAAGAAACGTAGACAATTATACACCACAGAGTCTATCACAGATTAGGAAAGTAATTAGAAACAGAGCAATGCAAAGGATGTACAGTGACCACAACACAACAATTGCAACATCAGGACCTGCGTGTTGGTACAAAAAGTCAACCAGCTACGAACCACTTAGTTTGGTGAATGGGAGCAGTAGAACAACAGAAGTACACTTTGCATCAGGCTTGGATACCCCATGTGCATGGGAAATAGGCTTACAGATTCCGGAAGATGAGAGGAAATGTCAGCACTGTGGAGAAATTCGCGACAAACCAATGGAACATTATCTAACACAGTGCACAGTTACAAACCCATTAAGATTTCAACTTAGAATCAGCAGAGCAGAAGAAGTTGTTATACACATGGGACAAAATCTTACTGAAGCGACCATACGAGTCATAAATACTCATACTCCGCCCAAGTAAAACAGAAACAAGCAACACTTAGTGGGCCAGCCAGAGGCTTAGGGCCCGTGAAGGAATATCCCTGCAAAAAAAAAAAAAATGTTCGAGAGCAAAGCACTGTTCGAGAAGTATAACATCCTGTCCTCCTATGAATTACGTCTGAATTTGGCCGTTTGTCCATATGACCGAAAAATGGACGTTATTTGAAAATTAAGAAAAAGTTAAAATAAATTTTGGATATTTTTCCAAAACAGTAAGTTAAGGGTACTCTGGTAGATTAGGAGGACAGGAAATTCTGCTAGTTTCAAAACGTCATGAAAAACATTAATTGAAAGTTTCATCTCCTAAGCTTATCGAGTAAGCCGGACAACTCAAACAAAAAACGGGACAGTACATCACTTTCGTGAGCTAATTTAATTTCAAATTCCGACTAAATTTGACCATAGAGTGCATACGAGTGAAAAGCGACGTTATTTTTAAGAGAACGGGTTGCGTCATTAGTTGTGAATTGCGTGCAAACCGTTTTTCATTCATAAATAGGGGGTTTTGACAGCTGGATTAGCAAGCATTTAGTCCTTGGTGATGAGGACCGGCTGGCGAGCATATATTTATTTACTCTGGACTTATTTCACCACATCAAACTCTAAATAATTCCTTATATCATTGTCACTGCAATCTGGATTTGTCTGGTATTGAGCATAAGGGGCCATGGGACCAGGATTTAAAAAATTGTTGTAGGGTATTCATAATTTATTATCCTGATACATGTGAAAGGTGCTGCACCTAGGCCAAGTTTCAGCATCTCAGCCTAAATAGAGACGGAGAAAAAAAAACAAAACAAAAAAAAGACGAATTTTTCAACCATGTTCAATTGATTTCACAGCCCACAATTGTGAACCAAAATCATTTATACGACACTCAGCTATGACCTTACTATATAATAAAGATTTGCATGTCACATTATTATCCCAGATGTATTTAGTGCAATAATACAGATTTTATAAAAGTTTCCCAAAAACGTATGCAACAAAATGAGGTGTATCATTATTTATAAAATCAATAAATCTACGTAGATAAGAATAATGACATGCGTTTATAGAGGCGTAAACTCTACATATAATGTGCAAGTTTCATGTAAATAGAATAATAAATAAAGGCTGTGAAATTTTATCTAGTTGTAAAAGTTGGAGTTGCGTAGCGCGCTCTCAAAGTTTACTCAACCTGCGGTCACTCGTGACTGGTGATTTACGCATTGCGGCCAGCTCGTATGGAGAGCTCGCATGCATCTAGCTGTCAATGCTTTTCTCTTGTTCGTTTGGTAAGTCATATTGCAGTACAAATAGCTAAAAATAGCAAAAATAGCATGTTCTGGGAGATATTGTGTGAGCGCGTCAGCATACATCCTCTCTCCATGAGAGACACGCAGTCACTGACTGCACCACCCTCGTGTCAGGCAATAGAGTGTTGCCATTTGTGTGAGTTTATATTCATTTTATGCATAACATGTTATTTTCAACGCTATTACGAAAAATAAGACATCTACAACGTAAGATACAATACCCCGCGGCGTACTCACGGCGCGAGGACCAGATTCACGAAAGTTGCAGCGGGAAATTTGACTCTAATTACGTTATTTTTCAAGATATCATTAAACGGTTTGGACCACAGTGTTGCCAGAACGTAGTATTTTTCGTAAATATTCCATTTTTCATCGGATTTTCGTTTACCATGGCCCCTAAGGCTCATCAACTGACGATAGTTATTTGAGCCATAGCAGTAGCTCATTTATTAACTATAGGTATATTTTAATCTATAACATAATCCACAAGTAAAGTAAACTTTCAGTGTATATACACCGATAAATTGGGTACACATTTCGGTGAGTATACCATCTTCAAAGATACCACCAATAGTCTCTCAACTCGATTTTTTCCCCAACAATATTTAAACCACAGGAGAGGTATGTAAAGCCTCGACTGATGTTTATTGGCCATCCATCAAGTACTCTTTATTCCTAAACATCATTTATAAATAAAATAAACTATCTGTATACCGGGTACACCGAGAAGTGGAGTAAATCTCTTGGTGAATAACTGAATAAGTTAATGGATTTTGTTGACATACATCAGTTGATATGGTACATGCGTGATTGGTTAGTTGTCCAGCTGAACTAGCAACGTGATTGGCTAAACAATAACATTAAACATGTTACCTTCCCTCTCATTGGTCAAACAAAAAGCAGTAGTAACCTTTGTTGAGTCACAGGTGAACCAGGTCAAAATCATAAATAACTTCGCATGAACACCTTCCTGAATTTGGCGTAGAGATGATCTTTCAGAGTAATTAAGAACTTTGGTGACACAGGTATTAAGAAGAAATACATGACGCTTAGTAGCTCTAGGACCAGGATTCCCA
This sequence comes from Procambarus clarkii, assembly GCF_040958095.1. Classification (NCBI taxonomy): domain Eukaryota; kingdom Metazoa; phylum Arthropoda; class Malacostraca; order Decapoda; family Cambaridae; genus Procambarus; species Procambarus clarkii. The sequence continues at coordinate 12,502,625 of NC_091242.1, read as the reverse complement.
AAGCATCATGTAGTTTTCTTGCATTCCTGTGTTGTGAAGGCTCTTCAGCACCCAGTCAGAAGACCCCTAACCTCGATTCACCAAGGTGTTCAGCCAATTAGCCTAACGTCTATAGTGGGAAAGTTACTTGAATCAATAATTGCAAATACAATTAGTCTTCATCTTGCAAACATAAATCAATAAATGATTCTTAACATGGTATTACAAATGGCCTTTCATGTTTAACAAATTTCCTTTCATTTTATTCCAGCATAGTTGAGGCAGTTGATAGTAGTAAGGTTTGTGATGTTGTGTACCTTGACTTTACCAAAGTGATACAGTGCCACATGAAAGAATGATTAAAAAGATAGAGGCTCATGGTATTGGGGGGTTTATATTAAGTTGGATTAGGGCATTGTTACGGCCCTATTGGGTCGCAACTGGGGTTCTTCTCTGATGTTATTAGAGTTTGGGTATCCGGCCCCAAGTTAGTAGTGGCTTTCAAGGGGTGTGTTCCGTAACGCAAGTAAATTAAAGGGGAAGGGATACAAATACACTAATTTAAATATATATATTAACCACCACCATAAATAAATATCTCACAGTCACTCGCTAGGACTATAACTACACTTATATACAATAACTTGTCTTCCTCTGAAGACACAGGATGCTCTACGGTGCTCAAGATGAGTAGCCCTGGTTCTCTTCTCGTGGCCTCACGATGAATCCTTTGATTCTCTAGGCGAATCTACCCTGGCCACAGGCCAGCCAAATCACAGTCCCACTGGGTGCACCGTCGTGGAGGCCTTCAACCACAAATCCAGCCTATAGCTGGCAGGTTCCAATCAGCTCCGCTGCGTAGGCCACTCCACGACCGATACTAGGGTTGCGAGCCCTAGGCAGGAGCCTCGTGTGATTCCGCTGATCACTCTCCTCTCTATAGCACCACAGTAGCTAGTCTCTTCCACCAGTCAACCCCCAGGTACGACGATTCCTCAACTCTGCCACGTCACAGGCAGGCTAACACTCTCAGCAGTGTTCGTCCGGGAGCAACTCACAGCTTCTGCAGCAAACACGTGGAGGGACTATGGCTGCCTTGGGTAGACTCATCCATCGTCCAATACAGCAGTCCCAGGTCGACTCTGTAATCAGACACGTCATTAGTGTTGAGGACACTCTAGGGCACCTCACTTACAGGCTTAGACACAAACGTCCATTTATCCACTCCATAGATGGCGTTGCTGTCTAAGCGCCACCTCACCAGAGGTCAGCAGCGGCTATGTCACGAGCTGATTAAGACGGGAAACCAGCCCCTGTGGCCGGTATATCCTGTCCTCACTAGATGGCGCTGTCCATTTGGAGGGGGTTTCGGGAGCTGACTCACAGATGGCGTGGACGTCACTGCTCCATGCTACGACGCTGGACTCGGGTCCGTAACAGGCATGACTATATCAAAGGAAACAGAGAGTTTGTATAAATGGGGTTAAGTCAGAGTGGGAAAATGTTGTGACTGGAATACCTCAAGGCTCTGCCCTGGTACCTCTGTTATTTATAATATATATAACAATGATTTAGATTCAGGTTTGAGCCGCAATATTTGCAAATTTGGCGATAATAAAAAAATCGGTAGGGAAATAAATACGGAAAAAGACTCACTATCACTTCAAGACGATCTAAATAGGGTTTTGAAATGGTCAAAATTTGGCTGATGCATTTTAATGCTGATAAATGCAAGGTTTTGAGGCTAGTTAATGATAAAATGTTACAAGATTCGAGCTAGGTGGTGTTGAGATTGCAAAGTTGGATTGCAAAAGGGATCTGGGAGTTATGATTAGTAAGAATTTAAAACCCAAAAATCAATGCATAAATGTTCGTAATAAGGCTAATAGGACACTGGAATTTATTAATCAAAGCGTTCCTAATTAGACACCTGGTGTTGTTCTTCATCTATATCTTGCTCTGGTTAGGCCCCATTTAGATTATGCAGTTCAGTTTTGGTCGCCGTACTATAGATTGGATATAAATTCACTGGAACGTGTCCAGCATCGCATCAGATGACAAAGTTAATCCCCCAAATTAAAAACCTGTCATATGAAGAAAGATTGACAAAGCTTAAATTACATTCTCTAGAAAGGCGAAGAATTAGGGGGTGACATCATAGAGAAACAAGTGGATGAATAGGCATAACAAAGGAAATATTAATAGGGTATTAAAAGTATAAACACAAGACAGAACACGAAACAATGGGCTTAAATTGGATAAATTTAGATTTAGGAAAGACATAGTTAAATACTGGTTCGGTAAAAGGGTTGTTGATTTGTGGAACCAATTACCACTTAACTTGGTGGAAGTGGGGGTTCCTCGATTGTTTCAAACGTGGGTTGGACATGTATATGAGTGGGATTGGATGGTCATAAACAGGAACTGCCTCTATGGCCCAATAGGCCTTCTGCAGTTACCTTTATTCTTATCTTCATGCACTTGGAACAGACCCTGATAAGGATTTTGAATGAGACAGTGAGAAGGAAAGGTGCCCAACCACTTGGACAGTCAGGGATTAAACGCCGCCCTGCATGGAGCGAGATCGTCGCTCCACCGTCCAGTCCAAGTGGTTGGGTGTATGTTCTTGCGGAGTTATATAGAGATTTGGTTCTGGTTCACCTGTTTTTCGACTTAGGTCACTATTTCTTTTCGTCTGATAAGTCAGACAGACGGTAATATTGTTCACCTTATCGTTTTAGCCAATCATGTTGCTGGCGCCGTTGGACAATTTAACAAATCACTTACGTTTTATATCAGCTGATGTATATCAACAAAATTAGTTCGAATATTCACTGGAAGGTATAACCCACTTCTTGGTGTACCGGGAATATAGATAGTTTAAATTCTTTTCCTGTAGATAAATTTTGCTAGTGTAGGCTAATAGATCAGCTTCGCATTTCATGTTCTTTCCTGATTTCATGTATGACTAACCATCCTGTGAGATGAGGATATTATATGAACTTATAGCTAGTTTTAAATTTACACTGTGTAATCTTTCATAAAGAATAGAGTAGCAGAACACTGCTGTGTATACCTAAGCTAGTTAAATAAAACGTCAAACCTAGCAAATTAAAACTTATCAAATATATTGTTCATAAACAGCCTCATAAATCAGAAATATTTCCTAATTTTACAAGGAAAACTTTAAAGTAATAGTGCCTATTATAATTATACATTTTATAAAAAAAAACGATGCTCATATTTTATGATACCGAATAAAAGAAAAAAACAATGCAATCAGCACAATTGTTATATACAGTCCTAATGACATAAATAGATACATTACAAAACATAGAAGACATGTCATGGTATGCTACTTTTCCTATTGATACGTATCTTATTCTGAAGCTTTTATAGATAAAAGCCTAAATAAACTAACAATGCTTGAAATAGCAAATATGTTATGGTAATTTTTGTATTGATTTATTATTAACATCTTTATTAACAAAATGAATTACAATTGTGCCTAATCTGAGGATTTCAATTAAGTCTTATTAAAGTGAGGTATTCTCACTGATGATAATGCTGGTATTCACTGTAACTCAGGACAAAGGCTCATACACAAGACAATAGGTCTAAACTAGCACATATATAATCATGGTTACATTTTTTTATGTATGAATATGTAAAAGCAACTTTCGATTGTGCGCTGTCACACAAGGGCAGGGATGGGTTCATAAGTGATGCAGCTTAGAGGTAATATAAATTAAATTGTTCTTCATTCCTTAAAATGGACAAGAAAATTTTGGATAAATCGTCAGGATGTCGTCCAGAACACTTGAGTCAATGAAATAGTTACACAGTTGGTGATACAATAAGCCAGGAGGTCTAAAATCTTTTACGGCTTGACATTCAATAATATACTGTTTTAGTGAATGACTTAAAGGTTTATCACAGAGTTTACAACCTGAATATTCTGGTAGTAGCTCAGGCTCACTAACCTGCCAGATGTGTCTGCTGCAACCCATCCTCCGAATTGACAGTACGGTTTAATACTAAGTAAATTTCCTTACTGTCATACATCGTACATAATTGCACTTCTGGGGCTGTTACATTTACCTCCCCACATATTCTTCTCGTTTCCTGTTAAGACACTCAGAATTTTAGGATGAAGGTTTCAAGTTAAATTTGCTATACACAAGTTATAAAAATCAGGAATTTCTTTTTCAGTTTTATTAAACAATAGATATTTTATACAAAATTTGAAAATATCCTGAATTACTTTACAATTTATTGATATATTTTAGTTTTATTATATTAGTTTTATAAAACTGTAAAACCAATATAGCTATAGGTTAGGTACTAATTGTAATTAAGAAACAATAAAATGCTTATCTCCAAACACTAAGAAGTTTAGGTTAGGTATTCAGCTTTTCGGTTAAACTCAAATATTCACAATATATTTGACGGTACGGTTTAGTACTAAGTGAAAATAAGTACAATTCCTGACTGTTATGAAAAGTACATAATTGCACTTACTGGTGCTGTTACATTTACCTCCCCAATTTTGGAGGACGGGCGGGTCTATAGCCAAGGCAAATTCGTGCAATGACTATATCACATTGCCTGGTCCGGTTACTGTGCTGGACATACAAATACTTATTATTACAAAATTTGTCATAGCTGTTAATATTGCAGCTTTCAGGGCTCTGGGCATTTCTTAGTTCTTCTAAATCTGAATTAATTTCTTTAATTTGAATGTTTCTAATAATTGCATTAGATAGTCCAAAGTCATAATCAGTGTTTTCTTTACTGCAAGCCTCATTGGCCAATCGTTCTACAAAGTCATGTTTTCCATCTCCAACATGGGATGGGATCCACACAATTTTTTTTTATTGATACATAAAATTTGAAACGGGAGATTTTCAAATGAAAAATATAGCAATTACCTAATAATGTCAAATACCCAGCTAAGAGTATTCTTATTATATGACCATATTTTTCATTTTAGGTGGAACTGTATCAGAATAGGAAATAACCAGTTAAGTTAATAAAATAGATTGAATGATTACAGATAAGTGTTGTCCACATTAAAATATGTAAATAAATAAATAAATATACAAACACCTAGATGACATTTAGTAATGATATATTATTTATTATTTGATATTTTTCACATATTATATACAAAATTTATTTCAAATTAAGAACAATTTGAATACCGAAAATATTACAAAAGTTAGGTAAGACCTACTCTGATTCAAATTCAATGGCCTAGTCCTTAATATTTTATTTGGCATGAATAATTTAATATGTAGGCCTATAATTACTAAAATACTTTATAATTTGAATTATAGGCAAACTATTTCTATTAGTCAAAAAATTTAGTTTGTCAGAGAAGTGCACTGACTACTGGCTTCTCTTATATCAAATAAACAGCCGTTAATATTGACTTATTTAGTATTTATATAATTACTTACTGTGGCAATTTGTATTTGTCTTTTCACAAAATTCATATTTAACACGAGTTATGGACACATGCAACATATTTTGCTGGCAGGACGAGATCCGACCTGGACCCATCTACGAAGGTACTGTATTTTGAGTTCTAGTGTGTCAAGTTGTGTTGTCGAGAAAAACGTTATTTATGTACAGTTTACATAATGCTATGAGTGTTCAGGAGGTTTGTAGCGTGTAGCGGTGTTCTTGGGAGGATTGGCGTTCGTGTACATCTTCCTGAACCGCAACGGAAGCGCCTAGACAGTGATAAGAACGAAAAGTTTCGGAAGCACTTGCGTAACTGCTTCGTGAATCCGGCCCTAGGTCCTGCTCAGTTATCAAATTGTGTCCTTATACTGCAGATAATTGGACAGAAAAAAATGCACTTCCACCTTTCAACAAAAAAAATAACTAACAAGCAATGTGCTTATTAAAAAAAAAATTCAATTACGTAATGTTAGAATTTATAATTATAAATATAAAAATATTAATACTTGACCTACATAACGCTAATTATACATAATTTTTCAAGATTATTGAATAATATTGTTTACGTTTTCACAGGTGTTTTGGGGCGGAAGTGCTGTGGACAGTAAGTACGTCAAGTATTATGTTGTGGCTATAACCGAGCTCTGAATACTATTTCGTTGGTGGTTAACATAATTGGAGTTATGTACGAATTATTTTTTGTGTGGACTGCAGATAATTTTAAAGAACATATGTGAAGTGAATGACACTACTTCTATTGGAAGGATTGAATTACCTAGACTCTGTAATACCTGTTAGGTGATAACTACGTTGTTTATTTTAAGGGATTGACTTAACCTAAAACATACACAGACACACACACACAGGGGCCTCGTAGCCTGGTGGATAGCACGCAGGACTCGTAATTCTGTGGCGCCGGTTCGATTCCCGCACGAGGCAGAAACAAATAAGCAAAGTTTCTTTCACCCTGAATGCCCCTGTTACCTAGCAGTAAATAGGTACCTGGGAGTTAGTCAGCTGTAACGGGCTGCTTCCTGGGTGGGTGTGTGTGGTGTGGAAAAAAAATAGTTAGTAAACAGTTGATAGGCGGGCCGAAAGAGCAAAGCTCAACCCCTGCAAACACAACTAGGTGAATATACACACACACACACACAGTAGTAGGCCGCCGCCTACTACTAGCCGGAAAATAGAGGCTAGATCATAGTATTTGGCCTCTCGCAGTGTGTAGCAAGCAGCGTGCAACGTAGCATATCGCAAGCGATAGAGCGAAGAAACAAAAGTGGAGCTAGTGGCATCACAGGTACATATACAGTGTGGAGAACCGCATGGAGCGACATGACCTGACGGCCAATGTGGGAAGACCCGCTGTGGAACTCCCTGGTTGTGCGTTTTGGGGGGTGACTGGTAAGTGCCCGTCTCTCTAAAGTCTTCAACAAGTGTGCAAGGTCTATATAATATCCTACAGTAGTCACATATAATGCATTTCATTCGATAATAGAATTGTATTCTTAATAGACTGATAGAGAATGAGGCAGTAACTCACTGTTGTTGGGATCTGAATTACACTAAGTTGGTATCTGAATTATTCTGCGTGTGTAGGGATTAACAGGTCAGGGTAACACCGCCCCCCCCCCATTCCCCCTTCACGTCAACTGGACACCATAGATAGAGTGACATACAATCTGCCCCTCCCCTGCCTAATTCTATCAAAACATATCAGGGAAAGGGACAAAGATGGCAGGAGAATGCACCAGGGACACAGGAAACAGTCAAAGTGACCAAATAAAGGAAATGTTAGCACAAGTTTTGGAGGAATTCAGGAGGGAGATGCATGAAATGAAGAGTACAATTAACAACCTGCAAAGTGAGCTGACAGCAGTAAGGGAGTAGATCATATCCCTCACAGAGAAAAACAATGAGACTGAACACCAGATAATCATCCAAAGGGAAGATGGAATTGTCGCATTGGAAGGAAATGCATCTGTACCTGAAACATTTGAGGAAATACTGAGAAAGAGCTCAGATTTAATGGCCACAGTGAGGGAGGTAGCCATGCAAGCAGCTACCTCACAGGAAGCAGCAAGGTGCACCAGTCAGCTGCTGGAAAGAAAAAAATCAGTGACAGCTGTAGGCATCAAAGAACAGGAAGGATCCAATAGGCAAGAATGGAATAGCAAAAACAGAGAGGCAGTAAATGGGATACTAAATGGGTTAAGGATGGAAGGGGCTGAACAAAATTTTGAGAAGGTTTCAGGTTGGGCTGGTACAACAAGGACAGAGGCCGCCTGGTGAAGATAGTATTTGCAAATGAGACCACGAAGGAGGTTATTCTAGAAAGGAAGAGTCATCTGCAGTATGTGGAGGAATACAAAAAAGTATTCCTCCAGAGGGACAGGACGAAGGAAGAGAAAGCCAGGGCGACACAGGCAAGGAGGAAGTGCAGGGAGAGAGGAGCAATCAGGAAATCACAGCCCCCAACACAACAGTCCCAGAGACAAGAGGGGAACCCACAATCAGCATCCCAACAACACCAGAGGGGAGGACAACACCGCCACTCTCCTCAACATTGAAATCCTTCCTACCCCTTTCCTTACCTGCCCCCACCCAAATGCTCACTCAACCCTCCTTCCTCCCCCACCCATTTCCAACCCTATCACCCCTCACCCATTTCTACCATGTCCTCCCTTTCCCGCCGTGTCCCCCTACCCCAGCCTTCATCTCATGCCCTCCCTATCCCTCCTCCCCCCTCACCCCATATCCTCCATGTCTCTTCTACCTCCTTACCCCATACCCTACCAGTCCCCCCTTCCCTTGATCCCCCACCCCCCTACCCCAGAATCCACTGTGACCCTGATAACCTTCTCACAGATCTTCACACCTACTGAACAGCTTCCTCCATCAGCAGAACACTCAACACGAAGAGGTCAAGAGAGTGAACAGAAAGAAGCGAGCTTCAAGGCAATGTACACTAACATAGATGGGATTATGAATAAAACAAGTGAACTTGGGGAATGGGTACTAATAGAAAACCCAGACATAATAGCACTCACAGAAACAAAGCTAACAAAAACCATAACAAATGCAGTGCTTCCACAGGACTACTATGTAGTGAGGAAAGAGAGAGAAGGTAGAGGAGGTGGTGTAGCTTTGCTGATAAGAAAAGGCTGGAGTTTTGTAGAGATGATTGTTCAGGGCTGTGAAGATTTCAGTGACTACATAAAAGATACCATAGCAATTGGAGGACAAAAAATTATAGTAGTAGTCATATATAACCCCCACCAAATGACAGAAGACCCAGACAGAAATATCATAGAAACAACCTGGCCATCATCAATATAATAGAGAGAGCAGCTTCTGTTGCTAGCAGGGACAGATCCAGACTACTAATCATGGGAGAATTCAACCACGGGGAGATAGATTGGGAAAACAGAGACCCACATGGAGGACCGGACACATGGAGAGCTAAGCTGCTGGACGTAGCAACAAGAAACTTTCTAAGTCGACACATTAAGGGACCGACAAGAATGAGAGGAGAGGATGAACCAGCTTTGCTTGATCTGATATTTACCCTAAATGAGGCGGATATAAGGGAAGTTAAGTTGAAAGCCCTCTTGGGAATAAGTGATCACAGTGTATGGATTTTTGAGTACCAGGTAGAGCTAGGAATTATCTCTCCCCAAAAAGAACTGGGAAACAAAGGGCTGGCATACCAAAATGGAAGTTATGAGGTGATTAGAAAATTCCTAGGGGATATACTATGGTACTCAGGACTAACAACTAAGTCCGTACAAGACATGATGGACTATTTCACCCAAAAATGTCAGGAGGCAGTCAGCAGGTTTGTCCCGGCCCGACAGGAAAAAAAGCGAGAGCAAAAGAAGAATCCGTGGTTTAATAGGACATGTATGGAAGCAAAGGAATTGAACAAAAGGGCATGGAGGAACTTCCGGAATAACAGAACACCAGAAAGCAGAGAGATACCAGAGAACCAGGAATGAGTACGTCAGGGTGAGAAGAGAAGCAGAGAATAGTTTTGAAAAGGATATAGCAAACAAAGCCAAGACCAAAGCAAAGCTACTCCACAGTCACATCAGAAGGAAAACAACAGTGAAAGAACAGGTATTGAAACTTAGAACAAGCGAGGACAGGTATACAGAGAATGACAAAGAGGTGTGTGTAGAACTCAACAAGAGGATCCAGGAGGTCTTCACAATAGAACAAGGTGAGATCACTGTGCTAGGAGAAAGGGAGGTAAACCAGGCGGCCTTGAAAGAGTTCGAAGTAACGAGAGAGGAGGTCAAGAGACACCTGCTGGATCTGGATGCTAGAAAGGCTGTTGGTCCAGGGACGGGATCTCACCATGGCTACTGAAAGAGTGTGCAGAGACACTTTGCTTGTCACTCTCCATAGTGTATAGTAAGTCACTGGAGACGGGAGACCTACCAGAAATATGGAAGATGGCGAATGTGGTCCCAACATACAAAAAAGGCAACAGGCAAGAGACACTGAACTACAGGCCAGTGTCCTTGACTTGTATACCATGCAAGGTGATGGAGAAAATCGCGAGAAAAAAACTGGTAACACCTCTGGAGAGAAGGGACGTCGTGACAAATCGCCAACGTGGGTTCATGGAGGGTAAATCTTGCCTGACTGGCTTAATAGAATTCTACGACCAGGTGACAAAGATTAAGCAAGAAAGAGAGGGCTGGGCGGACTGCATTTTCTTGGATTGTCGGAAAACCTTTGACACAGTACCGCATAAAATGGCTGGTACAAAAGCTGGAGAGACAGGCAGGTGAAGCTGGTAAGGTGCTCCAGTGGATAAGGGAGTACCTAAGCAATAAGAAGCAGAGAGTTACGGTGAGGGGTGAGACCTCCGATTGACGTGAAGTCTCCAGCGGAGTCCCACATGGCTCTGTACTCGGTCCTATCTGTTTCTGATCCATGTTAATGATCTCCTGGAGGGTATCGATTAATTTCTTTCAATGTTTGCGGACGATGCCAAAATTATGAGAAGGATTAAAATAGAAGAGGACTGTTTGAGGCTTCAAGAAGACCTAGACAAGCTGAAGGAATGGTCGAACAAATGGTTGTTAGAGTTTAACCCAACCAAATGTAATGTAATGAAGATAGGTGTAGGGAGCAGGAGGCCAGATACAAGGTATCATCTGGGAGAGGAAATTCTTCAGGCGTCAGAGAAAGAAAAAGACTTGGGGGTTGATATCACGCCAGACCTGTCTCCTGCAGCACATATCAAGAGGTTAACATCAGCGGCATATGCTAGGTTGGCCAACATACGAACGGCATTCAGAAACTTGTGTAAAGAATCATTCAGAACTTTGTATACCACATATGTCAGGCCAATCCTGGAGTATGTAGCCCCAGCATGGAGTCCAATATAGTCAAGGATAAGACTAAACTGGAAAAGGTTAAAAGGTTTGCCACCAGACTAGTACCCGAGCTGAGAGGTATCAGCTACGAGGAGAGACTACGGGAATTAAACCTCACTTCGCTGGAAGACAGAAGAGTTAGGGGGGACATGATCACCACATTCAAGATTCTGAAGGGAATTGATAGGGTAGATAAAGACAGGCTATTTAACACAAGGGGCACACGCACAAGGGGACACAGGTGGAAACTGAGTGCCCAAATTAGCCACAGAGATATTAGAAAGAACTTTTTTAGTGTCTGAGTGGTTGACAAATGGAATGCATTAGGAAGTGATGTGGTGGAGGCTGACTCCATACACAGTTTCAAGTGTAGATATGATAGAGCCCAATAGGCTCAGGAATCTTTACGCTTGTTGATTGACGGTGTAGAGGCGGGACCAAAGAACCAGAGCTCAACCCCCGCAAACACAACTAGGCGAGTATACACACACACACACACACACACACACACACACACACACACACACAAAGGCACAACTAAGCCAACATATCAAGAGATCAACAAGAACGAGAGGGGAAGATGAACCAGCAATGCTTGATCTGATTTTTACCCAAAATGAGTGGGATATAAGGGAAGTTGAATTGGAAGAGCGATCTTGGGAATAGGCGATCACAGTGTTTTGATCTTTGAGTACCTGGTAGAGCTAGGATGTATCGCCCCCCAAAAAAAGAACTAAGAAACAAAAGGCTGGCGTCCCGATAGGCGAATTATGAGGAGATGGGAAGTTTTCTAGGGGATATGCCATAGGACACAGAATTCAGAGCAAAGACTGTACAAGACATGATGGACTATGTCACCCAAAAGTGTCAGGAGGCACTAAACAGGTTTATCCCGACCCAAAAGAAAAAATCTGAGAAGGAAAAGAAGAATTCATGGTTTAATAGGGCAAGTATGGAAGCAAAGGAACTAAACAAAAGGGCGTGGAGAAACTTCCGAAATAACAAAACACCAGAAATCAGAGAGATACCAGAGAACCAGGAATGAGTATGTTAGTATGAGAAGAGAAGCAGAGAAGAATTATGAAAATGATATAGCAAATGATAATGATATAGACAGAACCAAAGCTACTCCACAGTCACATCAGGAGGAAAACAACGGTGAAAGAACAATTGATGAAACTTAGAATGCGTGAGGATAGGTATACAGAGAATGACAAAGAGGTGTGTGAAGAACTCAACAAGAGGTTCCAGGAGCTCTCACAACAGAACGAGGTGAGGTCACTGTGCTAAGAGAGGTGGCATAAACCAGGCGGCCTTCGAACGGTTCAAAATGATCAGAGATGAGGTCTAGAGACACCTGTTGGATCTGGATGTGAGAAAGGCTGTTGGTCCAGATGCAATCTCACCATGGGTATTAAAAGAGAGTGCAGAGGCACTTTGCTTGCCATTCTCGATAGTGTATAGTAGGTCACTGGAGACGGGAGACCTACCAGAAATATGGAAGACGATTAATGTAGTCCCGATATATAAAAAGGGTGACAGAATGCATTAGAAAGTGATGTGATGGAGGCAGACTCCATACACAGTTTCAAGTGTAGATATGATAGACCCCAATATTCTCAAGAACCTGTACGTCATTTGATTTACAGTTCAAAGACGGGACCAAAGAGCCAGAGCTCAACCGCCGCAAGCACAACTAGGTGAGTACAACTAGGTGAGTACACACACACTCTACACACACAGTTACATACTTATAGAATGGCCCAACATATTTGCTGACATTACATTTTCTAAGGTAGAAACTTGACATTGACTGGGTGTAAAATAGGTAGACGTGAGGAGGAGTGATGGAAGCCCGGGAGGACGTGGAGGCTGGTGTGAATGTGGGTCAGAATCATCGGTCCTCAGAATGATAGGATCTGATAAATGATGGCTTCCAAGAATGATAAATCTTTTAAATATAGATATATTAAAAAATCAATGAATCATAATTTCATATTTGAGGCATTAATCGAAACACAACAGTAAATAACCCGGTAAAAATGTAATAGGAGAGAGAGAGAGCGCATTAATTTTGTGTCTGTTGAAACACATCAGGTGAGGAATATTGGAAATATGTAAGGAATGAGAATACTACCAGGAAATGACTCTAATCTTAAATCTGTGCTCCATAAGATAAAGCTGAATGAAAGAATCAACTGAGGCTGTTAGGTTGCGCAAACCTACGGCCAAGACATTGCCAGCCACATGAACTCCCACTGAACCATCAATGACTTGTAAAAGTCATTCAACAGGATTTCCACTGAAATCAGAGTAAGTCTGGAGGCCCCTAATGAAGCCAGTCCAAGTTTTCACGTATGACCCTTAAAGACTTTGTTGGAAGGGGGAAAGTGGTGCTATACCTTGGGCCCCAACTTCAGAAACACACAAATATCACACTAGTTATAGTAGTAGGTATCCGTCAATCCCGTGGGGTTATGGAGTTGTGCCCTGGGTGTCTAGTTGTTGTAGTCTAGTTGGATGCAGCGCCTGCTGTGGCTGTGAAGGCCAACCCGAGAATGACAGTCTCGACTGCAGCGAGCGCAGATAAACGCTGAAGCGGGTGCGTTTGACAGTGGTCTAGACCTCTGAAATCTATTATCCTCCGCCTGCCTCTTCAGTTCATCCTCGAATTGCTGGAGTCCCTTCTGCACTTTACATCTCCAGGCAGATCTGTCCGCAGCTACTGCCTCCCAAGTATTGATGTCGATGTTCATCTGCTTGAGGTCACGTTTGAAGGCATCTTTGAAACGCAGCTGAGGTCTTCCGGTGGGTCTCCTTCCTGATGCCAGTTCTCCATACAAGAGGTCCTTCGGTATGCGGCCATCAACCATGCGTGTGACATGTCCCAGCCAACGCATGCGTCTCTGTTTCAGGAGAGTGAACATTGAAGGGACTCCTGTTTTCTCGAGTACAGTGTTGTTGGTGACATGGTCTTTCCACGTGATGTCAAGGATGCGTCTCAGGTTCCGCATGTGAAAGGTATTAAGCTGTCTCTCCTGGCGAAAGCGCAGGGTCCAAGATTCCGAGCCTTAGAGAAGTGTACTCACCACACATGCCATGTAGACTTGTACCTTGGTGTGCACTGTGTCGTGACGCTGAACCCCGGTTCATTCCGAACACAGTGATTACACAACACATAACACCTTGCCTCAGCAACCGTTACTACGACCGTGTACTCCTACACACACCAGACCCTTGAGGCGTACCACTAGGTTTGTACTGGAACACAATGAGTGAACATATGGAAGGTATTTAAAGGCCGTCGGGTTTTGTCATTTAATTACAAAGAATAGACTCTGACAAATAATAGCATATTAACATACTCTATTAGGTTAATACACTTCCAATACCCATAGACCACTTGACCTCCGCGGTCACCACCCACACTCGTAACTTCCGCCTAAGTCCCTAATACGGAATGATTACTACAACGCTCCACACCCGGTTAGTCTTTCATTCAACACTCACATACTGCAGACTTAACTTGGTCACTAAGATCACATCAGGTTCTCGCATAGCTGTCTGCCACACTTCGCTGCTGCCACAACCGGAGATCCAGAGGACTTCTCAGTTCAACTCCCACAATCAGACTGACTCCAATCAGCCATCTACCTCAACCATTTCACCCCGCATCTCAAGGAAGGTATAATCCGATTAACCTTATCCCTAGAAGCGGTAATCTTGTTCCTAGAAGCCTGAAGAAGAAGAATTCCTCTTTCCAGGAATTATTAATTTGGCTAGGTAGCTGCGGTCTTAATCCCTTGAACTTTCTTAGATATGTGATCCATAGTCTGTCTACTTAACATGTACTTCCAATCATCATTCGTTAAGTGTTGTAGTAATGATCCTCTAGCTAATAATTCCTACTAACTTGTGGATTACAACACCACTCCCCTCCTTAAACACGCATATGTCCCCATATGCATCATTGCAGTGGTTCCATTGGTGCAAGGACCTGGAGGATGCACCCACCATATATGTACAACTAAAAAATCATCCAATAAGTTCATCATACACACGATGAAATAAATTAAAATTTTCCCCGACATGATTCACAACACTTCTCCAACATATACATTGTATTCACATCATAGCACAGGTAAAATAGTCTGTAATAATTTTTCCCATCTCCATCAATGCACATATACCTAAACTGCTGACATATAATTACATACAAACATAACCATAAAATTACATGGACCAGGATACTGGCACTTAAACCGAAATGACACTAGTCATTAATATATACACAACACATATATATCTAAGGTTCTTCATCCTTAGTAACTGTTACCTATCGTACGTTACGGCTCGTGATCCTACAGCAGCCAAACTTTAATAAGTCTAGGGATACGACACAACTGCTGTTCTCAATAGCGAATCACCAGTATAACCCCTTACTAGGTAATGAGCACAAAAATAGAATCTTCATAGGACTGAAGAATAAAGACTAAGCATATATATATAATTTATATTAAATAAATCTCAAAGGCAAACAGATGATTATATGGTCACAATATATCACATTAAAAATATCACTGTAACTTCCAGACATTAAATCAAGATTAATATATATGGCTATGATAGAACAAAAGAACTTAACTCCAACAAGGGTTATCTCCCTGGCTCCCGTCCAGCTACTGAACTCTCGCTCTGTCGCCACCCACATTCTCACCTCCCGTCTGCCTCATCCCAGGATGAGGGATGGAAACTAAGGACTTTTTAATATTTTAAACTAATTGAACAACCACTTGTTCTCAAAACACATAAGACTGCAAGTTACATATAATAGTGACTTACAAAATATATAAGTATAATGACACCTGTTTAATTACAATATATAAAGCATTTCCTAACTAAATAAAAGTGACATCTGGAACTCTCAAACTGAACAGGTCCAGCTTTCCCGTATCAAATCAAGTAATAGACGTGTGCAGAGACAACCGCTCTCCTGTCCACTGACGCTGCCAAACCACACGACAATTTACCCAAAACACAATGTGTGTACATATACATGCAATGATAAAATAAAATAATATTTATTTTAAATTTATATACGTATTCTGCTAGGAGTACGTAACACTTCCACCTCCAAGAAAAAAAATGCAATAGATTGAAGATATATGGCATTTTTTCAAAGTAAAATGTATGACACTTGAGATTTATGGTATTAATTACACCAAACATGTAAAAGTAATAAGAACACATTTCTGGACAAAAATGAAAACACTCCAAATATAGTTTTACAGAAAACTCAGAAATTTCAGTCTTATGACTATGTTCTACATATGTGTCACTGGAGTATGCAAATTTATCTCTCCAAGGTACTATCTCATTTATTTCACTTTGTTTTAGATCATATTTCACACTCCTATCTACATTATCATTAGTAGCATGAATAGAATTGTCAATAAAGGTAGCTGCTTTCACACAGTTATCATGGCAATTTAGTTTTTCATATGTTTCTACTATTTCTCCAAGATCAGTTTTATTTTTCCATGTGATTCCTTTTCCACATGGTGAATTTTTCCAAGACAGCCTCCTCTTTCCATTACTCCCTTTTTCTGGAGCTGAACTGCTAATTTGAAACTGACTGGATGTTGAGTAGATTTGGGACTTCTCCTGGGTATGCTCTGACACAGACATCTGCTCATCATCACTCTTGATCCTCTGTGGAACACATACTCTCGCCCAATGGATACTAAAATTAGAGAAAGTAGCATTAAACCTCACAATTATGCATAAAACTTTCCCATTCATAGAACCTTCCGAAACACAAGACACCGACTTATCAAACCTTTGACCTTCCAACCAAGAAATACAACTCAAGATTAGTGCAAAGACTACCTGATCGAACTGACTCAGATGATCCATAAGGAACACAGAAATCAATTGCCTCATAACTCTGTCATAACGATCAGTGAAAGAAAACAGGCATATGCCTAGGCACCATATCTCAATCATAACTCTCAAGACAAGTTCACACCCCCTGATGGTGAACTTGAACACAATACACACGTTCATCAACCGTCTAGTCTTCCAAGAGACTAAATAAAACATGCCGAAAACTTTACAACCCTCACCATCACTTCCCAAGTGATTTACGTCTGATGACAACCAATCAACCAAGAGGTTTAAGGGTCTTAACATCTTGAAGATGAACAGCAGATTACCTGGGAAACGCCCAAGGACAATCTGAAACCCTTCACAATGATTAACTCTAGGTAGGATAACCTTATCCCCCAACTTGAATTGCACACCTGGAGCCTCAAACATCTGCTCCCCAGTATGATTTAATCTTTCACCCACAATATGACTCTGAAAGTCAACTCCAATATGACTCTGAAAATCACCACACTTGAGTGGAACATACACTTTTATCACTCGTGCATCAAAATTACCTGGATCTGAATATAGAGACACTGCTCTAGCATAACTCACCACTTCCTCAGAACTGGATGCACAACCTACTTGAGTAAACTCTCTCTGCTCCACCACAAGGCTTGACAAAGATGTCCCACAGTCCATTACTTCACAAGAAAATGGCTCCTGCAGAATAAAAGTAGATTTCAACATCCTACACACACTCTGACTCAATGTACACAATGAGAAATACTTCCTCCACATAGAATAAGAATCACAACTCCTCAACTTAGATCCAATTGCTGCTTTACCACTCTTAATGATTTTACCAAAATTTCCTCCCATGACTTCTGGAGCTGCTTGGAGTACTGTCTGCTCACAATCAACAATATAACTACCAAGCTGGGTCACATCCTCACAGACAACTGAAGAGGGAGGCTCAATGGGTCTCCATCTACTCAACAGAAGCTGATCCTCTGGCTGCTTTCCCACACTCTCCAAAACTGGATCTACAGTACAGACTGTCTCCTTGCTTCTCTCTGAAATCTTAGGGTCAGTTCTACTCAAAGCACATAAATGAAGGGAATCTGAAGCGAGCGGGCAAGTAACAGGTAGTTTGACCTCCTCCCCTATTATATCACCTTGACTAGGGTGAGGCGGGGCCTCGACAACGGACTTACTCTCGACAACTGATTCTAAACTTGGAGTGAGCGGGAATACTTCTGCCAACCCGACATCTTGTCCTAAACCATTCACTTGGCTGGAATACAGAGTCGTGGCTTTTAAGTTTCTCTCAACTCCTGGCACAACGTTCGTAGTGAGCGGGCAAGACAATGGTACATGGACATCCTTTCCCAATTTATTGGAATAAAGCAGAGTCATAGTATCAGGCTTACTCTCAACAACTAAATCGGCCACACAGGAATCTGGAACAACCACATCCCACTTCTCCACTGAAGGGGTACTGGTTACTGGAACAAATGCTTGAGTAACAACATCAGAACTGACAACTGGATTTATATTAGTACTGACATCAGCACAGGTAGAATGGACAAAACCATCTTCTACAACAGGTTCATTCATAGAACTAACTTCAGCACAGGCAGAATAAACATGGTCTGCAACGGGCTGTTTACACAAACGGGGATCATTCTCACCCACAACATGATTTATGGCCACATCATTACCCAATATAACATCCACACCTGGGATGGGCAACTGTGTACTAACACCCACAGTGCATAAACGTGGTGTAATGGTGGATCTGAAATTAATGTCTATTAGAGGTACAGTTTTACATCCTGCAACACTCTGAAGAACAACAAACTTTCCTGTCTCTCTCTTTTCAACATCAGAAAGAATACTGGATGAAATTATGGTTTGGGAAGCACCTGTATCACGAAGAATAACCACTGGCTTCCACTTTCCATTAATACACAAGACTTCACCTGAAGACATATATGGTGAATACTGTTTCACCCAATTGGGGTTTACAGTTACATGTTTATTTGTAAGTTTATTTTGCACACCTCTGCAATAAATGAGACCAGTTGGTCGTAACTCAGGGTGCAATATAAAACATGAATGAATTCCATGGCCTTTTCTCTTACAATGGGAACAGGACCTTACAGTGGACACACTGGTAGAACCAACTGTAGGTTTAGAAATAACCTTATTATTATTTGACATTCCTGACAATGAAGTAGCAGGATTAGGTTTTGTAAGAGAAGAGCTCATGGGAGTAACTGGAGTACTAGGACTGGATGGATTCTGATAAGGAGTTCGGTGAGCATTATAATTTACTCTACGACTAGACTTAGGTGAAGTGGCCGTAAACGGGGCCTTAGTCAACAACTCATGCTCATCCGCGAGCTTTGACAGCTCATCAATGTCTGTTACATTCTTTTGTTCTGCCATAAAAGTAGACAACTGGTCTGGGAGACATGACAATACTTCTTCCATTATAAGAAGATTCTTTAAATCATCAAAATCAGTGACTGGAAGTGACTTTAACCATCTGTTGCAAAAATTCGTCTTCTGACGAGTAAAATCTGCTATTGTCTGATCACTTGTCCTCCTTAGATTCCTGAACTTTTGCCTGTGTGCCTCTGGATTTAGTTGGTATGCATTGAGGATGCTTTTCTTTACAAAGTCATAATCAAAACTATGAGCGTCAGGGAGGGATGTGAAAACCTCCTGACTACGCCCCTTGAATTGAGACTGCATAATGGCTACCCACTGATCCCTTGGCCAGTTCATACTGATGGCAATTTTATTAAAATGTGCAAAGAAAACCTCAGGATTCTCCTCATTGAACTTGGGCAACTCTATATACTTATTCATCCTGATGGGATTATTATCACTATTTGTTGAAACATTACTAGTATTTCCATGCCCAGCTGCCATACGCTGTGATTCAAGCCTGAAGTTAGTGTCAGCCATTTGTTGTTGAATCTCTAATTGTTGCTTCTTTGTGGCTTCAAGTTGCAACTCAATTAAACCTCTCTGGTTTTGTGCCGCAATTTCTAAACGCCTAGTCTCAAGCTCCCTTTGCTGAGCTTCAGCCTCTAATATTTTCTGTTCTTTTTGAGCTTCAAGCTCTAATTGGCGAGCTTCTAACTCAAGACGCTTTAACGTCATCTGATCACTCGACTCCTCTCTTAACTCTTCTAGAATTTCTTCCTCTAACTCCCCATTCTCAACAAAATGCGTCACAATGACTTTCAATATTTGGGCTTTAACCATTCTATTGCTGGCGGTCAAATCCAAATGATTTGCCATTTGTATTAACTCAGTCTTTTTAAGGTTCTGAATCCCTTCAAAGTCTGGTTTAGCCACCAACGCTGCAACTTTCTCCTCCATCGTTACTAACACTTGGCACTTGATTCACAAAAATAATTAAAATAATGGCACTGCACTACACTTCACTGTAAAATTGTCACCACACTGAAAATTCGCTTGGCCTCACTGCACAAACAAAATATATAGGATGACTTACCTCAAAATCGTGAAACGTTGTTACTTGACACACAGGAAGGCTTGCTTGGCACATGGAATAGTTCTTAAGAAACACACAGAGACACTTGACACACTGGTACCTAGGAAGGCAAGGTTAGATTAGCATAGTTAAGTTAAGTGGGACAATATTTCCCGGCACAGGCCCCCATAACTCTTTGTTACCTATCGTACGTTACGGCTCGTGATCCTACAGCAGCCAAACTTTAATAAGTCTAGGGATACGACACAACTGCTGTTCTCAATAGCGAATCACCAGTATAACCCCTTACTAGGTAATGAGCACAAAAATAGAATCTTCATAGGACTGAAGAATAAAGACTAAGCATATATATATAATTTATATTAAATAAATCTCAAAGGCAAACAGATGATTATATGGTCACAATATATCACATTAAAAATATCACTGTAACTTCCAGACATTAAATCAAGATTAATATATATGGCTATGATAGAACAAAAGAACTTAACTCCAACAAGGGTTATCTCCCTGGCTCCCGTCCAGCTACTGAACTCTCGCTCTGTCGCCACCCACATTCTCACCTCCCGTCTGCCTCATCCCAGGATGAGGGATGGAAACTAAGGACTTTTTAATATTTTAAACTAATTGAACAACCACTTGTTCTCAAAACACATAAGACTGCAAGTTACATATAATAGTGACTTACAAAATATATAAGTATAATGACACCTGTTTAATTACAATATATAAAGCATTTCCTAACTAAATAAAAGTGACATCTGGAACTCTCAAACTGAACAGGTCCAGCTTTCCCGTATCAAATCAAGTAATAGACGTGTGCAGAGACAACCGCTCTCCTGTCCACTGACGCTGCCAAACCACACGACAATTTACCCAAAACACAATGTGTGTACATATACATGCAATGATAAAATAAAATAATATTTATTTTAAATTTATATACGTATTCTGCTAGGAGTACGTAACAGTAACAAGTTAATAATAATTTAACATCTTGCCTTGTACTGTTGACATAAGGGCTTACAATGATCACACAATGTTTCACTGGCCTCCTCCACAATTGGCAGCATCACTTCTCTTGTCTTCGTGTCCCATGGTTGCTAGGTCATAGATCCTCCATGACCCAGACAAAACCCAGGCTGTCCAGCCTGGTGAATGTTGTCAATGTCCCATCGTTGCTCTGAGCTAACGTGATCCTGGCCTCCAGAGCAAGGGAGATTCCTACCCCAGGGTCATGTTCCCTCGGGTCTGTGCTGACGTCTCGTTCCAGGGCACCAACCCCAGAACGCTGTAGACACCGCACAGCTCTCTGGTCATCCTTCCTTGCTGTGCTCACCACAACTGTAGAACATTACTCTAGGCCCATCTGCCCAGAGTGTGTCCACCTTTATCCACACCTTCCCGACCGCTGTACCTGCAAAATATTCTCTCGGAGCCCCCTGGCTCGATCCCATTATTACATAACACCCCCTCGGCTCCTTACTCTCTCCCCGTATATAGCCTGAGCGCAGCTGCAAAGCCATTGCAGCTGGCCCTTATCCCTGCTTTGATGTCAGGGGGCGAATTTCGCCTATAACGTCACGTTGGCTTCACTTCCTCCCCCTTTTTTTCTAGAATTACTGAGCGTAGCCTCATAGCTTCCCTTCTACTCTACCTGAAGCTCTGTGACATGATCCCGGGGGACCTTCTCAAGCCTAACACTCAGTAATGGTGCCGATGAGGTAATATACAGTATATACATACACATACATTATCACAATAAATACCTCATTAAAATCATTTCACAACTTATGTCACTAAAACATCATACTGCCACTGGCTCGCCTCTAGCGAGATTCCTGTAACAACTTAATAAGAAATTAGTATATCTACTTCGCTCGCCCACTGCAACCACCAACACCTGAAATTTTGAAATTCTACCTTGTAATCTTATCCATAAGACTTACCCACTCCGACATAATTAATGAAAATTTTAATGAGAATAATGAATTTTTATTAGTCTTTTATGAGTTTTGCTAGATATATCGACTTGGCTCGCCTACTGCAGCCACCAACTCCTGCAATTATCCATATTTCATCTTATCCAAAAGACTTACCCACTCCGACACACCATTACCTCTGGTCATCCCAACCACTGATGACCTCATTATAACACCACACCTCCCCACAAGCACTTCCTGCGTCCTAACGCACCGAACTTGCTACGCCGATTCTCACCTTACCGACCACTACCTGGCGCCCCTGCGCCACCATATATACTCCACAACACCACCTCCATACCAGGCGTCCAAACGCCAGTACACTACACCACCCAATTGCGTCCCCAACGCCATCAACACTCGGCGTCTCCAACGCCATCAACACAACACTCGGCGTCTCCAACGCCATCAACACAACACCCGGCGTCCCCAACGCCATCAACACAACACCCGGCGTCCCCAACGCCATCAACACAACACCCGACGTCCCCAACGCCATCAACACAACACCCGGCGTCCCCAACGCCATCAACACAACACACCCTGTTCTCTGGTAATCCGTTAATTACCTGACCTACACTCGTCAGGTATAATTTCTTGTGTAGTGGCCACTCACCACACACTACCACCTGCGTTAACATAGTTGAACGCTAATGTCTACAATACACCCAACGTTACAACAAGCAGTAACGCTACACATGCTACACCTTGGCGCTACAATGCTAACAATGTCATGCACATGCACAACGTCTACATCCATAATATCAACAGTCAAAACATGCACATTTGTCTACAGTAAATACAAATGCATTACGCTGGCATCTAATACGCCACTACACGTGCAATTACACTACACACCCTGGCGTACAAACGCCAATACACAACCATGCACTACACCCGGCGTCCAAACGCCAATACACGATCATGCCCTACACTCGGCATCCAAACGCCAATACAAACTGCGTCGCCACGTCCCAACGTCACACATCCCCACCAACGGGACACGCTCCCCGTGTCCCCCGGTAACACTCTCCATAATGCTACCTGCACCTACAAAAAAATCTCCATGGACCTTTCCACGGTACACGAGACATCGAGCCCCAGATGTCAAATTACGCGTCGCTCGCTATGCCTAGGAGTTCACAATTCACTTCGCCTATTTTCTGTATCGATGTAACGCCTGAAATCGCTCGAATCTTTACGTAATATTTAATTAACTTTAAAATATTAGGTTTACACTTTACGTGAAATTTAATTTACGTCATATTACGTAGTTTTCACGCTTGATTTGTCCTTAGCAACGTTTTATCACTATTACCGCCTTACCAACGATATAAAACAAGCTCCAAGGTGCGGCTCGCTTGGCCCACCCATCTTGAGGTTATCTTGAGATGATTTCGGGGCTTTAGTGTCCCCGCGGCCCGGTCCTCGACCAGGCCTCCACCCCCAGGAAGCAGCCCGTGACAGCTGACTAACTCCCAGGTACCTATTTACTGCTAGGTAACAGGGGCATTCAGGGTGAAAGAAACTTTGCCCATTTGTTTCTGCCTCGTGCGGGAATCGAACCCGCGCCACAGAATTACGAGTCCTGCGCGCTATCCACCAGGCTACGAGGCCGCACATGGCCCACGCTGGCCCACATTCACCCGCGCTAGTTTACCTCGCCACTCTGTATAATCCGCACTACGAACACTGTATAATCCGCACTACGAACACTGTATAATCCGCACGACGAACACTGCACTTGTTTTGGATCTCGATGCTTCAGTGATCCAGACTTGCATCTTAGCCGTCTCTTGTTGCGGGAATCTGGAAAGAAAAAAATAAACCCCACATGTGCCCCACAATGGCCTAGTCCCTTTAATTAACTAACTCCTCTGACCTGGTCTCACCTGACCCTTCTTTCCTCCGTCTAGTAACCACCATTCTCACCACAACCCGACGTCTACCATTTCCCGAACATTCCCTCACCAACTAAACCAGAAACACACTTCCTTCATCTCGCAAAGTGTTCCAAACCCTGTTTGCGCTGCTACCAAATATGTCGTGACGCTGAACCCCGGTTCATTCCGAACACAGCGATTACACAACACATAACCCGTTGCCTCAGCAACCATTACTACCACCGTGTCCTCCTACACACACCAGACCCTTGAGGCGTACCACTAGGTTTGTACTGGAACACAATGAGTGAACATATGGAAGGTATTTAAAGGCCGTCGGGATTTGTCATTTAATTACAAAGAATAGACTCTGACAAATAATAACATATTAACATACTCTATTAGGTCAATACACTTCCAATACCCATAGACCACATGACCTCCGCGGTCACCACCCACACTCGTAACTTCCGCCTAAGTCCCTAATACGGAATGATTACTACAACGCTCCACACCCGGTTAGTCTTTCATTCAATACTCACATACTGCAGACTTAACTTGGTCACTAAGATCACATCAGGTTCTCGCATAGCTGTCTGCCACACTTCGCTGCTGCCACAACTGGAGATCCAGAGGACTTCTCAGTTCAACTCCCACAATCAGACTGACTCCAATCAGCCATCTACCTCAACCATTTCACCCCGCCTCTCATGGAAGGTATAATCCGATTAACCTTATCCCTAGAAGCGGTAATCTTGTTCCTAGAAGCCTGAAGAAGAATAATTCCTCTTTCCAGGAATTATTAATTTGGCTAAGTAGCTGCGGTCTTAATCCCTTGACCTTTCTTAGATATGTGATCCATAGTCTGTCTACTTAACATGTACTTCCAATCATCATTCGTTAAGTGTTGTAGTAATGATCCTCTAGCTAATAATTCCTACTAACTTGTGGATTACAACATCTGTCAGTTTGGCATTTTCCCAAACGCGCTTTGTGAGCCAGACCAGTGTTGTTGCGGCCTTCCCGATACGCTTGTTGAGCTCAGTGTCCAGGGAAAGGGTGTCTGAAATTGTGAAGCCCAGGGACACAAACTCGTGAACTGCCTCCAGCACATAGTCTGCTATATATATATACAGGGTAGCTCATTGACATCTTGTCCCATCACCTGTGTCTTCTTCAGGCTAATTGTCAGGCCGAATGCAGAACAGGCTGCGGCAAAGAGGTTGAGTAGCTGCTGCAGGCCTTCTGCTGTGTGTGTGGTGATCGCTGCATCGTCGGCGAAGAGGAACGCCCTGAGGATTCGCATCTGTACTTTTGTCTCTGCTCGGAGTCTGGTATAAAGCTTTCCATCAGATCTTGTATGGAGATAGATGCCTTTTGTGGTTGTTCCAAAGGCATGCTTGACGAAGATCGCGAAGAAGATGCCGAACAGGGTTGGAGCAAGAACACACCCCTGTTTAACACAACTGTTAATGTTGAATGGTTCAGAAGTTGAGCTGTCGTACATGACTGTCCCCTTCATGTCCTTGTGGAACGATTGTATCATGCTGAGTAGGATGGGTGGACAGCCAATTTTGGCCAAGATCTTGAAGAGTCCGTCCCTACTCACAAGGTCGAAGGCCTTTGTAAGGTCAATGAAGACAATGTGCAAGGCTTTTCTCTGCTCCCTGCACTTTTCTTGAAGCTGTCTCAGGGAGAACACCATGTCAATGGTCGACCTCTCTGCTCGGAAACCACACTGTGACTCGGGGTACACTCTTTCGGCAAGAATCTGAAACCTGACCAAAACAACCCTAGCGAAGAGTTTGCCAACGACGCTGAGGAAGGATATGCCGCGATAGTTGTTTACATCGCTTCTGTCACCTTTATTTTTGTAGAGAGTGATGGTGCTTGCATCTCTCATGTCTTGTGGATCGAGCCCTCCCTCCAGCACTGGCACAGAAGCTCATGAAGCTCAGATTTAAGTGTTCCACGAGCGCATTTGAGAACTTCAGGCGGAATCCCGTCGTCTCCAGGGGCCTTCCCCGAGGAAAGTGGTTTCTCAACTTCTTCCACAGTTGGTTCAAGATCAAGTTCTTCCATGATGGGCAGGCATTCAATTGCATCCAAAGCTTCTACGCTGACCAAGTTCTCTCTGGAGTAGAGTTCGGAGTAATGTTCCACCCAGCGATTCATCTGTTGATCACAGTCTTTAATGATCTCTCCAGTGGATGACTTTAGAGGAGCCGTCCGGTTTTGTGTAGGGCCTGTTGCCTGTTTGAGCCCTTCGTACATTCCTCTTGTGTTGCCGACAGCGGCCGCAGTCTGGATGCTGGAACAGAGTCGAAGCCAGTAATCGTTAGCACAACGCCTTGCAGTTTGTTGAACTCTACTGCGGGCAGTACGGAGGGCCTGTAGGTTCCTGTTTGAGGGCAGTTTCTTGTAGGATGAGAGAGCTCGTCTCTTTTCCTCTACGAGGGGTAACAGTTCCTCTGCACTGGCCTCGAACCAATCTGCTGAGTTGTTCTGCCTCTTACTGAAGGTGGACATGGCAGTGTTGAAGATAGTGCCCCTGAGATGTAACCACCTCTCACTTGCGCTATCGCAGGGTGGTACAGGAAGGGCATTTACCAGCGCCGCAGTGAATTCCTCCACCTTGTGAAGGTCACGGGTCCTGTTTACGTTAATGCATGGTCTTCCCTCGTTCTTTGCTCTGTGAATTTTCCGGGGCTGGAACTTTACTCTGCAAACGACGAGAGAGTGGTCGGTGTCGCAATCTGCGCTCTGGAAGCTGCGGGTCAGTTTGACATTTCTCAGATTGTTACGCCCCGTAAGCACCAGGTCGAGTTGGTGCCAATGCTTAGACCTGGGATGTCTCCAGGAAACCTTATGTTGGGGGCTTGGTGTCGAAGAAGGAATTGGTGATGCAGAGATCATGACGGCAGCAGAACTCCAGGAGACGCTGCCCACTCTCATTCATCTTCCCAAACCCAAACTGGCCCAGGCAGGAAGGCCAAGAGCTGTGATCAGAACCAACTCTTGCATTAAAATCTCCCAGGAGGAAGACTGGCTCTTGTTGAGGTATGTCTCTGAGAGCTAGGCCGAGGTCATCATAGAACTTGTCCTTCGCTTCGGTAGAGGAGGTCAGTGTTGGTGCATAGGCATTGATGAGGCTGACCATTCCTACTGCTGTATGAAGCTGAAGTTTGATGATCCTTGCAGACCCCTCCATAGGCGGTACTATGGACCCTAACAATCTGTTCTTGATGGCAAAGCCAACGCCATGCTACCTTACCTCTTCTGGTGGTTTGCCCTGCCAGAAGAAGGTAAAGTCCTTCTCCCGTATGCTGCCGGTTGCGGGCAGACGTGTCTCCTGCAGGGCGACTATGTCCATCTGGAGCCTGCGCAGTTCATTGCTGATCACAGCTGTCTTGCGGGCGTCGTTCACTTCCAGTAGATCTTCCGAGAGACCCGGTGTCATGGTCCTTACATTCCATGTGCCCAGTTTGAGAGCTGGGTGGCTCTGTGTTTGTTTTCTTTTGCCTGGTGCACGGGTTGACGATCCGCTTATTGGATTGTTGCCTAAGCCCCACGCACCCAGTGGAGCAGGCGGACCGTGGCGGGACAGCACCTTATTGGCTGGGGGCTGCCCAGCTTGAGGTGGGCGGTAGCTGTCCTATAAAATCGGATGATTTCTCCCACCGACAGAAGCAACCCCTGGCGCCTTACTCTACGCCAATTGAGTGATATCACAAGATATCACACTAACGTGATATATATCAATAAAAAAATTCCACTAGGGCAGTGAGGTGGCGCGAACCTGTGACTACGGCATTGCTTGCTGCATACTCTAACACGGGACCAAGTAGATATCTGTAGAAATCCGGTTGTATGACGTTTAGTAGCCGGAGGTCCAGTTGTAGAGTGTGTGACTGGCAATGCCTTGGTCGTAGGTTCCCGATACCTCACAGCCCTAGTGGATTTTCTCATTGATATATAATACGTTATTGTGACTTCTGTGTGTGTTTGATTAGGCTGAATGCTCTATGGATGATAGTGCCTATCAACGATGCACGAAGACTAAACCAGAAAACGAGAACATATGATTGTTTGTTCTTGGTAATCTAGGTAATCTTGGAGCAAAACCCTTTGCATCCAAATGATGCATGGGGTTAAGAGGGTAAAAAGAAAAATGAAGAGAGTCAAAACAAAAGATCAAATAAAAGACAATAGGTTGAGGTTAAAAGAAACATGAAAACCTCACAAAAATACAAAAATAAAATGAAAGTTTCACATGCACTTCACTGGCGAAGTTGGAACAGAGACAGTCTGCTTTAGGAAGGGTCGACAGTAGGTTACATGGTATGCGTTACATTGTGTATGAACAGGGTCAGGCATTACAAATGGAATTGTGTGAGGAGAGAGTAAGAGAGACTGTGATCCATAAACACAGACACAAAGACTTGTATACATGTTATACACATCTCTATACACTTGTATTGAGTGATAATGATATTCTCATCATCTTGTGGTCCAGGTCAGACGGTAAGCATTGTGAATGTGACAAGGGAACACTTCGAGCTGATTTGGGAACGACAAGGCGAGTGGCTTGATATTGGTGATTACACAGTCAACACGGTGTTCTCAGACGGCACCCAGCACCCTTGCAATAATGAGGTATGTGGAAAGAGAGAGGATATGTTAGTGTGTGCGTTCGTGTGTGTGTGTGTGTGTGTGTGTGTGTGTGTGTGTGTGTGTGTGTGTGTGTGTGTGTGTGTGTGTGTGTGTGTGTGTGTGTGTGTGTGTGTGTGTGTGTATGTGTGTGTGTGTGTGTGTGTATGTGTGTGTAATTACCTAAGTGTAGTTACAGGATGAGAGCAACACTCGTGGTGTCCCGTCTTCCCAGCACACTTTGTGTGTGTGTGTGTACTCACCTAGTTGTACTCACCTAGTTGTGCTTGCGGGGGTTGAGCTCTGGCTCTTTGGTCCCGCCTCTCAACTGTGAATCAACAGGTGTACAGGTTCCTGAGCCTATTGGGCTCAGTATCTACACTTGAAACTGTGTATGGAGTCAGCCTCCACCACATCACTTCCTAATGCATTCCATTTGTCAACCACTCTGACACTAAAAAATTTCTTTCTAATATCTCCGTGGCTCATTTGGACACTCAGTTTCCACCTGTGTCCCCTAGTGCGTGTGCCCCTTGTGTTAAACAGCCTGTCTTTATCAACCCTGTCGATTCCCTTGAGAATCTTGAATGTGGTGATCATGTCCCCCCTAACTCTTCTGTCTTCCAACGAAGTGAGGTTTAATTCCCGTAGTCTCTCCTCGTAGCTCATACCTCTCAGCTCGGGTACTAGTCTGGTGGCAAACCTTTGAACCTTTTCCATTTTAGTCTTATGCTTGACTAGATATGGACTCCATGCTGGAGCCGCATACTCCAGGATTGGTCTGACATATGTGGTAAATAATGTTCTGAAAGATTCCTTACACAAGTTTCTAAAGGCCGTTCTTATGTTAGCCAACCTGGCATATGCTACTGCTGTTATCCTCTTGATATGAACTTCAGGGGACAGGTCTGGCGTGATATCAATCCCCAGGTCTTTCTCCCTCTCTGACTCTTGAAGTATTTCATCTCCCAAATGGTACCTTGTGTCTGGTCTCCTGCTTCCTACCCCTATCTTCATTACATTACATTTGCTTGGGTTAAACTCTAACAGCCATTTGTTCGACCATTCCTGCAGCTTATCCAGTTCTTCTTGAAGCCTCAAGCTGTCCTCCTCTGTCTTAATCCTTCTCATAATTTTGGCGTCGTCAGCAAACATTGAGAGGAATGAGTCTATACCCTCTGGGAGATCATTTACGTATATCAGAAACAGGATAGGTCCAAGCACAGAGCCCTGTGAGACTCCACTGGTGACTTCACGCCAGTCTGAGGTCTCACCCCTCACTGTAACTCTCTGCTTCCTATTGTTTAGGTACTCCCTTATCCACTGGAGCGCCCTACCAGTTACTCCTGCCTGTTTCTCCAGCTTATGCATCAACCTTTTATGGGATACTGTGTCAAATGCTTTCTGACAGTCCAAAAAAATGCAGTCCGCCCACCCTTCTCTTTCTTGTTTAATCTTTGTCACCTGATCGTAGAATTCTATCAAGCCTGTAAGGCAAGATTTACCCTCCCTGAACCCATGTTGGTGGGTTGTCACGAAGTCTCATCTCTCCAGATGTGTTACTAGTTTTTTTCTCACAATCTTCTCCATCACCTTGCATGGTATACAAGTTAAGGACACTGGCCTGTAGTTCAGTGCCTCTTGTCTGTTACCC
This sequence comes from Procambarus clarkii, assembly GCF_040958095.1. Classification (NCBI taxonomy): domain Eukaryota; kingdom Metazoa; phylum Arthropoda; class Malacostraca; order Decapoda; family Cambaridae; genus Procambarus; species Procambarus clarkii. The sequence goes on along the minus strand of NC_091242.1, from coordinate 12,472,215 downwards.
TTTTTGTATATTGGTACTACATTAGCAGTCTTCCATATTTCTGGTAGGTCCCCCATTTCCAGTGACCTACTATACACTATGGAGAGTGGTAAGCAAAGTGCTCCTGCACACTCTTTCAATACCCATGGCAAGATTCCATCCGGCCCAACAGCTTTTCTCACATCCAGCTCCAATAGGTGCTTCTTGACCTCATCTCTTGTAATTTCGAACCTATCCAAGGTCACCTGGTTTGCTGCCACCTCTTCTAGCGCCGTGTCATCTCCCTGTTCTATTGTAAAGACCTCCTGGAACCTTTTGTTGAGTTCTTCACACACCACTTTGTCATTCTCTGTGTACCTGTCCTCGCCCACCCTAAGTTTCATCACCTGTTCCTTCACTGTTGTCTTCCTCCTGATGTGACTGTGTAGTAGCTTTGGTTCGGTCTTGGCTTTATTAGCTATATCATTTTCATACCTTTTCTCAGCTGCTCTTCTCACACTGACATACTCGTTCCTGGTTCTCTGGTATCTCTCTCTACTTTCTGGTGTTCTGTTATTACGGAAGTTCCTCCATGCCCTTTTGTTCAGCTCCTTTGCTTTCATACATTCCCTATTAAACCACGGATTCTTCCTTTGCTTCTCTGTTTTTTCCTGTCGGGCTGGGACAAACCTGCTTACAGCATCCTGACATTTTTTGGGTGACATAGTCCATCATTTCTTGTACGGACTTGGTTCCGAGTTCTGTGTCCCAATGTATATCCCATAAAGATTTATTCATTTCCTCATTGTTTCCCTTTCGGTACGCCAGCCCTTTGTTTCCCAGTTCTTTTTCGGGGGTGATAATTCCCCGCTCAACCAGGTACTCAAAGCTCAATACACTATGATCACTCATTCCCAATGGGGCTTCCAACTTAATTAACTTCCCTTATATCCGACTCATTTAGGGTAAATATCAGATCAAGCAAGGCTGGTTCATCCCCTCCTCTCGTTCTTGTCGATCCCTTGACGTGTTAACTTAGAAAGTTTCTTGTTGCCACATCCAGCAGCTTAGCTCTCCATGTGTCTGGGCCTCTATGTGGGTCTCTGTTCCCCCAATCTATCTTTCCATGGTTGAAGTCTCTCATGATTAGTACCCTGGATCCGTTCCTGCTAGCCACAGAAGCTGCTCTCTCTATTATATTGATGGTGGCCAAATTGTTTCTATCATATTCCTGTCTGGGTCTTCTGACATTCGATGGGGGGTTATATTTGACTACTACTATAATTTTTTGTCCTTCAGTTGCTATGGTGCCTGATATGTAGTCACTGAAACCTTCACAGTTCTGAATTACCATCTCTTCGAAACTCCAACCTTCTCTTAGTAGCAAAGCTACACCACCTCCTCCTCTCCCTTCTCTCTCTTTCCTCACTACATAGTAGCCCTGTGGAAACACTGCATTTGTTATGGTGTTTGTTAGCTTTGTTTCTGTGAGTACTATTATGTCTGGGTTTTCTTCTAGTGCCCATTCTCCGAGTTCACTTGTTTTATTTGCAATTCCATCTATGTTAGTGTACATTGCCTTGAAGCTCACTTTCTTCAGTTCATTTTCTTGTCCCTTTCTTGGCGAGCATTCTGCTGGTGTGGGAAGCTTTTCAGTGGGTGAGATGATCTGTGAGGTGGTTTGCAGGGTTTCAGGGGAGTTTGGGGTGAGGGGTGGGGGTTTCATGGAAGGGGGGACAGGTAGGGTGTGTGTATGCGTGTGTGTGAACTAACCTAGTTTTACCTGCAGGATCAAGCATTGGCTCTTAGATCCTGCTTTTCTAGCCGCTGGTTGTTTAAAACAATGACTCCTGTCCTTCCCTATTATACCTAGTTGTAAGGTTATGAATAGTTTGTGCTTCCACAACGTGCTCACTAGAACAGAATACAACCCGTTCTCGCACTTTTGTATAGTCAATATTGACTTATTAAAAACGTACATATGTGACATACTTGTTTACCTTGAAAAGCTTTATAGAAAACACCGACCTTACCTAACCTTCTTAGTATGTTAAGATAAGCATCTTATTGCTTCGTAATTACAATTATTACTTAACCTATTATAGGTGTAATTATTATTACTTAACCTATTATAGGTATAGGTTAAGTAATAATTGTAATTACGAAGCAATAAGCTGCTTATCTTAACATACTAAGAAGGTTAGGTAAGGTCGGTGTTTTCTTTGAAGCTTTTCAAGGTAAACTAGTATGTTTAGTATGTCACATATGCACGTATTTAATAAGTCAATAATGACTGTACGAAAGTGCGAGAACGGGTTGCAGAATAAGAAGCTCGTCTAGAATAAGTTTTCTCACGCTAACAGAAAACTTTCTTACATCTCTATAACTCATCTGAGTTTCCAGCTTCCACCCTGGTCTCCTTGTTCTATTAGTATTCTGTGTGAATGTTTCGTCTATTTCCACTGTCCCTCCCCTTAGGAATTGTATATGTTGCTATCATGACTCCCCACTCCCTCCTCGTTTTCTAACGTCGTGAGGTTCAGTTTCTTCAGGCGCTCTTTATATCTCAAACTTTGTAAATCTTTGTAGGATGAGCCTTGTTGCAAATTTCTGAACTTATACCTAATGTGTTTTTTTATTTCCTAGTGTGTGCTTGTGTGTGTGTATTTACTATTTTTATCTGCAGAATAGAGCTATCAGCCCTTGGACCCCGCCTTTCTCTTGGATCCCACCTTTCACACACCTGAGTATGTACTCAACTAGTTGTACTCACGTAGTTGTGCTTGTGGGAGTTGAGCTCTGGCTCTTTGGCCCTGCCTCGAAACTGTCAATCAACTGGTGTACAGAGTCCTGAGCCTACTGGGCTCTATCATATCTACATTTAAAACTGTGTATGGAGTTTGCCTTCATCACATCACTGCCTAATGCATTCCATCTGCTAACTACTCTGATACTGAAAAAGTTCTTTCTAACGTCCCTGTGGCTCATTTGGTTACTCAGTTTCCACCTATGTCACCCTTGTTCGAGTATCCCCCGTGTTAAACAATTTATCTTTATCTATCCTGTCGATTCCTCTTAGAATTTAGTAGGTAGTGATCATGTCTCCCCGAGCTCTCCTATCTTCCAGCGACGTTAGGTTCATTTCATGCAGCGTTTTCCCGTAACTCATGCCTCTTAGTTCTGGGACTAGCCTAGTGTCATCCCTTTGAACTTTTTCCAGCTTAGTCCTGTGCTTGACAAGGTACGAGCTCCCTGCTAGGGCCGCATTCTCAATGATTGGTCTTCCTAATGTATGCAATGTATACATTTGGGGAGCCGGTCGGCCGAGCGGACAGCACGCTGGACTTGTGATCCTGTGGTCCCGGGTTCGATCCCGGGCGCCGGCGAGAAACACTGGGCAGAGTTTCTTTCACCCTATGCCCCTGTTACCTAGCAGTAAAATAGGTACCTGGGTATTAGTCAGCTGTCACGGGCTGCTTCCTGGGGGTGGAGGCCTGGTCGAGGACCGGGTCGCGGGGACACTAAAAAGCCCCGAAATCCTCTCAAGATAACCTCAAGGAAGGTTCTGAATGATTCCTTACACAGGTTCTTAAAAGAATTTCTGATGTTAGCCAGACTCGCATACGCCCCCAATGTTATTCTTTTTATGTGAGCTTCAGGAGACAGGTTTGGTGTGATATCAACTCCTAGATTGTTCTTTCTGTCCGTTTCATAGAGGACTTCATCTCTGATTCGGTATCCTGTTTCTGGCTTCCTGTTTCCATTGCCTAGTTTCATTATCTTAAAATTACTCGGGTTGATCTGTAGTAGCCATTTGTTGGACAATTCATTCAGTTTCTCTAGGTCATTATATAGCCTCATGCTATTTTCCTCTGACTTAATCCTCTTCATAATTTTTGCATCATCAGCAAACATTGAGAGGAACAAGTTTATTCCTTCTGGGAGATCATTCACATATATCAGAAGCAGTATAGGTCCAATGACAGAACCCTGTGGGAATCTATTGCTGACACTTCGCCAATCTGAGACCTCGCCCCTCACAGTGACTCACTGTCTTCTGTTGCTTAAGTACTCCCTTATCCAATGGAGTACCTTCCCTTTCACTCCTGCCTGCATCTCCAGCTTGTGCACTAGTCTCTTGTGTGGTACTGTCTCAAAGGCTTTCTTCCAATCGAAAAATACGCAGTCTGCCCACCCCTCTCTTTCTTGCCTGAGTTTTGTTGTCTGGTCATAGAATTAAAATCCTGTGAGGCATGACTAGCCATCCTTGAACCCATGCTGATGTTATGTACAAAGTTCTTTTCCTTCAGGTGTTCCATCTAGCATTTTTCGCACAATCTTTTCCATCAACGTGCATGGTATGTAAGTTAGGGACACTGGCCTGTAGCATAGTGCCTTCTGCCTATCCCTCTTTTTGTATATCGGGATTACATTAGCAGTCATCCAAATTTTTGGCAGCTTCCCAGTTACCAGTGATTTGCTATACACTATGGAGAGTAGCAGGTACAGTGCTTCTGCTCCTTCCTTTAGTATCCATGGTGAGATTCCATCCGGACCTATATCCTTTGTCACATCCAACTCTAGAATAAGCTTCCACACCTCCCCACTGGTAATCCCAAACTCCTCTAGCGGTTCTTGGTTATCTATATCCTGTTTTATCTCTGGAACTTCCCTTTTCTCTAATGTGAAAACCTCCTGAAATTTCTTATTGAGTTCCTCACACACTTCCTTGTCGTGTGTAGTGAATCTCTCTGTTCCCATGCTCTGTTTCATTACCTGTTCCTTCACTGTTGTTTTCCCCCTGATGTGGTTGTGCAGCAATTTAGGTTGAGTCTTTACCTTGCTTGCTATGTCTTTTTCATATTGCCTTTCTGCCTCTCCTCTCACCCTGACGTATTCATTCCTTTCACTTTGGTATTCTTCTTTGCTCTCTAGTGTCTTATTATTTCTATAGTTTCTCCATGCCCTTGTACTTAGTTGGTCTGCTAGCTTACATCTCTGATTAAACCATGAGTTTCTCATCTGCACTTCATTTACGTTTCCATTTGCACTGGGACGAACTTATCTGTTGCCTTCTCACACTTCTATGTGGTGAATATCACACAGAAGGGAAACATCATAGTTTCCCTTTCGGAATGCCAATCTTTTGTTTTCTGGACCCCTTCCTTGAGTACATTAACCCTTCTACGATCAAATACTCAAACATCCGTACAATGTGATTACTCATTCCCACGGGGGTTTCGAAACAGATTTCCTTTTCCCTTATAGGTAGGAGCCGGTGGCTGAGCGGACAGAACACTGGGCGCGTGATCCTGTGGTCCCGGGCTCGATCCTGGGCGCTGGCAAGAAACAATGGGCAGAGTTTCTTTCACCCTGATGTTCCTGTTACCTAGCAATAAATAGGGACCTAGGAGTTAGTCAGCTGTCAGGTGCTGCTTCCTCGGGTTGGAAGCCTGGCCGAGGACCGAGCCGTGGGGTCACTAAGCTCTGAAATCATTTCAAGATAACCTCAAGATATGCCGGAGTCATTTAGAATGAAGACGAGGTCGAATCTCGCTGTTTCATCATTGCCTCTCATTCTTGAGGAACCCCTGACATACTGACTTAAAATTTTCTTGTCACCACTTCCAGCAGTTTTGCTCCCCATGTTTACTCACCTCCATGTGGTTCCTTTTTTCCCCAATCTATCCTTCCATGATTGATGTCCCCCATGATGAGCAGATGGAATCCGTTTCCCATCCATTTTTACAGGCAGCAGTTGCCACTCTCTCAATTATAGTGTCCACTGCCATGTTGTTTCTGCCATACACTTGCCTGGGCCTTCTGTCGTTTGGTTGAGAGTTTCATATCACTGCTACCATTACTCTTGGTCCTCCTATCGTCATGGTAGCTGTAATGTAGTCTCTGAACCCCTCACTGCCTGGGATAACCATCTCGAAACTCCAATCCTTTCTTATCAGTAGGGCCACTCCGCTTCTTCCCCTTCCTTCCCTCTCTCTCCTTATTACAGTGTTGTCCTGGGGAAACACCGCATCCATTATGATTCCTGAGAGTTTTGTTTCTGTGAGTTCAATTACATACTGGTTCCCTTATTGTGCTCTATTCCTAAGTTCACTTGCCTTGCTTGTAATCCCATTTATGTTCTAGTACATTACCTTAAAACTGACTCTCGTCTTTCCATCCTCAGTTTTTGTTGATTCCAATGAAGTAGGGGGGCAAAGGGTGTTCGGGGTTGGTGGGCTTAGGAAGGGGGACCTGGGGGGATCTGGGGTGAAAGGGGGCTGGGAAGATCCTGGATGGGGAAGCTAGGAAGGTCTGGGGTGGTATAGTGGAGAGGTTCAAGGGTTGCGGGTCAATTTGGTCTTGGGGTGGAGGAGGAAAATAAAGGGGAAAATGAAATGGGGGTGGAAGGTCATTCGTTGGAGGATGAAGGAGAGCCTAGGGTAGGGGAGCCAGGAGGTTGGGAGTTGATGAGGGAAGGGGAGCCTCAGGTGAGGCAGCAGGGAGAGAAGAGGTGAGTGGTAGGAAGGAGAGCTAGGGGTGAGGGTACTGGAGAGGGTATGCACTGGAGAAATAGGGGAGGGAATAGGGTGTGGGAACAGGGAAGACCTGGGTTGGGGGAAACAGAGCATTGGGGGTGTAACATGGGGGGCATGGGGGGTGTAACACGGGGGGGGCATGGGGGTCGGGGAGCAGGGGGTGAATGGTCTGGGGAGGGTCTCTAGGGGTTTGGGGGGGGGGATGATCGTTTGGTGGGTTTGTGGGAGGTTTTTATTATATTTCTTCCCAGGGATGCTGGCCTGCTGGTGAAGGGATTCCCCAGCAGGCCAGCATTCCCAGGGAGGAATATGTGTTTGTGTGTGTGTGTGTGTGTGTGTGTGTGTGTGTGTGTGTGTGTGTGTGTGTGTGTGAGATTTTTCTCTTCGAATACCTCCCTTAGGAGGTGGACTACAAGTTTAAAGGCTGCTCACGGCAGTTAAGCATGAGTCCAATAGAAAAAGGGAAAGCGGGAGCAAACCGCCAGGCCTCCACCACCAGGGGTGAAAACCTATCCACAATAGGCCGCTGGCTCCTCCTAGTTAAACAGGACGTTAAAACTAATAAAGGGTAACCGACGGGTTCTCACAATCAAATATTTATATTTGATGTGGCGCTATGAATTGGAATTCGAATTCCCAAGAACAGCCGCCTTATCAAGATCACATCAACATTTAATAATAATATGCAGAAATATGGTGGAATAATATGGTTGAAGGGTTGACATCAAAGACCGTTTTCTATAACATAACAATTTATTAATAACAAGAGACTAACTACTACATTACCGAGTTTACGTTACGTTAATGTCCATCCAGTGGCACGATAACAACCAGCTAAATAGCAACCCTTGCTGTGAGGCTGCATACTGAACTAACCTGAACACAGGTGTGCCTACTGATGACGCAATATTGCAAAACAAAGAAAAATATCACAGACTAAGTTACACCACAGCGAATGGTTACGTTATTGTACATCAAGTGGCATTTGCAACACAGCTATTCAACAGCCCCTCGAGAAGTGACAGCAGGCTCCATCTTGCTGACACTTCGGGCTGACAACATGAACTAACTGAACAAATGAAGGATATCCACTGACGACAAAGACACAAGCAGGCAATCAATAGTGTCTCGGTTTCCCTGACAGCTACTATAATCACAAACTTAGGGGTCCTCCCGCCCCCCAGGAGAGACCCACGTAACTAGGCGGGAGTCCAACAGTGACTCCCGTCTATCACAACCCAGTGTGAACACTCTTTGCAACTCCCAACAAGAAGTTTTCCTGTTGTAAACAGTAACAAAGACAGGCAAGGCGAGATTCTGGGACACAGCTCCACAAATCCCTAGATGACTCTACTCTCGTCACCAGACGACAACCAAAAGAAATTGCCTTAAATGATTAATTACGTTAACTGACTGATCGCAGCAGTCAGCAACAAAGTACTACGGTAATCACAAACAATTGTCTCACACTAGACAACAACATGATGATACTCTACGTAATCTTTAACACTTGTCTCTCTTGTTAACAATAACTCAAACTTATATTACATCACACTTGACTCCTTGCAAGCATTCAGTGAGTAATTCTCAATTAAGGTCAAACGGACCACTAATTACATCCCCATTGAGTTACGTTAACTAAACCTACCCTAACTTGGTAGCTTCTCCACAGTCTGTATCAAAAATTACTAGTGAGTGTTAATTACCCTAATTAAGTCCTTAATTTATTCTGAGCAATTAATTAACTGTCACCAGGACCGATAATTAATCATCCATAAATACGTCTCACTCCGCACTGCCTAAGCAGGTCTCATCAAACACTGTGAATTCACGGGAAAGGAGTTAATTACCCTAATTAACAAGATGTGCCACTAATCCACTGTCCTCAGACAGGATATGATTAATACAACGATTTATGCTAGCTCCATGACCTCGCTTTACCGAGTCATCGGAGCTCTCCAATGTTAATTACTCCACTAATTAACCTGAGCCACTAATTGCTATACCCCAGAAAGGTAATTAGTCTCGAGCAAATTACGTTAACACAAATACTGACAGACTCTGACAGATCCTCTCCCACTACGTGAATTCATGATGAGAAGGCTAATTGCATAATTAGCTAGAGTGGTCAATTAGTTGTCACACGGACAATTAATTGCTCCCGAGACGTATCTCACTCAAGCTCAACACTGTTCTCTCTTAACAGCCCTCACTCACTCCACAATACTAAGTGTGCACCCCTTATCCAGTTAATTACCCCTTACTTAATTAACTCACTGAATCCTTAAGTCCTCAACACAACTTAAAGAAACAAAGTAACCCCAGCGTTACATAGGTCACACTACAATGGCATGCAACATCATAAAAGCACTGCCCACATATGGTTGCGGCTACTGCAACTCGCTAATTACTGTGCCCACACAATAATGACACACGGTTGTGCAACACACAAAAGTATACTACTATTACTGCCCCCCTCTATTTTTTGCACCCGTTGCAAAGGACTACTGTGAACACACACTTACCTCAGCAAGGCAATTAACCCATCAATTGCCTGCTCTCATTAAGTACTGTGAATTCCCCTGAATAATCCTAGAGGTCCCTTAAACCTTCAACACAGTTCCTGGGGCAATAATATCACATAAACTGATAACAATACTGCACAAACCTGCAACATAATGATGCTGTCAGCATACCCCACATGCTAATGACATCATTAGGCAGTCAGTCAGCAATCACATCTACTGACTCACCACACAACACAGTACATAAAGCATGCAAATGAACACATAGAAATGGCATTCATATAATCAATGAAAATTATATCACCAAGTAATTGTACTGCCTACCTCTAATGATTATAATTTTACGGTACTCTATGGCATTAATCCAGTCTGAACGATTATATAGAATCGACAGGCTGGATCACTTATATGGTAAATCACTACACTGACCGGTTACATACTCTAGTCAGTCTACTATATATATACATTATGATACTACAGTGTGGTCCCGTGTATAATATCTATCTCGTGTATAATATATCTACCGTGTATATAATATCTATAATAATAGAATATATGTTCTAAGTAATACAAGTCCTACAGAAGGAATAGAAAAACTGACTTCAGAAGCGTATCAAGTCTGTCTGAAACATGTTCCTTTGAGGAAAGCCAGAAAGAGATCTAACGTAGAAAGAGAACGCAGACGACACTATAAACGCAGGAAAAAAATAACGGAACTGCTTATGCAGACACGAATTTCCCATCAAAGAAGGAATAATTTAAATAGGGAGATTGAAGAAATCGAGCGGAAATTGAAACACTCATATGAAACTGAAGAAAGACAGTTAGAACAGAAAGCCATTCAGGAAATAAAGAAAAATCCAAAATATTTCTTCTCATATGCGAAATCAAAAGGAAAAACCACTGCCAGTATTGGACCTATTCGTACAAGTGAAGGTTCATACACGGAGGATGACAAAGAAATTAGTGAAATCCTAAAAAAGCAGTATAAGGACATGTTTAGCACTCCAATAAACAACATGAAGGTGGAAGATCCAGACAATTTCTTTATGCGGGATATTCAAACCCCTGTAAATATAACTGATATAAACACGAGCGCACTAAATTTTGAAAAAGGAATTGAAAACATGCCCATGCACTCGGCCCCAGGTCCAGACTCATGGAATTCAATATTTATAAAGAAATGCAAAGTGCCGGTAGCACAAGCACTCAGTATAGTGTGGAGGAAGAGCTTGGACACGGGGGAGATACCAGATGCACTTAAAGTAGCAGACATAGCCCCTCTACACAAGGGAGGGAGCAAAGCATTGGCAAAAAATTATAGACCAGTTGCACTAACATCGCACATCATAAAAGTATTTGAGAGAGTGATTTGGAGTCAGGTCACCAATTTCATGGAGACCAATGACCTTCACAACCCAGGCCAACATGGATTTCTAGCGGGAAGATCGTGCCTCTCACAGCTACTTGAGCACTATGACAAAGTCACTGAGGCATTAGAAGAGAAACAGAATGCTGATGTGATATACACGGACTTCGCAAAGGCTTTCGATAAATGTGACCATGGCGTGATAACACACAAAATGAAGTCAATGGGAATAACCGGTAAAGTAGGACGCTGAATACTCAGTTTTCTGTCAAACAGGACTCAGTGAGTAACTGTCAACCATATAAAATCTAGTCCAAGTGCAGTGAAAAGCTCTGTACCTCAGGGTACAGTCCTTGCACCGCTGCTTTTCCTTATTCTCATATCAGATATAGACAAAAATACAAGTCACAGCTTCGTATCATCCTTTGCAGATGACACAAAAATCAGTATGAAAATTACCTCGGCTGAGGACACTGAAAATCTTCAAGCTGATATTAATAAAGTTTTCGACTGGGCAACAGAAAATAACATGATGTTTAACAGTGATAAATTCCAGGTACTCAGGTACGGTAAAAATGAGGACCTTAAACATAATACAGAGTACAAAACACAATCAAATGTACCCATAGTAGGAAAACAGCATGTAAAGGATTTGGGAATAATAATGTCTGATGACCTAACGTTTAAGGAGCATAACCAAGCAAATATTGCGACAGCCGGAAAAATGATAGGATGGATTACGAGAACTTTCAAATCCAGGGATCCCATCACAATGGTTGTACTCTTCAAGTCACTTGTGTTGTCCCGTCTTGAGTACTGTTCAGTACTCACTTCCCCCTTCAGAGCAGAAGAGATTGCTGAAATAGAGGGAATACAGAGAACATATACAGCACGCATAGATGCAATAAAGCACCTAAATTATTGGGATCGT
>NC_091242.1:12453393-12455893 GCF_040958095.1 Procambarus clarkii | reverse complement strand
AACTCTCTGCTTCCTATTGCTTAGATACCCCCTTTATCCACTGGAGCACCTTACCAGCTACACCTGCCTGTCTCTCCAGCTTATGTACCAGCCTCTTATGCGGTACTGTGTCAAAGGCTTTCCGACAATCCAAGAAAATGCAGTCCGCCCAGCCCTCTCTTTCTTGCTTAATCTTTGTCACCTGATCGTAGAATTCTATCAAGCCTGTAAGGCAAGATTTACCCTCCCTGAACCCATGTTGGCGATTTGTCACGAAGTCCCTTCTCTCCAGATGTGTTACCAGGTTTAATCTCAGGATCTTCTCCATCACCTTGCATGGTATACAAGTCAAGCACACTGGCCTGTAGTTCAGTGCCTTTTGCCTGTCGCCCTTTTTGTACATTGGGACCACATTCGCCGTCTTCCATATTTCTGGTAGGTCTCCCGTCTCCAGTGACTTACTATACACTATAGAGAGTGGAAAGCAAAGTGCCTCTGCACACTCTTTCAGTACCCATGGTGAGATCCCATCTGGACCAACAGCCTTTCTAACATCCAAATCCAGCAGGTGTCTCTTGACCTCCTCTCTGGTAATTTCCAACTCTTCCAAGGCCGCCTGGTTTACCTCCGTTTCTCCTTGCACAGTGACCTCACCTTGTTCTATTGTGAAGACCTCCTGGAACCTCTTGTCGAGTTCTTCACACACCTCTCTGTCATTCTCTGTATACCTGTCCTCGCCTGTTCTAAGTTTCAGTACCTGTTCTTTCACTGTTGTTTCCCTCCTGATGTGACTGTGGAGTAGCTTTGGTTCGGTCTTGGCTTTGTTTGCTATATCATTTTCAAAACTTTTCTCTGCTTCTCTTCTCACCCTGACGTACTCATTCCTGGTTCTCTGGTATCTCTCTCTGCTTTCTGGTGTTCTGTTATTCCGGAAGTTCCTCCACGCCCTTTTGTTCAGTTTCTTCGCTTCCGTACATGCCCTATTATACTATGGATTCTTCTGTTGCTTTTCGGATTTTTCCCTTTGGGCCGGGATGAACCTGTTTACTGCCTCCTGACACTTTTGGATAACATAGTCCATCATACCCTGTACAGACTTGTCTATGAGGTCTGTGTCCCAAGGTATTTCACTTAGGAAACTTCTCATCTGTTCATAATTCCCCTTTCGGTATGCCAGCCTTTTGATTCCTAGTTCTTTTTTGGGGGAGATAAGTCCTAGCTCTACTAGGTACTCAAAGTTCAATACACTGTGGTCACTCATTCCCAAGGGCGCTTCCATCTTAACTTCCCTTATATCCCACTCATTTAGGGTAAATATCAAATCAAGCATTGCTGGGTCATCTTCTCCTCTCATTCTTATTGGTTCTTTGATGTGCTGGCTTAGAAGGTTTCTTGTTGCCACGTCCAGCTGATTTGCTTAGCTCTCCATGTTTCTGGTCCTCCATGCGGGTCTCTGTTCTTCCAATCTATCTTCCCATGGTTGAAGTCTCCCATAATTAGTAGTCCAGATCCATTCCTGCTAGCAACAGAAGCTGCTCTTTCTATTATGTTAATGGTGGCCATGTTGTTTCTATCATATTCCTGTCTAGGTCTTCTGTCATTTGGTGGTGGATTATATATGACTACGACTATAATTTTTTTCCCTCCATTTGTTACTGTACCTGCTATGTAGTCACTGAAACCTTCACAGCCCTGAATATCCATCTCCTCAAAATCCCAGCCTTTTCTTACCAGCAGAGCTACACCACCCCCACCTCTTCCTTCCCTCTCTTTCCTCATAACATAATAGTCCTGTGGGAACACTGCGTTTGTTATCGTTTTCGTGATCTTTGTTTCTGTGAGGGCTATTATGTCTGGGTTTTCCTCTAGTACCAGTTCTCCAAGCTGATTTGCTTTATTTGTAATTCCATCTATGTTAGTGTACATCGCTTTGAGGCTCACTTTCTTCTGTCCCTTCTCAAATCGCCTCCTTGGTGAGTGTTCTGCTGGTGGGGGAGGCTGTTCCATGGGTGTGAGGACCTGTGAGGTGGATAACAGGGTCTCAGAGGATACTGGGATAAGGGGCGGGGGATCCAGTGAAGGGGGCGGGACAGGGAGGGTATGGGGTGAAAGGGGAGAGAGGACAGGGAGGAAAGGGGGAGAGGGAGGACTAGGGAGGAGGGGAGGGGTAGAAGGGTGGGGATTGGGTGTGGGGGGATGGAGATTTGGCTGAACATTTGAGTGGGGGCAGGGAGGGTTTGGGGTAGGGGGGTTTTCTATGCAGAGGAGGGAGGCGGGGTGTCCTCCCTTCTGGTGTTACTGGGTAGCTGGTTGTGGGTTCCCCCCTCGCCTCTGGGGGTGTTGTGTTGGGAGCTGTGACTTCCTGGTTTTCCCCTCTCGCCCTGCGCCTCTTCCTTGCTTCTGCCTCCACGGCTCTCTCCTCCCTTGTCATGTCTCTCTGGAGGAATACATTTTTGAATTTTCCCACGTTTTTCAGGGAGCTCTTCCTTGATACGATCTTCTCCTTTGTGCTCTCGTTTGC
>NC_091242.1:12278393-12450893 GCF_040958095.1 Procambarus clarkii | reverse complement strand
CACTGCGTTTGTATACACTCCTGTGACAAAAAACTATGTTTCTTGTCCCCGTAACACTTCAATGTCTCACGGACATCACATGTGACTCTCTCCACGAATGGCGACAGACTCTGTGTGTGTGTGAGTGTGTGTGTGTGTGTGTGTGTGTGTGTGTGTGTGTGTGTGTGTGTGTGTGTGTGTGTGTGTGTGTGTGTGTGTGTGTGTGTGTGTGTGTGTGTGTACTCACCTAGTTGTACTCACCTAGTTGTGCTTGCGGGGGTTGAGCTCTGGCTCTTTGGTCCCGCCTCTCAACTGTCAATCAACAGGTGTACAGGTTCCTGAGCCTATTGGGCTCTATCATGTCTACACTTGAAACTGTGTATGGAGTCAGCCTCCACCACATCACTTCCTAATGCCTCCACCTCCATTTGTCAACCACTCTGACACTAAAAAAAGTTCTTTCTAATATCTCTGTGGCTCATTTGGGCACTTAGTTTCCACCTGTGTCCCCTAGTGTGTGTGCCCCTTGTGTTAAATAGCCTGTCTTTATCAACCCTGTCGATTCCCTTGAGAATCTTGAATGTGGCGATCATGTCCCCCCTTACTCTTCTGTCTTCCAACGAAGTGAGGTTTAAGTTCCCGTAGTCTCTCCTCGTAGCTCATACCTCTCAGCTCGGGTACTAGTCTGGTGGCAAACCTTTGAACCTTTTCCAGTTTAGTCTTATGCTTGACTAGATATGGACTCCATGCTGGAGCCGCATACTCCAAGATTGGTGTGACATATGTGGTATATAATGTTCTGAAAGATTCCTTACACAAGTTTCTAAAGGCCGTTCTTATGTTATCCAACCTGGCATATGCTGCTGATGTTATCCTCTTGATATGAGCTTCAGGGGACAGGTCTGGCGTGATATCAACCCCCAGGTCTTTCTCTCTCTCTGACTCTTGAAGTATTTCATCTCCCAAATGATACCTTGTATATGGTCTCCTGCTTCCTACCCCTATCTTCATTACATTACATTTGCTTGGATTAAACTCTAACAGCCATTTGTTCGACCATTCCTGCAGCTTATCCAGGTCTTCTTGAAGCCTCAAGCTGTCCTCCTCTGTCTTAATCCTTCTCATAATTTTGGCGTCGTCAGCAAACATTGAGAGGAATGAGTCTATACCCTCTTGGAGATCATTTACGTATATCAGAAACAGGTTAGGTCCAAGTACAGAGCCCTGTGGGACTCCACTGGTGACTTCACGCCAGTCTGAGGTCTCACCCCTCACCGTAACTCTCTGCTTCCTATTGCTTAGGTACTCCCTTATCCACTGGAGCACCTTACCAGCTACACCTGCCTCTCTCTCCTGTGTTCAGGGTGCCTGTGTGTGTGTGTGTGCGCGCGCGCGCGCGTGTGTGTGTGTGTGTGTGTAATTACCTAAGTGTAATTACCTAAATGTAGTTACAGGATGAGAGCTACGCTCGTGGTGTCCCGTCTTCCCAGCACTCTTTGTCATATAACGCTTTGAAACTACTGACGGTCTTGGCCTCCACCACCTTCTCACCTAACTTGTTCCAACCGTCTACCACTCTGTTTGCGAAAGTGAATTTTCTCATATTTCTTCGGCATCTGTGTTTAGAGAGTTTAAATCTATGACCTCTTGTTCTTAAAGTTCCAGGTCTCAGGAAATCTTCCCTATCGATTTTATCAATTTCTGTTACTATTTTGTATGTAGTGATCATATCACCTCTTTTTCTTCTGTCTTCTAGTTTTGGCATATTTAGTGACTCTAACCTCTCCTCGTAGCTCTTGCCCTTCAGTTCTGGGAGCCACTTAGTAGCGTGTCTTTGCACCTTTTCCAGTTTGTTGATGTGCTTCTTAAGATATGGGCACCACACAACCGGATGCATATTCTAGCTTTGGCCTAACAAAAGTCGTGAACAATTTCTTTAGTATATCGCCATCCATGTATTTAAAAGCAATTTTGAAGTTAGAAAGCGTGGCATAGGCTCCTCACACAATATTCTTTATGTGGTCCTCAGGTGATAGTTTTCTATCTAGAACCACCCCTAGATCTCTTTCTTTATCTAAATTCTTTAAAGATTTCTCACATAATATATAGGTTGTGTGGGGTCTATGTTCTCCTATTCCACATTCCATAACATGGCATTTATTAACATTAAATTCCATTTGCCAAGTGGTGCTCCATATACTTATTTTGTCCAGGTCATCTTGAAGGGCATGACAATCATCTAAGTTTCTTATCCTTCCTATTATCTTAGCATCATCAGCAAACATGTTCATATAATTCTGTATACCAACTGGTAGATCATTTATGTAGACAATAAACATCACTGGTGCAAGAACTGAACCCTGTGGTACTCCACTTGTGACATTTCTCCAGTCCGATACATTGCCTCTGATCACTACCCTCATTTTTCTATCAGTCACAAAAAATTTCATCCATGTTAGAAGCTTACCTGTCACCCCTCCAATATTTTCCAGTTTCCAGAACAACCTCTTATGTGGAACTTTGTCGAAAGCCTTTTTTAGGTCCAGATAGATGCAGTCAACCCAACCATCTCTTTCCTGTAAAATCTCTGTGGCTCGATCATAGAAACTGAGTAAATTTGATACACAGGATCTTCCAGATCGAAAACCATACTGTCTGTCTGATATTATATCATTTCTCTCCAGGTGTTCTACCCATTTAGTTTTAATTATTTTTTCCAATATTTTGACTATTACACTTGTCAATGATACAGGTCTATAATTAAAGGGGTCTTCCCTGCTTCCACTTTTGTAGATTGGAACTATGTTAGCCTTTTTCCACACATCAGCTACAACTCCTGTACTGAGTGTGTGTGTGTGTGTGTGTGTGTGTGTGTGTGTGTGTGTGTGTGTGTGTGTGTGTGTGTGTGTGTGTGTGTGTGTGTGTGTATTTGCTTGTGTGTGAGTATTTGCTTGTGTGTGTGCGTGTCATGAGGGTCTCTTATGTGTCAACTTCTACCCAGAGTGAGCCACTTTGAGATTTTAAATATATAAATTATACTGAACAAGATTATGATTATATTTTACCTCACTCTGTACACCAGACAACTGACTTAGAAGCAGTAACTACCAGCCAAAGTCATTCTGTTCACACAACTAGGCGAGGATATAACGATGTCCTTAGGTCGAGGTCCGTCGATGGATCTGTCAACGCTCCACGTGGATGTTTCTCTGTCCATTATGTCTCAGTGGATTGGTTCTGTTGGTTGTTCTCTATTTAATACAAAGTTCTAGAGTCAGTCACTGTATCCTTATATCTTTTGTGTTACCATTCACTAATTTACTGTATCACTGAGCCACGGGTTATTATATGCCCTCCTTCTTTTTCTCTTAATGGTAGTATGAATCTCTCTTCTGCCTCTTTGCACTTCAGTTTTACTTGGTCCATCATTTCCTTGACCATCTTCCTCTGAGTTCCTCCTCCCAGTGAACACATCTCATATACTCTCTTACTATCATTTAGTCTCCTTTTTTATAGTCTAATCTCCCTTACCTGACTTCTTGTCTTTTGGACACTGTTTTGAGTTTCATCATTTAGTCGAATACCAGGATACAATAGTCACTTGCTCCTAGTGGTATTTCATGCTCAATATTCTCAGTGTCTTCCTCATTCCGAATGAAGATTAAGTCCAGTAGACTTGTTGTATCTCCTCCGCTTGCTATCGTTTCCTCCTTTAAATGTTGTGATAAGAAGTTTTTTTTACAACTTC
Organism: Procambarus clarkii; assembly: GCF_040958095.1. Classification (NCBI taxonomy): domain Eukaryota; kingdom Metazoa; phylum Arthropoda; class Malacostraca; order Decapoda; family Cambaridae; genus Procambarus; species Procambarus clarkii. Next base: position 12,447,166 of record NC_091242.1, on the reverse strand, counting down.
CACTAATTTTGCTCTCCTCGTTTCTTCTCCACCATGAGCATTTCTGGATTCTCAGTAAATCTCTACATGAATTAGGTCCCCCCCCCCCACCTCATGATTAGAAATTTAGCTCTCATTATGTGTGCCGCTGTTGCTGCTCTCTGCAATAGCTCTAGGCATGCTTTGTTGTTCTCATCATATTCCTGCCTGGGTCTTCGGTTGTTTGATGGGGGGCGGGGGCGGGGGGGGGGGGGTAAATTACTAGGACCACAATTCTTTTTCCATCTGATGTCAGTGTGCCAATGATGGGGTCTGTGTGTGCGTTTTCACTTTGATTTTCGAGTTCTTTGAAATTCCACTACCATTTTACTAAGAATGCAACTCCTACTTTTTGCCTTTGTTATCTTTCTTTCCTTATCATTTGGAATTCCCTGGGAATATTGCATCAGAGATCATATCGTTGATTTAATTTTTCACCATTACAATTAAATCAGGATCATATTTACTAACTCTTTCTTTTATTTCCTCTGCTTTGTTCGTAACTCCGTTGGCGTTCGTGTACCTAACATTCAGGCTCTTCCTGGGCACCCTAATCCCAGAGATCTCAGTGTCAGGGAGTGGGCGGAAGTCAGGGGGGTGAGGTGGAATCAGGGAGTGGGTAGGTGTAAGGGAGTGGGTGGGAGACAGGGAGTGGGTAGTAATTAGGGAGTGGACAGAGGTCAGAGATTGGGTGGGGGATCAGGGTGTGGGTGCAAGTCAGGAAGAAGTGGGGGTCAGGGAATAGTTAGGGAACAGGGGTGTGGGTAGGCGTCTGGGAGTGGGTGGGGGGTCAGGGAGTGGGTGGGAGTCAGGGAGTGGGTGGGAGTCAGGGAGTGGGTGGGAGTAATGGAGTGGGTTCAGGTCAGATAGAGGATGGGGGGTGGATACTCTCGCAGCGCTACACTCTAGAAGGTCAGCCCCACTCCCTGCCTGATGTTTCATACCGGGAAGAGACGGAAGGCCTTCTTCATTGATGTGATTTGGCGAGCAAAGCATTATCCAGATAGAAAGCGTTCCTCCATCGGCACTGCGACTCACTGAGAGAGGTGTCAGGTGAACGACTTAGGCTCTGTCTTTGCCACTTTGGCTCTGTCACTTGGACGAACTGATCTGCTGTCTCTTTACAATTCTGTGTGAAGTAGTCCATTATGTCTCGGGCCGTATTTCCTCTGAGCTCTGTTTCCCAAGTTATATCTGACAGGAATATTCTTATCTCCTCATAGTTTCCCTTTCGGAATACTAGCCTTTTTGTTTTCTGGTCCCTTTCTTGAGTACATTAACCCTACTTCGACCAGATACTCAAACATCAGTATACTGTGATCACTCATTCCCCCAGGAGGGGGGGTAGGGGGGCTCGAAACCTATTTCCTTTATGTAGGAGTCATTCAGAGTGAAGACTAGATCGAATCTCACTGTTTCATCGTTGCCACTCATTCTTATGGGTTCCCTGACATGCTGAATTTAAAAGTTTTTTGCTGCCGCTTCCAACAGTTTAGCTCTCCATGTTTCCTCACCTCCATGTGGTTCCTTGTTTTCCCAGTCTATCCTTCTGTGATTGAAGTCCACCATGATGAGCAGATAGGATCTATTTCTGTAGGCAGCAGTGGCTGCTCCCTCAATTATAGTGTTAGTTGCCATGTTGTTTCTGTCATAATCTTGCCTGGGTCTTCTCTCACTTGGTGGAGGGTTATAAATCACTGCTACTACAACTACTCTTGGTCCTCCCATCGTCTTTGTGCCTGTCATGTAGTCTGTGAACCACTTGCAGCCTGGGATAACCATCTCCTTGAAACTCCATTCCTTTCGTATCAGTTGAGCCACTCTGCCTCCTCTTCCTTCCCCCTCTCTCCTTATTACAGTGTAGTCCTGGGGAAACACCTTACTCGTTTTGATTCCTTAGAGATTAGTTTTCGTGAGTACAATTACATCTGTGTTCCCTTCTTGTGCTCCTCTCTAACTTCCCTTGCCTTGCTTTTAATCCCATCTATGTTTGAGTACATTACCTTGAAATTTACTCTCTTCTTTCTATCCTCAGTTTCTGTTGATTCAACTTGATTAGGGGGATATGGAGTGCCTGGGGTGGGAAAGGAAGGAGGACCTAGGGGATCTGAGGTATGAGGGGGCTGGGATGATACAGTATGAGGAAGATAGAGAGGTCTTGGTTGGTGTAGCTGGGTGGGTTTGGGGATGAGGGGTCGATTAGGGCATAGGATGGGGGAGCAGGAAGTGCAAGTGGAAGTGAGGGAGGGAGGTCAATGGTTTGGGAATGAAGGAGAGCCTGGGGTAGGGGGCCATGAGGGTTGGGGAGGTCAGGGGAGCCTGGCGTGGGTGGGAGGAGGAGGGTGTCGTAGGAGGGAAAGTTTGGGAGGGCACGGAATGGAGAAACAGGGGAAGGGCATTTGATGTGGGAACAGGGAGGGCCTGGGGGTGGGGGAAGGGGTTGAGGAAGGCCATGGGGAGAATATGGGGGGTCTTGGGTGAGGGAGCATGGAAGGCATGGTCTGGGGAGTGTCTCTACTTATTGGAGATGTGCAAGTGAATGGGGAAGGGGATTATTGTGAGGTGGGATGGTGGGAGGTTTCTGTTATAATCCAACCTGGGGATTCTGGCCTGTTGGTGAGGGCATTCCCACTCCCCTCTGAGGTTACTGGAGATACTGAGCCGAGTCCTGCAGCTCCCCCGTTCCCATCCCTCTCCTTGTGTCTCTTTGATTCTGCAGCCTTCCTTCTCTCATCCCTCGTAATGTACCTATGCAGAAACACATCCTTGTATTCCCATAGTCTCATAAGCTTGCTCTTCCTTGACAGGATTTCCTCTTTCATTGCCTCGTTCGTGAGCGCTAACTTCAGCAGTCGTTTCCTTTTCTTCTTGTAGCCACCCAGCCTGAAAATCATCTCTATGTTGCTATTAGCCCCTACCATATCTTGGTAGGGGATAATATTTCCATATCTTTGTCGGTTCTTCCTTTTCCCCTCCTCCTGGATGGATCCTTCCAGTTCCTGTACTCCTACAATTATAACAGATATTTTTCTTTCTAGCATTTGAGTCATACACTTAGCAGCTTCCTGGGATGTAGCTGCTTTCATAGCTGCTTCCTCAAAGGTAGCCTTGGTATTTGGGTCATTTCACAGCATTTTTGCAAACAAGAGGCTCCCTGGAAGGAAGTTATCTTGAGATGATTTCGGGGCTTAGTGTCCCTGTGGCGTGGTCCTTGATCAGGCCTCCTTTTTGTTACACCCCCCCCCCCCTCAGGAAGCAGCCCGTAGCAGCTCTCTAACTCTCAGGTACCTATTTCATGCTAGGTAACAGGAGCATCAGGTTGAAAGAAACTCTGCCCATTTGTTGACCAACCCACACACTAAAAAGTGAAGGGACGACGACGTTTCTGTCCATCCTGGACCATTCTCAAGTCGACTGTGATGAGAGAAGGAGGCGAAGGTAATAAATAGGCAAGAGAGAAGTGAGGAGAAGGAAATCTTAGAGGGAAGGAAAAGCAAGGCAAAAGGTACGAAAGGTAAGGTGTAATAAAGGGTATAATAATAGAAATAAGAAAGAGATCGTAAGAGAAAACAAGGGAAAGAAAAAGAAAGAAGGAAAGAAAGACAAATGGAAGGATTAGCTTATGTTAAGTCAGGTTTGTTTGAAAGTTTACAGCAATTGAGTATATACTGTGAAAGTTAAGACTTAACAGCAACAAAGCCAGGACTCAAATTCATGTTGGGTATGTTGTGTATTAGAGCCGATTCAACAAGACGGCGTCTGTGTAGAGTATAGGCAGGAAAGATTGTCTCTATCTGATAGCTTTATCTACCCATTTCTATGTATCTATCTATCTATCTATCTATCTGATGTCTCTATCTGCCCATTTGTTTTTGCCTCGACCGGGGATCGAACCAGGATCTCAGGACTACGAATCCGAAGCGCTTTCCACTCAACTGTCAGGAGCTCGCCATCCGCTTCATCCTGTTTCCGGGAAGTTGTTTGCCTCGTACAGGTTCGAACTCGGATTTTCCCTAAGAGTCTTTATCTCTTCCTTAGCTTCCCACCAGCTCACTCTGTAGGCCCTGTATTACTGCATTCATTGCAATCAGTTCTCTGCTGCAGTCCCCCTGTAACAAACTAGGCTGTTGTAAGAATTATCCAGAGTGGTTTATCGACAAAAGAGAATGGGAAGCTGAGCCGCATGGTGACCTGACCCCCAGGGGAATTCGCGGTGGAAATAACCGACGCTTTGTTCATATCTGCGTATAATGAATCATCCTATAGTATTCAGTAATTTAGAGAAAATTAGCCTTTATTCATTTTGCATTAAAATTGTATTGTATAATAGTACTGGGTACAATATCAAGAGTATTCTAATTATTGAGTTTAAGTCACCATCAGTGACGTCACGAATCAGATCTAACTTTTAAAGCGGAGTGACCGGCGGTCATAGGTCATCAGGGGTTGACAGGTCTAATATTTCTCAAAGTTTTAATAACCATTTTTGTGATCGGGAACAGCTTTGCCGTTAGATGTTTGTGTAATCTAATTAAAGTAAAATAATTCAACCAGTCTGGATCAATTCAGTACAAACAGAGGTTAATTGTTATAACTTAACCTTGCTAAAGTAACTGGGTAAGCGATGCGGAACAATACAATACTCTGTCTGGGCGAGATCAGACGAGGACAGATCAGTGTGGAAACGGGAGCAGCTGGGATAAGAGGTCAAACATCTTACCTCTCCCCAAGACCAGCCAAAACATCTAGCTGGTCGCCCAAGGTATAGTTGCTATTGTTAATTATAGAAATAGTCTTCTCAATTGCCACTCAGGTCAAGTAGGGAGTGTTAAAGTGATAGGGAGTGAACATATTTAGATTTTGTTTTAGTTTTCTTTTAATAAATTAAATTTGTTATTAATTTGCATTTTATTGTTTCCATGTGTTTTATGTGTATACTTGTCCTGGTCACGGGGTCCACACGAGGCAGAGTTGCATTGGGCGCCGATTCTAACATCGAATCGGAATTATCATTACCGTGTAATTAATTCCACACTCAAGGTCATCGTTTATAGTGGGGATCAAGCCCCTAGGTTGATTAATTAGCGTGATCGATCCAGACCTCGATCATTGCTCTTGTATTACTGGTCTGGTGGTGGCAGCAGAGGTGACTCTAGGGTTTTGTTCAGAGCTTAGGTCACGTCATACTGGGTGTAGAATCCTAAGTCGGTCAATCGTCTTAGGACCACGTGGCGTGGAGTTGGCTTTGGTAAAAGTTTTGGAGTCCCTTGGTTTAGAAATAAAAGTAAGAATACGGGTAGAGGGAGTAGAAAGAAGGAAGTAAAGAGAGAGGACCCAAACCCGTGTTACACCCCATACACCTGTGTGACCCAGTCACAGGAAGTATCCTCTATTCTCCTCTGTTCCTGCGTGTATGTCTGTATATGTGTATCTAATAGGTCTAATAGGCGTGTGTGTGTGTGTGTGTGTACTCACCTAGTTGTACTCACCTAGTTGTGCTTGAGGGGGTTGAGCTCTGGCTCTTTGGTCCCGCCTCTCAACCGTCAATCAACAGGTGTACAGGTTCCTGAGCCTATTGGGCTCTATCATATCTACACTTGAAACTGTGTATGGAGTCAGCCTCCACCACATCACTTCCTAATGCATTCCATTTGTCAACCACTCTGACACTAAAAAAAGTTCTTTCTAATATCTCTGTGGCTCATTTGGGCACTCAGTTTCCACCTGTATCCCCTAGTGTGTGTGCCCCTTGTGTTAAATAGCCTGTCTTTATCAACCCTGTCGATTCCCTTGAGAATCTTGAATGTGCGATCATGTCCCCTCTTACTCTTCTGTCTTCCAACGAAGTGAGGTTTAATTCCCGTAGTCTCTCCTCGTAGCTCATACCTCTCAGCTCGGGTACTAGTCTGGTGGCAAACCTTTGAACCTTTTCCAGTTTAGTCTTATGCTTGACTAGATATGGACTCCATGCTGGAGCCGCATACTCCAAGATTGGTGTGACATATGTGGTATATAATGTCCTGAAAGATTCCTCACACAAGTTTCTAAAGGCCGTTCTTATGTTATCCAACCTGGCATATGCTGCTGATGTTATCCTCTTGATATGAGCTTCAGGGGACAGGTCTGCCGTGATATCAACCCCCAGGTCTTTCTCTCTCTCTGACTCTTAAGTATCTCATCTCCCAAATGATACCTTGTATCTGGTCTCCTGCTTCCTACCCCTATCTTCATTACATTACATTTGCTTGGGTTAAACTGTGTGTGTGTGTGTGTACTCACCATGGATGGAAGCTTGTACTCAAGCTTCCATCCATGTTCCCTCGTTCCGTTACTATTCCGTGTGAACATTTCGTCTATGTCCACTCTGTCAATCCCTCTGAGTATCTTATACGTACCTATCATGTCCCCCCTCTCCCTTCTTCTTTCTAGTGTCGTAAGACACAGTTCCCTCAGGCGCTCCTCATACCCCATCCCTCGTAGCTCTGGGACGAGTCTCGTTGCAAACCTCTGAACCTTTTCCAGTTTCATTATATGCTTCTTCAGATGGGGACTCCATGATGAGGCGGCATACTCTAAGACTGGCCTCACGTAGGCAGTGTAAAGCGCCCTAAATGCCTCCTTACTTAGGTTTCTGAATGATGTTCTAACTTTTGCCAGTGTAGAGTACGCTGCTGTCGTTATCCTATTTATATAGGATAACGACAGCGTGCCCAAAACGCTGCGCATGCAAGTGGCTTTACAAGACTGTAATTACCATATTTGTATCCTCACATTCCTTATGTACATTCTTGTATATGCATAAATAAATAAATAAATAAATATGTGCCTCAGGAGATAGATTAGGTGTTACGTCCACCCTCCAGGTCTCTTTCGCGCGTTGTCACAGGTAGGCTGTTCCCCTTCACTGTGTACTGTCCCTTTGGTCTCCTATCTCCTAGTCCCATTTCCATAACTTTACATTTGCTCGTGTTGAATTCCAGTAGCCATTTCTCTGACCATCTCTGCAACCTGTTCAGGTCCTCTTGGAGGATCCAGCAATCCTCATCTGTCACAACTCTTCTCATCAACTTTGCGTCATCCGCAAACATCGACATGTAGGACTCTACGCCTGTAAACATGTCGTTAACATATACAAGAAATAGAATTGGTCCCAGCACCGATCCTTGTGGTACTCCACTTGTTACTGTTCGCCAGTCCGACTTCTCGCCCCTTACCGTCTCTCTTTGGCTCCTTCCTGTTAGGTAGTTCCTTATCCATGCTAGGACCTTTCCCCCCACCCCCGCCTCCCTCTCGAGCTTGAACAGCATTCTCATGTGTGGTACTGTATCAAAGGCTTTTTGGCAGTCCAGAAATATGCAGTCTGCCCAACCATCTCTGTCCTGTCTTATCCTCGTTATTTTATCATAGAATTCCAGAAGGTTTGTTAGGCACGATGTGTTTGTGTGTATGTGTGTGTGTATGTGTATATGTGTGTGTATATGTATGTGTGTGTGTGTGTGTGTGTGTGTGTGTGTGCGTGCGTGTGCGTGTGTGTGTGTGTGTGTGTATTAATGTTTGTGTTCTCACCTAATTGTACACGCAGGGTTGAATGTTGGCTCCCTGTTCCCACCTCTCAACTGTCAGTCAACTGATTAACATGTACTGAGCCTATTGGGCTATATCACATCGACATTTGAGATTATGTATGAAATCTGAACTTCGCCTTGTGCTTGAATAGGTGTACACTCCACACTGCACCCGTATATTTCACGATTAATCTGACATTTGTGGTAAACAAAATTCTAAATTATTTTTTACACAAATTTCTGAAGGCAATTCTGATGTTTACTAGACTTACATATGCTGTTGTTATGTCCTTTTCATGTGGGCTTCAGGAGACAGGTTCCGTATATTATTAACGCCAATGTATGTCCTATAATTTATCCGTTTCATAAAGGATTTCAACTCCCATTTGGTACCTTGTGTCTGACCTCCTGCTCCTTCCACATTACTTCATTATTTTACATATACATGAGTTAAACTCTAGAAATTCATTTGGTAGAAAGTTATTCAAGCCATCTTTTAGCCTTTTATTTGACTACTTCTGTCCTAATCATTCTCATAATGTTTGCATCATTGCAAACATTGATAGGCATGAATCTGTTCCCTATAGAAGACTGTTTACATATATGAGAAACAGGATAGATCCAAGAAGTGAACCTACTACTCACCTAGCAGTACTTGCGGGGGTTGAGCTCTGGCTCTTTGGTCCCACCTCTCAACTGTCAATAAACTGATGTGTAGGTTCCTGAGCCTATTGGGCTCTATCATATCTACACTTGACACTTTGTATGGAGTCTGTCCACACCTCAACACTTCCTAAAGCATTCTATTTGTCAACTACTCTGACACTAAAAAAAAACAAATGTCTCTTTGGCTCATTTGCGCACTCAATTTCCATCTGTGTCCCCTAGTGCATTTGCCCATTGTGTTAAATGGTCTTTTTGACGCAAGCAAATGCCGACACCTCAAAAGTATGAAATCCCCTTCACTTAGGCCGTCGACCTTGGTCATTCGCTGGAGCGAATCTAAAGAGTAGATCACGGGTTCTCACAACGTATTTATATTGTTGTGTGGTGTTATGAATTCAGCTCTATTCTCAAAAGCAGTCTCAATATGAATTGCAATAATAATTTCAAGCAACATGGCAGAACAATAGTAAATCAACGAAATGTGTGAGGTGTAACGAAAGACAACATTCAACATAACAACACAGTTTATTCAACAAAGTTCCAACTACTACAACAACGAAGAATAGCAATGACTCTACTCGATGGGAGCCGGTCGGCTGAGCGGACAGCACGCTGGACTTGTGATCCTGTGGTCCTGGGGTCGATCCCAGGCGCCGGCGAGAAACAATGGGCAGAGTTTCTTTCACCCTATGCCCCTGTTACCTAGCAGTAAAATAGGTACCTGGGTGTTAGTCAGCTGTCACGGGCTGCTTCCTGGAGGTGGAGGCCTGGTCGAGGACCGGACCGCGGGGACACTAAAAAGCCCCGAAATCATCTCAAGATAATCTCAAGATAAAGATGTCCTTCTTGTGACACCTTTACGACAGCTAGACACTAGCCACGAGTGCTGCATAAATGAACTAAATTGAACATACTGAGTGTTCACAGAGGATCCAATCAAGCAAGCAAAACATACTAAATTATAATCACTGATGCAACAACAATGAGGTAGGTTAGGAGACAAGCCTCCAGTAACCTCTTCCAGTTACTTCACGCTTTGTGCAGCCCTCCCCAGCAATGGCAGTTGCATGCAATCAAACTAGTAGCCTATCAATGACATTACAATGACTAATGGGGTTACTGGGAACTCCAGCAACCCTCCTCAATTAAATTCTTACGTTAACACTCCGTCCCTCGAACGATCAACAATCAATGACTAATTGATTACGTTAATATTAAAGTAACACTTATGTTAACTTCATCTTGTCTCCCACAGACAAATCAAACTGTACAACTGTCACTAGTAACTTGGAATTACACAAACACTTTACCCGTCGAGCATTCAGTGAGTAGTCCCTGTACTCCAGAGAGCTGATTAATCCCAACGCGAGTTACGTTATCGGTTACTATCGCCCCTCGATAATTTGCTACAATTTCTATGTCAACAGTGCTAAGAGAACGGCAGTCACCCTTGATTACCCTCGAGCAATTAATTACTATCCCGAAGAGCAGTAATTAATTAATACACAAATACGTCACCTTTCACACTGGCTCAACAAATATAACATCAATATCATGAATTCCCTCTGGGGCCTTCCATACACCAATGAACTCAGGTGACTAGTTCACTATCCCACGGACCGTTAACTAATTACCACGTCTACGTTATTTTACAATGACGTTACTCTCCCAAGAGTCAATCAAATTATCTGTCCACGGACAGATATTAATAACCGACGTTACGTTAATGAAACAATGGAGCCTTCGTGTGATTCGATCAACCCAGATCGGAGTTAACTACCTTGACTTCCGTGAACCTGTTGCAACCTGTCCATCTGACAGATAATATGCAACAGTACTTAAAATGCAAGACTTCAACCCTCCCGGAATTCCTACAAGACTATCTGACTTCGCCTGAAGTGGCTGCTTGGCTAGGATCCCTGACCAACCAAAACAGCTGTTCCTTGGAAAATAATTAACCAAAACTTATCCTACGTTACTCAAATTGACTTGGAACAATTTCTATATAAGCAATGGGTGTTCCCTTGGTTACGTTACATTAATTGCCACTCAATCAACATTCACAGAATACTGGACTTCGATGACAACCAAATATACAGGAATAATAACACTAAGTCCTCGTCCCAATGACAAGTTCACCCATGACACAATAAATCACAACACACAGTGATTTAAATGATTACAGTCCGATTGCAATTTGCAATTGCTGAAGAACACCAGTAAATAACACACTCGGTGCTCTACTGCATAGGACACGGCGCATACAATTTACTGACTAAAATAACACACTCGGTGATTGATCAATACTATTAACAACACTGGCCCAGCACAAGAATCATGGCCCTATAGGGGCCGGTGGCCGAGCGGATAGCACGCTGGACACGTGACCCTGTGATCGTGTGGTCCCGGGTTCGATCCCGGGCACTGGCGAGAAACAATGGGCAGAGTTTCTTTCATTCTATGCCCCTGTTACCTAGCAGTAAATAGGTACCTGGGAGTTAGTCAGCTGCCACGGGCTGCTTCCTGGGGTGAGTGTGTGTGTGTGTGTGTGTATGTGGTGTGGGGAAAAAATAGTACTAGTAGTTAGAAACAGTTGATTAACAGTTGAGAGGTGGGCCGAAAGAGCAGAGCTCAACCCCCGCAAGCACAACTAGGTGAATACACACACACACACACACACACACACACACACACACACTGAACAAAACATTGAGACGGTTTTCAGGGTGGGCTGGTACAACAAGGACAGAAACCGACTGGTAAAGGTGGTGTTTGCAAACGAGACCATGAAGGAGGTTATTCTAGAAAGGAAGAGTCATCGGCAGTATGATGGAGGAATACAAAGAAGTATTCCTCCAGAGGGACAGGACAAAGGAGGAGAGAGCCAGGGCAGCAGAGGCAAGGAGGAAGCGCAGGGAGAGAGGAGTAAACCAGGAAATCACAGCCCCCAACACAACAGTCCCAGAGACAAGAGGGGGAACCCACAACCAGCATCCCAGCAACACCAGAGGAGAGGGCAGCACCACCACCCTTCTCTGCATAGAAACCCTCCATTCCCTTCACCCTACCTGCTCCCACTCAAATGCTCACCCAAACCTCCCCCCCCCCCCTTCCCATTCAGACACTGTCACCCCTCCCCCATTCCCACCATGTCCCCCCCTCCCGCCTTTCACACCCCTGTCCACCTCCCCCCTTCTTCCCATACCTTCCCTATCCCTCCTCCCTCTCACCCCATATCCTCCATGTCCCCCTATCTCCTTGTAGTGAGGAAAGAGAGAGGAGGTGGTGTAGCTTTGCAGATCAGAAAAGGTTGGAGTTTTGAAGAGATAGTTAATCAGGGCATTGAAGGTTTCAGTGACTACATATCAGGTACCATAGCATCTTGGACAGAAAATTATAGTAGTAGTCATATATAACACCCTCCCCCCCAAACGACAGAAGACCCAGACAGGAATATGATAGAAACAACATTGCCACCACCAATATAATAGGTACTTATTAGGTACTTATAATAGCTTCTGTAGCTAGCAGGAACGGATCCAGACTACTAATTATGGGAGACTTCAACCACGGGAATATAGATTGGGAAAAAAAGAGACCCACATGGAGGACCAGACACATGGAGAGCAAAGCTTCTGGACGTTGCAACAAGAAACCTTCTAAGTCAACACGTCAAGGGACCAACAAGAATGAGAGGAGAGGATGAATCAGCATTGCTTGATCTGATATTTACCCTAAATGAGTCGGATATAAAGGAAGTTAAGTTGGAAGCCCCCTTGGGAATGAGTGATCATAGTGTATTGAGCTTTGAGGACCTGGTTGAGCTAGGAATTATCTCCCCCCCAAAAAATGAACTGGGTAACAAAGGGCTGGCGTACCAAAAGGGAAACTATAAGGCGATCTATCTTGAGGCTATCTTGAGATGATTTCGGGGCTTTTTAGTGTCCCCGCGGCCCGGTCCTCGACCAGGCCTTCACCCCCAGGAAGCAGCCCGTGACAGCTGACTAACACCCAAGTACCTATTTTACTGCTAGGTAACAGGGGCATAGGGAGAAAGAAGACAAGAGGTTCCAAGAGGTCTTTACAATAGAACAAGGAAAGGTCACGGTGCTAGGATAGGTGGCAGCAAATATACCTTATTTGGTTGCAACTTAATATTCTACCTCCAATTCCGTGAATCTCTATCCTTTTAATCAGTCTTTCAAGTGGCACTGAATGAAAAGCTTCGCTAAAGTCAAGGTACACAACATCACAAACCTAACCACAATCAACTGCCTCGACTACGCTAGAATAAAATTAAAGCAAATTTTTTTAAACATGAACGGCCATTTGGAAAACCATGTTGTGAATCATTTATTTATTTATGTTTTTGAAGATAAAGACGAATGGTATTTGCAGTTATCGTTTCAACTAACTTTTCCGCAATAGACGTTAAGCTAATTGGTCTATAGTCTGACGCAAGTGATCTATCTCTTTTCTTGAAAATTGGTACCATATTAGCAACCTTCAAAGACTCTGACACTCTGCCTGACTCTAATTAAGAGAAGAAGTAGAAGGAGAAGAAGTAGAAGGAGGAGGAAGAGAAGAAGGAGAAGGAGGAAGAGAAGAAAGAGGAGAAAGAGGAGGAAGAAGAAAAAAAATAAGAAGCGGGAAAAGAAAAAAAAAAAAGGTGAAGAAAGAAGATAAAGATAAAGAAAAAATGTAGGAGGAGGAGGAGGAGAAGAAGAAGTAGATGGAGGAGACGAAGTAGGAATAGGAAGAGGATGAGTAGGAGGAGAAGAAGTAGAAGGAAGAGTAGGAGCAGAAGGGAGGAAGAGAAAAAGGGGAAGAAGGAAGAGGAGAAGAAGGAGGAGGAGAAGATGGTTGAAAAGTAGAAAGAGGAGGAGGAGAATAAGAAGAACTAGGAAGGAAGATTAGGAGAAGAAGTAGGAGGAGACAAAGAAATAGGAGGATAAGAAGTCGGAGGAGAATTATAAGGAGGAGAAGACGTCGGAGGAGTCTGAGAAGCTAGAGGAGGAGGAGGAGCAGCAGAATAAGAACTTGACGGAGGTAACAGTATTCCTCTAATCTAACGATGTATTCAAATTAATTACGAATTATATAATTACTGTTGTGTCACACTGAACAGACTCATTTTGCAATTATTCACTTTCTCCTTCTTTTCCTCCACTTTCTTTTTATCCTATTCCTCTACATTATCCTTCTTTTCTTTCACATATTCTTCTACCTTCTCCTTCTCTTCCTATTCCTCTATCTTCTCCTTTTTCATTTATTCCATTACCTTTTAAATTTCTTCTTTCACCTGTTCATCTACATTTTCCTTCTCTTCTTTCACCTATTCCTCTACCTTCTCCTTCTCTTCTTTCACCTATTCTTTTACATTCTCCTTTTTCCTACTCCTCTACCTTCTCCTTTTTCCTCTTCCTCTACCTTCTCCTTCTCATCCTTCACCAATTTCTCTACCTTCTCCTTCTCTTCTTTCCCCCATTCTCTACCTTCTCCTTTTTCTTATTCCTCTACCTACTCCTTCTCTTCTTCTCTTCTATCACCTATTCCTCTACCTTCTCCTTCTCTTCTTTCACGTTCTCCTTCTCTTCCTTAGCTTTCCTCACTACCAACATCTCAAAACAACAACAAAATACAAAAACAGAAGCAAGCAGTGCAGGAAGCTTGAGGTTTGTTTCAGCGGACCCTTGAACAAGACAACGCCACCGGGACACTAACAACGGTAGCACGCCAGAACCACAAGGCCGTTGTTCTAACTAACTCAACAAATTACTCGCACAACACTAATACATCAGATTCACAGTAGACGGGCCACAAAACATTTCCTTCCCACCAAGTTACCATCCTCATTCTACATTTCAGTTCACTTTCCCCTCCTTGCCATATCGTTTGGACATCAAATCGGAAACCACTTCTACATTTCTTTCTCCCCCTAACTTCTACTGTTCAACACTTCTTAGATGGTTGTGTCCAAGACAAAATTCTCGCCTTGATTAATATTGCCTTCCCGTTAGCTTCGTAAGAAATATACCTTATAATGCCGACGACACTTGTATATGAAATAGAACAAGTAATTATGCTAGTACTGGAACTTCTAACTAACAGTTATCTTCCGTTCTCGTTCTCGTTCTGGCTGTTCCTGCGTACCGTGCGTCGGCTTAGCCTTTCTCCTGCACGACCCCTGTCTGCACGTACCAGAGTCTGTCTTGTGGCTTACTCAACCCCTGCAGCAGCATCAACGTCTCCGTCAGCGGCGGGAACTACACAGCGCGTGATCTGTTCCTCACTACAGGTACTCTCATTGAATTCACAGAAACTATAGCTAGATTCACTTGTTGCGCCAGTGAAACCCATCGCAACGCTATCCTCGGAGCATTGCGTCAGTCTACTGGCGAGTTGTTCAGGAGTAATTACGTTGGTAAAGTGTAGGTAGACCAACCCGTCCTCGACTCAAGTCCATTACATCCAGCGGTCGCCCCCACAGACGCATTCATAAATTTTAACATGCTGTTCATTCAGAACAAGAATTTTCTCATATATAAATTAATATTATAATATATTAGCATATTGTGCATATATAGACATAGGTTAGGTTAGGTTAGGTGTTTAGGTTCGGTTGGCGATTATTTGCATTTGTAGTACATGGGTGAAGCATTTATAGCGAAGTGGTTCGAACAAAATTCGTCAGTGAAGCACTTGTTCCGGATATGTTCGAACGTCAGCAGTTGTGAGTCGTGTGTAAACCGCTTTTCATTCATAAACAGGGGGTTTGGCGGGTGCATGGAATCACTTTTGGATCTTTGTTTGGAGGACGGGCTGGGATGTAATGGACTTGAGTCGAAGACGGGTTGGCTACAAAGCGGTTGAGCATGAAACTCATGAAGCATGAAGGTGGAAACTGTCTACCTCAGCCCGTCCTCTAAACAAAGATCCAAAAGTGATTCCATGCACCCGCCAAACCCCCTGTTTATGAATGAAAAACGGTTTACAGACGACTCACAACTGATTTCGTTCGAACACTTCCGGAACAAGTGCTTCACTGCCGAGTTTTGTTCGAACCACTTCGCTATAAATGCTTCACCCACGTACTACAAATGCAAATAATCGCCAACAGAACCTAAACACCTAACCTAACCTACCCTATACCTATATATACACAATATGCTAATATATTATAATATTAATTTATACTTAAGAAAATTCCCGTTTTGAATGAACAGCATGTTAAAATTTATGAATGCGTCTGTGCGGTTGACCGCTGAATGTAATGGACTTGAGTCGAGGACGGGTTGTACATCCAGCGGTCGACCCCACAGACGCATTCATAAATTTTTACATGCTGTTCATTCAAAACGGGAATTTTCTCAAATATAAATTAATATTATAATATATTAGCATATTGTGCATATATATAGGCATAGGTTAGGTTAGGTGTTTTGGTTCTGTTGGTAATTATTTGTATTTTGAGTACGTGGGTGAAGCATTTATAGCGTTGTGATTCGAACGTCAGTGAAGCACTTGTTCCGGAAGTGTTCGAACGACAACTGTTGTGAGTCATATGTAAACCATTTTTCATTCATAAACAGGGGGGGGGGGTTGGCAGGTGCATGGAATCACTTTTGGGTCTTTGTTTGGAGGACGGGCTGTTTACACAACCCGTCCTCGACTCAAATCCATTACATTCAGCGGTCAATCCCACATACGCATTCATAAATTTTAACATGCTGTTCATTCTGATATTATCATAAATGCTGATATTATCATGCTGATATTATCATAGCAATATGGAAGTTGTAGTGAAGGACCTGGTGACTCTAGTGGGAGCCCTGAGGACAGAGTTGGACTCTCTGCGGGAGGAGGTGCGTCAGCTTAAAAAACAACGAGAAGTAACGAAGGAGGAGACCAGCAGTAAAGGGACCTCGTCTTGGAGAGTTGCTAAAGACAGGGGCCTTAAGAAGACTTTGATAAAGCCGCCTTCAAACGCCATAGCAACTTCAAATTCATTTGACGTTTTGGAGGACGAGTGCTGTGGAGAGACTGTGGATCGCGCAAAAGGGAAAGCAACGAAGAGAAAGGAAGCGCAGGCCCCTCAGAGAGTAAAGGTAGTACCTAAGCAAACATTAGTTGTGGGAGATTCCCAGATAAGGTATTTGGATAGAACGTTTTGTGCTAGAGATAGGGGGAACAGGTTAAGGGTTTGCTATCCCGGAGCTGGCATTGGTGATATTATAAACAACATGAATGATATTATGGCTGGTAATGGGAACAATCCCATTATTTGCATTAGCGTGGGAGGAAATGATGTTGGTCGAGTCAGGAGTGAGGAACTGATTCAGAGGTATAAAACAGCCATAGAGTTAGTTAGGAGCAAGGGAGGAATCCCGATCATATGTGGCATTCTTCCAAGAAAGGGAGTGGGAAATGAATGGATATCGAGGGCACTTGGTGTCAATTGCCGGCTGGAAAGATATTGCAAATCAAATGCAATATCTTTCATAGACAACTGGGAACACTTCTATGGAAGAAATGAAATGTATGCTCGTGATGGGGTGCATCTATCGAGAGCTGGGGTTGTTGCTGTTGCGAACTCGCTAGAAGAAGTGGTTAGAGGTGTTTGTTTGGGTTTAAACTGTTAGTAGATAGAGGTATGGGAATTGATTTGGAGGAAGGAGGTAATAAAAGTATGTGTTTGTGGGAGAAAGGAATTGGCAAAACGATCAGGGAAAGAGAAGGTCCGCAAAATAACAATTCACTTAGGGTATATTACACTAACAGTAGAAGTCTAAGAAATAAAATTAACGAATTAAATGCTCTTGTCTGCACAGAAAAAATAGATATTATTGCACTTACCGAAACGTGGATGAATGTAGAAAATAGAGAACTATTAGCTGAATATCAAATATATGGATTTAAACTATTTCACACAGATAGATATATTAGACGAGGAGGTGGAGTAGCCATATATGTTAGGGACAATTTGAAATGTAGTCTCAAAGAGGGAATCAAAACAGAGCCACACACAGAAACTATTTGGATTGAATTAAACGAAAAAGCTAATAATATTATAATAGGAGTAATATATAGGCCACCAAATTTAGACAGAATGGAAGCAAAGCATCTATGGGATGAAATATCTAGAGCATCTAGATCTAACAGTATTTATGTCATGGGTGACTTTAATTTTAGCGGAATAAACTGGTTGAACAAAACAGGGAATAGTGAAGCAGAAGATTTTCTAGAATTAATTGACGATTGCTTTCTTACGCAACACATTAAGGAACCAACACGGGAAAATAATATTTTAGATTTAGTGTTAACTAACAGGGAAACCCAAATTAATGACATCGAAATAGGGAGTGAGCTAGGGAGCAGTGATCACAAAGAAATCAGATTTAGCATAGAATGGAATAGACCAGTAGGAGAAAATTCTGTTAAAGTGCCAGATTTTCGAAAAGCTGATTTTAATAGCCTAAGAAATTTTTTGGGTCAAATTGATTGGAAAGGCTTGGGTATGGGGTGTGGGCCGGTCTTGGAGCGAGACATGAACCCAGCGATAGGTGACTTAAATGGGGATTTCGATGTGGATTCAATATATAACTTATTTAAGAATATTCTAAACAAAGCACAGGAACGTAGTATACCATACAAATTGAATAGATCGTATACTAATGACCCAAAGTGGATAACAAAGAATTTGAAGAACCTTATAGGTAAAAAGAGAGCTTGGTACAAAAGGATTAAAAATGGGGAGGTCACTTTAGAACAGGAATTCGTACAACTGGTTAGAAATGTTAAAAAAGAGATAAGGAAAGCAAAAAGAAACTATGAAGTTCGCATAGCAGGGCAAGCAAAGACAAATCCTAAAGGGTTTTTTCAGTTATATCGTACTAAGACTAGGGAAAGGATAGGTCCATTAAAAACTGAGACAGGTCAAATAACAGATAGTGATGAAGAGATGAGTAGTATTTTTAATAAATATTTTGTATCTGTATTTACTAAAGAGGAACTTAACAATATGCCTTCAGCCGAACAAGTCTATGTGGGTGGGGACGAGGACAGGTTGACGAGTTTAGCAGTTACCAGGGAGGATGTTCTTAAACAAATAGTAAAACTCAAACCAAACAAATCCCCAGGGCCGGATGAAGTGTTTGCTAGGGTGCTTAAAGAATGCAAAGAGGAGCTTTGTGACCCACTGTCAACCATATTTAATAAATCAATAGAGTCAGGCAGAGTGCCAGAGTTTTGGAAAGTTGCTAATGTGATACCAGTTTTTAAGAAAGGAGATAGATCACTTGCGTCTAACTATCGACCAATTAGCCTAACGTCTATTGTGGGAAAGTTACTCGAATCTATAATAGCAAATAAAATTCGTCTTCATCTTGAAAAACATAAATTAATAATTGAGTCGCAACATGGTTTTATAAATGGCCGTTCATGTTTAACAAATTTGTTATCTTTTTATTCTAGCATTGTTGAGGCAGTTGATAGTGGTAAGGATTGCGATGTTGTATACCTTGACTTTAGCAAAGCTTTTGATACAGTGCCACATGAAAGACTGATTAAAAAAATAGAGTCTCATGGTATTGGGGGTGCTATATTAAGCTGGATTAGGGCATGGCTATACCAAAGGAAACAGAGAGTTAGTATAAATGGAATCAAGTCAGAGTGGGAAAATGTTGTAAGTGGAGTGCCTCAAGGCTCTGTCCTGGGACCTCTGTTGTTTATAATATATATAAATGATTTAGATTCAGGTTTGAGTAGCAACATTTGCAAATTTGCCGATGATACGAAAATCGGTAGGGAAATTAATTCGGAGGAGGACTCACTATCACTTCAAGTTGATCTAGATAGGGTTTTGAAATGGTCAAAGGATTGGCAGATGCAGTTTAATGCTGATAAATGTAAAGTTCTGAGGTTAGGTAATGATGATAGAGTTACAAGATACGAGCTAGATGGTGTTGTGATTGCGAAGTCGGATTGCGAAAGGGATCTGGGAGTTATGATTAGTAAGAATTTAAAACAAAAGGATCAATGCATAAATGTTCGTAATAAGGCAAATCGGACACTTGGATTTATTAATCGCAGCGTTAGTAACAAGACACCTGGTGTGGTTCTCAAGCTATATCTTGCTCTAGTTAGGCCCCATTTAGATTATGCAGTTCAGTTTTGGTCGCCATATTATAGAATGGATATAAATTCACTTGAACGTGTCCAGCGTAGGATGACTAAGTTAATTCCCCAAATTAGAAATCTTTCATATGAAGAAAGATTAACAAAGCTTAAGTTGCATTCACTGGAAAGGCGAAGAGTTAGGGGTGACATGATAGAGGTTTACAAGTGGATGAATGGACATAACCGGGGGGATATTAATAGGGTATTAAAAGTATCAACACAGGACAGAACACGAAACAATGGATATAAATTGGATAAGTTTAGATTTAGGAAAGACTTGGGTAAATACTGGTTCAGTAACAGGGTTGTTGATTTGTGGAACCAATTGCCGCGTAACATTGTGGAGGTGGGGTCCCTCGATTGTTTCAAGCACGGGTTGGACAAGTATATGAGTGGGATTGGGTGGTTATAGAATAGGAGCTGCCTCGTATGGGCCAATAGGCCTTCTGCAGTTACCTTTGTTCTTATGTTCTTATGTTCTTATTCAAACCGGGAATTTTCTCAAGTATAAATTAATATTATAATATATTAGCATATTGTGTATATATAGGCATAGGTTAGGTCAGGTGTTTAGGTTCTGTTGGCGATTATTTGTGTTTGTAGTACGTGGGTGAAGCATTTACAGCGTTGTGATTCGAACAAAATTCAACCCGTCCTCGACTCAAGTCCATTACATTCAGCGGTCAACCCCACAGACGCATTCATAAATTTTAACATACTATTCACTCAAAACGGGAATTTTCTCAAGTATAAATTAATATTATAATATATTAGCATATTGTGTATATATAGGCATAGGATAGGTTAGGTTAGGTGTTTAGGTTCTGTTGGCGATTATTTGTATTTGTAGTACGTGGGTGAAGCATTTATAGCGTTGTGATTCGAACAAAATTCGTCAGTGAAGCACTTGTTCCGGATATGTTCGAATGTCAGCAGTTGTGAGTCGTATGTAAACCGCTTTTCATTCATAAACAGGGGGTTTGGTGGGTGCATGGAATCACTTTTGGATCTTTGTTTGGAGGACGAGCTGCTTCCAGAGCAACAAGTGCTTCGCTGACGGCTTTGTTCAAATTACACTGCTCATCCTCCAAACACAGACCCAAAAGTGATTCCATGCACCCGCCAAACCCCTGTTTATGAATGAAAAACGGTTTACACACGACTCACAACTGATGACATTCGAACACTTCCTGAACAAGGGCTTCACTGACGAATTTTGTTCGAACCACAACCCTGTAAATGCTTCACCCACATACTACAAATACAAATAATCGCCAACAGGACCTAAACACCGAACCTAACCTATGCATATGTATGCATAATATGCTTATATATTATAATATTTATTTATATTTGAGAAAATTCCCTTTTTGAATGAACAGCATGTTAAAATTTATGAATGCGTCTGCGGTGTCGACCGCTGGATGGAATGAACTTGAGTCGAGGACGGATTTGAATCATAGCACTGTAAATGATTCACCCACGTACTACAAATACAAATAATCGCCTACATAACCTAAACACCTAAAATAACCAATGCCTAAATATGCACAATAGGCTGATACATAATAATATTAATTTATCTTTGAGGAAAATTCATGTTTCGAATGAATAGCATGTTAAAATTTATGAATATGTCTTTAGGATCGACCGCTGGATGGAATGGACTTGGACTTAGTACGGGTTTACTACAAATACAAATAATTGCTACCAGAATCTAGACACCTAACCTAACCTAATCTATGTCAAATTATACACAGAATTTTAATGAACAATAATATTAATTTACATATATATGAGAACGAACGTAATTTTCATAGACAGTACAATACAATTCATGAATGCATCTTGGGCGACAGCCAGTACATTAAAGAGCCTGGCCTGAGGACAGGTTAATTTACAATCCACTGTTGTTAATTAGACATGAGACACGGACCGAGATACATCATACATGAGACATGGACAGTGATACATCACACATGAGACACGGACAGTGATACATCACACATGAGACACGGACAGTGATACATCACACATGAGACACGGACCGTGATACATCATACATGAGACATGGACAGTGATACATCACACGTGAGACATGGACAGTGATACATCACACATGACACACGGACAGTGATACATCACACATGAGACACAGACATCACCTACAGTGATACATCACATATGAGACACAAACATCGCCCAGTGATACATCACACATTAGACACATAAGTTGTCCACAGGAATACAGCACACCTGATACAGACATCACCCATAGTGACACAGCGCATATGAGACACAAATACCTCCCGCAGAGATAAATCACACATGAGACACAGTCATTGCCCACAGTGATACATCTCACATACGACATAGATATTACCCACTGTGATACATCACATTTGAAACACAGATATCACTCAAAGTGATACATTACACATGAGACTCAGACATAATTTACAATTATAGTACACACATGAGAGTCAGACATCATTTACAATGACACATCACACATGAGAGACAAACGTCACCTGCAATGATACATTACACATGAGACACGCAGTGATACAGCACATATGAGAAACAGTCATCACTCACAGTAATGCAGCACATATGAGACACAGACATCACCCACAGTGTTACATCACACTTGTGACACAGGCATCACCCATAATGATACAGCGCACTTATGACACAGGCATCACCCAAAACGATACATCACAGTTGTGACACAGACATCACCCACAGTGATACATCACACTTATGACACAGGCATCACCCATAACGATATATCACACTTGTGACACAGACATCACCCACATGATACACAACACTTGTGACACAGGTTCTTCTAACTAACTTCACAGACACATCATGGTCATGGTCATGTAAGAGTCATGTCCGCTTTACCCGAGCGTTCTCTACGTCGTGGGTATCAGTTTGATATATGTGGGAGAGTGTAGTGTTCTCGAGGTGGCGAGAAATTTGTAAAAGAAGAGTATTTTGGCCTGTGGTATAGGCCCTTTAGGAAGCCAATATGGCGCTGGCTCCTCTGTTTTGCCGCCAAAACTGTGTGACGTCAGTGACACCAGATTGGTCGCTGACAGCGATGTGGCACAGGGAGCCAATGAAAACCTCCCATCGCGAATATGACGTCACAAAGGAAGGGGGGTCCGGTCAGTGCGCGACTCTGGCGCCATCAGTCTAAGACAGCACGTCAAGGAGGTCGGACGTGTGCTGGGGGGGTCCAGTCAGTTGGACAGTTTACCCCGTCTCCGGAGGATTTACGCATCACCCGTGGTCTGCCAACACCTGTGGGGTCTTCCTTCGTTCATGTGTTGGACCAGAGAAGGAATTGACAGAATATTGAGCATCAAGTGCTCCAGGGACAGGTGTTGTGCAAGAGTGGAGTCTAGGCAGCGACGTATGCGACGGCTGATAGCTTCAAAGTGATGACGTAGTGGCTGGGCCAATCCTCCGTGAGGGAATCAGTCTGACACGACACATCAAGGTGGACGGATGTGTGAAGGTTGATCCTGTCAATCTGACAGTAATACGCCACTCCCGTGGATCTTACGCGTCACCCGTAGTCTGCCAGTACGCCGGGAGGTCTTCCTTCATTCCATGTGTGGACTGAAGAGGGAATTGACGGAATATTGAGCATCAAGTGCTCCAGGGTCGGGTGCTGTGCAGGTGAAGTCTAGGCAGTATCCTCTGGGACGTCCGATAGCTTCACAGTGATGACGTAGCGGATGGGCCAATCCACTGGGAAGCAGTGAAAGAAGACACTAATTGGGAATCCATACGACTGCAGCCGAGACGTAGGTTGGCAGCCATAGTTGGGAGGAGAAGTTGACGGCCGGGTGACTGACTCCAACCCTACAAGACGTGGAAGAGGAGCAGGGACCCGCGGAGGACAGAACACGGAGACGACGCGTTTATTTTGGGACGTTGATTGAGTTCCTGGAGGACACGACAGGGTGTGTGTGGGGGCATTCCCTACACGAGGCAGGAGCCTGGACCAGGAGCTACAACTCAACTCTCACCGGAGGATAGGTGGAAGTAGGTGATTCTAGTTTCCCTCCCAATTCCCTTTTAGTCAGCTATATTATTTAGCCAAAGTATTTTGTATGTCGTGAGCAAGGCTCACCTATGTCACAGTAAGGCACCACTGTGCAGAGCCGGGCTACATAAAGCACTCACGGTATCTATTATTATTATTATTGGTGTGTGCAGGAACCCGGAGTAATTGATGAATTTACTGTGTTGATAATGTCTTTCATGAGACTTTAATATGATCATTTAGTGAGAGAATATATATATATATAAATGTGCCAGTATTTGGTGTTAGGCTATGTGCCCAGTAACTATATTATTACTATTATTGATGTCTATGATTTATCTATATATATATATATATATGTCTATGCTTGTGTATTGAATAACCATTCATGTGTGCAGTGATCAATTGAATATTCGCCCACGAAAGGAATTACTGAGAACTCCAGTAATATATACTTGCATGCATTATCATTAAATGAGATGCAGTGTGTTATACCATGATAGTGAATTATTGTGTTCATTAATATAGAAATGTTTGATTGAGGTCAAGACCAGTGCAGTGAATCATCTGCGTTCTATTGCCATTATATCAGTAATCGTGTTGTGTGTTAATACAGTGATAGTTGAGAATTTAAAGAAACAGGCGCCTCACGCCAGACAAACAGATAAACGAACATTCACACGGTGAGAGTCGCCCAGCTGATTTTGACATTGACGTGAGGGGGAGCATTGCCAGCTTGGCGAGTTCATGATTATTTGTGAGAACGAGCGACTTTCGCATGAAATTGCTGTTTGTTTATTGATATAATTATGTGATGTCTTGAGTTTTAAGTAAAACACAAAATACCTTGACGTTTGTATCATCCCCTCCATATTTCTTGTGGCTATATAATACGTGAAAGGAGATAGAGTGATAGAAATAAATACCTGCCTGATAGCAGACCTATTAAGTGTGCTCTTGCCACTGGTACCACAATTCAACAAAACCACTGACGTGTTACTGGACACGGGAAACACCAGTTGGCGACCTTGTGGTTAGTAGTAGAGCCTTCTGTCGGGGCGGGCACACAGCAGTTAAGAGAACAAGCTGTGTTCTCACTCATTCTCGGTCAGAGGCCGGTTGGGATTGACTGGGATACTCTCCTGGCATACAGTGGCGCCGCGAGGATAGAGTGAAAACCCGCAGGGCTACGGTGAGTGACCTTGGGTATACTGTTACTCGCCCCTCTTGTGGTGAACCCCGACATTGGCGACCTCGCCAGGATAACGATCAAGATGAAGGTTGCAGTTGTGGTACTTTGCAGTGGTATTAGGTATCAGGTACAGGTTATCACTCATAGCACAAGATGGAGGATGATAAAGTAACAAGGTTCATTGACACTAGAGATGAGCAGGTGGTGGAGGAGTGCACCAAGGCACAGTTACAATCGATAGCAGACCACTTTGGGATAAAGCTGAGATCTTCCAAAGTGGGAGAGAGAAGACTGGAGATCATGGCACAGCTCAGGGCACGAGATGAAGCTTTGAGGGAGGAACGGCCACAAACACCTGCCAGTATGGGAGAACATCTGAGCATTGGTGGGAGCAGCAGAGGATCCAGCGGCAGCAGGCGCAGCGTTAAGCTGGAGATAATGAAGCTGCAGCTGGAAGCACAACTGAAGCGGGAAGAACAGGAACGAGAGGCACAGCTGAGAAGGGAAGAGCGAGAAGCACAGCAACGCAAAGAAGAGCGAGAAGCAGAGGCACAGCAGCGCAAAGAAGAGCGAGAACCAGAGGCACAGCTGTGCAGAGAAGAGCGAGAGGCACAGCTGCGCAGAGAGGAGCGAGAAGCACAGCTAAGGCGAGAGGAGCGCGAGCTAGAAGCTAGGCTGAAACAGCAGGAGATAGAAGCTAACAAGGATGTGAAGTTGAAGCGAGCTGAGCTAGGGCTAGCTCCACCTGTTCCGCCACAGCAGGAAGACCGCCGAGTGAGGGAGCGAGATTTGCCGGTCTTTGTACCAAACGAAGCTGAAGGTTTCTTCGACCACTTCGAGAGGGTCGCTACCTTGAAGAAGTGGCCGAGGGCGGAGTGGGCGGAGCTGGTTCAGAGTAGGCTCACCGGGGAAGCTCGTGAAGCCTACAACATGCTCGACCTCAGAGAGTGCACCAACTACGATGCTGTAAAGAGAGCTGTGCTCCATTCTTTCAAGCTCACGCCGGAATGTTACAGGAAGAGATTCAGGGAATGTACCCGATCGCCATGAAAATCATATGCGGAGACGGCGAGGGACATGGAGAGGAAGTTCCTGAAGTGGCTGGAGTCGTCTGAAGGAGCGAAGTCGGCTGAGGATGTCAAGAGGCTTATGGTCATGGAGAAGTTTATGTCCTTGCTCTCTCCTGAGATCAGGGTTAGAGTAAAGGAGGCGGACATTAAGGACCTAAGGGCCGCAGCCGACAGAGCTGACATGCTGGAAGAAGCCTTGCGCCCACGCCGAGAGGGACAGAACTGACCGCCTGTATACTCCGGATATGGTAGAAATTATAGAAGGACGGACGGATGGAGGACAGGAGCGAGTTCTCCCAAGTCCCACCTCTCGAGTGGGGACAACAGAGGATCGAAGAGTGCTGTGGAGCCGGTAAAGAAGTCCCAATCTGAGAGCTCAGGAGCTGTTGCTGCGACGAAGGAGTCGACGGATGGTGCGAGGAAGACACACGAAGCGACATCCTCTGGAGGCGGTGCCAGGGCGAGCGGTGGTGGATGGTCTCCGACGGGGAAGCTTCGCTGCTTCAATTGTGGGGGATTCGGACACTTCTCGCGGGACTGCAGACGCCCTAAGCAGCGGGGAAATGTTGCTTTCGTAAGGGTCGAGGACCAGATGGCCGAGAGGGTGCGGGATGAACCCGTACTGAATGGGGAGAAAAGAGTTCACCCATTCGTGTGTGAGGGAACCGTAAGGATGGAGGACGCAGACCCCATTCCGGTGAGAATATTAAGAGACACTGGGGCAGATTTTACCCTGGTGAGCGAAACCCTGTTCCCCGAGGGTTACGAGAGTACCAGTGTCGGGGTGGCAAGTGTGACCACTGTGGGAGGCCCAGTGAGGATGCGCCTACACCAGGTGACTCTGAATTCTGATTATGGCTGCCAGACCCTAGTGGTGGGGGTCTGTGCATCAATGCCCAAGATGGAGGCACAAGTCATCTTGGGAAATGATGCATGTGGAGGATATGTCCTCCCGAATCTCGTGAAGGGCGAGGAGTGCTTAGAGCACTATAAGGAGACAGGCGGAGTGTTAGACGTCTGTGGGGACGAGAAAGGAATCGCCACGGTGGCGTTCCCGGTTTGGGCTGTGATTCCGAGGCAGTGCGACGGACACGGAGGGTGTGGATCTGATAGGGTTGACGAGGAGACGTCCGACAGTCTGGAAATCGATCACCTCTTCGTGGGACCCAGAGAACGAGTGGAGGGCGAAGGCAGCCCGGATGGCGAGTTACAGGTGACCCTCACCAGTTCTCTAGGGGTGGACCGCACTCGTCTTGGAGAGTTGCAGCAGATAGAGTTCCCCGAATTGATTCATGAGGCCAATGGAGGACGTGTTGGTCCTGAGAGGGCCACTTATTTTTACATACAGGACGGCATGCTGATGAGAGTGTTCTGCACAGAGCAGGGAACTGAGTGGGATGAAGCAGTATGCCCAGCGTTGTTTGCCATGCGTAACGCAGTGGTAGGATCGTTAGGTTTCTCACCTTTCCAGCTGGTGTATGGACAAGAGGTGCGAAGTCCTCTGTTCATGCTGAAGGAACAATGGACACCAGGAGTGACCGTGGGAACGGTCGACGGATACGTAAGGAGCGTTTTGCATTGGCGGCAGGAGTACTGGTTGGAGATTAAACTCATCCGAGGGAAGGACAACGTGGTTGCGAATGCCCTGTCCTGTATACACTAACCAGACATGACTCTTATTTTAAGGGGAAGGGTATGTGACGGTGTTCCCCCCCTTATATTTCTCCCACACCTGCTGTAAGTCATGTCCGCTTTACCCGAGCGTTCTCTACGTCGCAGGCATCAGTTTGATATATGTGGGAGAGTGTAGTGTTCTCGAGGTGGCGAAAAATTTGTAAAAGAAGAGTATTTTGGCCTGTGGTATAAGCCCTTTAGGAAGCCAATATGGCGCTGGCTCCTCTGTTTTGCCGCCAAAACTGTGTGACGTCAGTGACACCAGATTGGTCGCCAACAGCGATGTGGCACAGGGAGCCAATGAAAACCTCCCATGGCGAATATGACGTCACGAAGGAAGGGGGGTCCGGTCAGTGCGCGACTCTGGCACCATCAGTCAAGACAGCACGTCAAGGAGGTCGGACGTGCGCTGGAGGGTCCTGTCAGTTGGACAGTTTACCCCGTCTCCGGAGGATTTACGCATCATCCGTGGTCTGCCAACACCTGTGGGGTCTTCCTTCGTTCATGTGTTGGACCAGAGAAGGAATTGACAGAATATTGAGCATCAAGTGCTCCAGGGACAGGTGTTGTGCAAGAGTGGAGTCTAGGCAGCGACGTATGCGACGGCTGATAGCTTCACAGTGATGACGTAGTGGCTGGGCCAATTCTCCGTGAGGGAATCAGTCTGACACGACACGTCAAGGTGGACGGATGTGTGAAAGTTGATCCTGTCAATCTGACAGTAATATGCCACTCCCGTGGATCTTACGCATCACCCGTAGTCTGCCAGTACGCCGGGAGGTCTTCCTTCATTCCATGTGTGGACCGAAGAGGGAATTGACGGAATATTGAGCATCAAGTGCTCCAGGGTCGGGTGCTGTGCAGGTGAAGTCTAGGCAGTATCCTCTGGGACGTCCGATAGCTTTACAGTAATGACGTAGCGGATGGGCCAATCCACTGGGAAGCAGTGAAAGAAGACACTAATTGGGAATCCATACGACTGCAGCCGAGACGTAGGTTGGCAGCCGTAGTTGGGAGGAGAAGTTGACGGCTGGGTGACTGACTCCTACCCTACAAGACGTGGAGGAGGAGCAGGGACCCGCGGAGGACAGAACACGGAGACGACGCGTTTATTTTGGGACGTTGATTGAGTTCCTGGAGGACACGACAGGGTGTGTGTGGGGGCGTTCCCTACACGAGGCAGGAGCCTGGACCAGGAGCTACAACTCAACTCTCACCGGAGGATAGGTGGAAGTAGGTGATTCTAGTTTCCCTCCCAATTCCCCTTTAGTCAGCTATATTATTAAGCCAGAGTATTTTGTATGTCGTGAGCAAGGCTCACCTATGTCACAGTAAGGCACCACTGTGCAGAGTCGGGCTACATAGAGCACTCACGGTATCTATTATTATTATTATTGGTGTGTGCAGGAACCCGGAGTAATTGATGAATTTACTGTGTTGATAATGTCTTTCATGAGACTTTAATATGATCATTTAGTGAGAGAATATATATATATATAGATATATATATTTCATTGAATATGACCGCATATTCTGTATTTATTATTTTCTGGTTTAGGGCTTCTATCCCTCTAACTATTTTCTTAGCATCAGGGCTTAATTGGAATAGGAGTTCTCCAAAACTCATTTTCGTACTTTTAAGGTGAAGAAAAGAAGTGATTTACTATAGAGTGTATTTACACTTATTTGTATAATTTGCACGACGTTTCGAACCTCCATGGTTCATTCTCAAGTGAACAGATCTTACAATACTAGTTGATTTTATACCATGTCTCATGTGATTCCCTAGGGAATCACATGACACAAGCCCATGACATTACTCTAACAAGAGAAATGTTGAACAAGAATACTTGCATAATAGACAAAACCCAAGATTCAAGAAGATTACAAATTCTTGAGGCAATTCACATAAGAATAGAGCGACCTACCATGAACACCCAAATCACGGAACTATTTACTCTACCCACCATGAGAGTAAGGACAAGACAAGAACATATCGATGCCAACACAGAAGACAATGCCCAACATAACAGGCCAATTACACTGGATTAATCTTTGTGTTTAGATAGGAGATGCCTCGTATGGGCCAATAAGCCTTCTGCAGCCCCTATGTTTATCCCTTATGTATCCCCCCATGTTTTTCACCTTCATTGTATTATCACCTGACCTAATGCGGGTATAAAATCAACTAGTATTGTAAGATCTGTTCACTTGAGAATGAACCATGGAGGTTCGAAACGTCGTGCAAATTATACAAATAAGTGTAAATACACTCTATAGTAAATCACTTCTTTTCTTCACCTTAAAAGTACGAAAATGAGTTTTGGAGAACTCCTATTCCAATTAAGCCCTGATGCTAAGAAAATAGTTAGAGGGATAGAAGCCCTAAACCAGAAAATAATAAATACAGAATATGCGGTCATATTCAATGAAACATGTTTGAAAGAAAACCTGCTGCCAGTATACACCAAGATATATATATATATATATATATATATATATATATATATATATATATATATATATATATATATATATGTCGTACCTAGTAGCCAGAACTCACTTCTCAGCCTACTATTCAAGGCCCGATTTGCCTAATAAGCCAAGTTTTCCTGAATTAATATATTTACTATAATTTTTTTCTTATGAAATGATAAAGCTACCCTTTTCACTATGTATGAGGTCAATTTTTTTTTATTGAAGTTAAAATTAACGTAGATATATGGCCGAACCTAACCAACCCTACCTAACCTAACCTAACCTATATATATAGGTAAGGTTAGGTTAGGTAGCCAAAAAAAGCTAGGTTAGGTTAGGTTAGGTAGGTTAGGTAGACGAAAAAACATTAATTCATGAAAACTTGGCTTATTAGGCAAATCGGGCCTTGCATAGTAGGCTGAGAAGTGAGTTCTGGCTACTAGGTACGACATATATATATATATATATATATATATATATATATATATATATATATATATATATATATATATATATATATATATATATATATATATATATATATATATATAAAAATGTGCCAGTATTTGGTGTTAGGCTATGTGCCCAGTAACTATATTATTACTATTATTGATGTCTTTGATTTATCTATATATATATATATATATATGTCTATGCTTGTGTATTGAATAACCATTCATGTGTGGAGTGATCAATTGAATATTCGCCCATGAAAGGAATTACTGAGAACTCCAGTAATATATACTTGCATGCGTTATCATTAAATGAGGTGCAGTGTGTTATACCATGATAGTGAATTATTGTGTTCATTAATATAGAAATGTTTGATTGAGCTCAAGACTAGTGCAGTGAATCATCTGCGTTCTATTGCCATTATAGCAGTAATCGTGTTGTGTGTTAATACAGTGATAGTTGAGAATTTAAAGAAACAGGCGCCTCACGCCAGACAAACAGATAAACGAACATTCGCACAGTGAGAGTCGCCCAGCTGATTTTGAAATTGACGTGAGGGGGGAGCATTGCCAGCTTGGCGAGTTCATGATTATTTGTGAGAACGAGCGACTTTCGCATGAAATAGCTGTTTGTTTATTGATATAATTATGTGATGTCTTGAGTTTTAAGTAAAACACAAAATACCTTGGCGTTTGTATCATCCCCTCCACATTTCTTGTGGCTATATAATACGTGAAAGGAGATAGTGATAGAAATAAATACCTGCCTGATAGCAGACCTATTAAGTGTGCTCTTGCCACTGGTACCACAATTCAACAAAACCACTGACGTGTTACTGGACACGGGAAACACCAGTTGGCGACCTTGTGGTTAGTAGTAGAGCTTTCTGTCGGGGCGGGCACACAGCAGTTAAGAGAACAAGCTGTGTTCTCACTCATTCTCGATCAGAGGCCGGTTGGGATTGACTGGGATACTCTCTTGGCGTACAGTGGCGCCGCGAGGATAGAGTGAAGACCCGCAGGGCTACGGTGAGTGACCTTGGGTATACTGTTACTCGCCCCTCTTGTGGTGAACCCCGACAATATATATATATATATATATATATATATATATGTATATATATATATATATATATATATATTGGTGTATACTGGCAGCAGGTTTTCCTTCAAACATGTTTCATTGAATATGACCGCATATTCTGTATTTATTATTTTCTGGTTTAGGGCTTCTCTCCCTCTAACTATTTTCTTAGCATCAGGGCTTAATTGAAAAATTAAGCCCTGATGCTAAGAAAATAGTTAGAGGGATAGAAGCCCTAAACCAGAAAATAATAAATACAGAATATTCGGTCATATTCAATGAAACATATATATATATGTATATATAATATATATATATATATATATATATATATATATATATATATATATATATATATATATATATATATATATATTTTGGTAGCAGTCTTTCCTGTAGACATATATTATTAAATATGACCGAAAAAGTAAGATTAATAATTCTAACACGAATTTTCTCAATGTTTCTTATATTTTTTTCCCCTGTTGATGGTAAATGAAAAATCAATTCTCCAAAATTCATTTTTATTTCTAGTCTGACGTGACACTTGAGCATGTTCCGTAAAACTTATTACATTTTCAAAGACTTTAGTTTACACACACACAATTATAACTGAACAGAGTTTAAACATCTTCGATTAACTGTTTGCAAACTTCTACATGGGTACCATCGAGCAAAAAGTCTTAGTCGACATGAACTTGAAACCGGCCATATACTGCAGGTATGTTGACGACATTTTTACACAGGTACCTGATGTCAGACATCTGCAGGAGCTGAAGGAGGCATTTGAGCAGAGTTCCGTGCTGCGTTTCACTTACGAGATGGAAAAGGATGGGAAGCTGCCCTTTCTAGATGTAACAGTCATGGAAAAGAGCGGAGGTTTCCACACTGCAGTCTACACTAAGGAAACGAACATAGGAATGTGCCTAAATGCCAACAGCGACTGCCCAGACAGGTACAAGAGGAGTGTTGTTAACGCATATGTCGACTGTGCTCCCAGCCACAGCTCAGAATGGAAGCAAGTCGACGAAGAACTCTGTAGGGTAAGGCAGGTCCTAGTCAACAACGGCTTCTCCAATGGTTTTGTCGAAGACATCATAAGAAGAAAAGTGAAACGCCATGTAACCTCTGAAGAGACAACTAACACAACACCTTTACCTCCTATTAGACTATTTTACAGGAACTTCTTTTCCACAGCTCATAAAATGGAGGAAAGGGTCCTGAAAGATATTGTTAATAGAAACGTTATCCCTACAAACAAAAATCAGAGGATACAACTGACGATTTACTATAAAACCAGAAAAACGGCCAGCCTACTCATGAGAAACTCTCCAGACACAAAGCAGAACGCTTTAAAAGAGACCAACGTCGTCTATGCCTTCAAATGCCCTCTTGGGGACTGTAAGCTCCAAAAAACCCAGTATATAGGCAAGACAACAACATCTCTTTCTAGGCGTTTAACGATGCATAAGCAACAGGGCTCCATTAAGGAACATATAATCTCTTCACACAACCAAACCATCGCCAGAGAAATCCTAGTAAACAACACAGAAATCATCGATAGATACAGCGATAGCAGGCGGCTTGACGATTGCGAGGCACTACACATTAAGAAGTCAACACCAGCAATCAACAGCCAATTAATGCACAACTTTATTCTACCCACCTCAAGACTCCGCTTCAATATAGAAGCATCAAGAAATATGGACCAATAGGCTTTCTACAATCACTTCCATTCAATACCCATTGTTTCGTGTTCTGTCTTGTGTTGATGAATTTATTACCCTATTATTATCACCTCACCCCATCCACCTCACTCAAATGTAGATATAAACAAATCGGAGATGTGTAAGTTCTATTCAGTTGTGTATGTGTAAACTAAAGTCTTTGAAAATGTAATAAGTTTTACGAAACGCGTTCAAGTGTCGCGTCAGACTAGAAATAAAAATGAATTTTGGAGAATTGATCTTTGAATTACCACCAACAGTAAAAAGAAACGTAAGAAAGATAGAGAAAATTCGTGTTAGAATTATTAATCTTACTTTTTCGGTCATATTTAATAATATATATATATATATATATATATATGTCTGTGCTTGAGTCGAACTTGTGACACAATATTACAGTTTTACAAGGTGGCTATTACTGGAAGCAATAACGTCACCCCGCATGGCCTATGATAGTCACAACTACCCACTAGTCACCATGCAAAGCTGGGCGAGGAGATTGCCAAACAGCATTAGCCTAGCATTATACCATTCGTCCTTGAATAGACATTATATGTTAAAGATTTAGGTAAAATCTAGTCAAGCATGCCCTAATTAGCTTACTATCTCTCCCAGATATGGTTGAGGATTTCACAGCAGAGGCGGTGAGCTGGTCTGCCATCGCAACTACCTGGTTACCCCCGCAGTGTAACTCCGACCCCATCGTCGAGTACACAGTGTCGCTATTGGGTATCTCCTTCAACCGCTACTGGGTAACGGATCAAGTGTACACTACCAACTACACTTGGAACAAGTTGCGCAACAATAATAGATATACTGTATGCGTGAAGCCAGTACGGGGAAATGAATCATGCCTGTCTCTTAACACTTTACTGGAGAGTAAGTAAGGTCCTTAATTGTAGTTTTATTTAATTTAATTAATTGATTTGATTCCTGCAGGCACAAATTGCACGAATATTAAAACGCACTAACACTCAAATATGCTCACGCACACACGGGCCGAAAGAGGCAAAACTCGACCCCCGCAACCACAACTAGGTGAATACATGGGCACGTGCTCACGCACATGGACACGTGCACACGGTCCTGTGCACACGCACATGAATCCGTGCACACGGTCCTGTGCACACGCACATGAATCCGTGCACACGCACATGGGTCCGTGCACGCGCACATGAATCCGTGCACACGCACATGGGTCCGTGCACACGCACATGAATCCGTGCACACGCACATGGGTCCGTGCACACGCACATGAGCCCGTGCACACGCACATGTGCACGTGCATATGGGCGCGTGCACACTCACATTGGCGCTTGTACACGCATGTAAGAACATAAGAATAAAGGTAACTGCAGAAGGCCTACTGGCCCATACGAGGCAGTTCCTATTTATAACCACCCAATCGCAATCATATATATATGTCTAACATATAATTTAAATAATCAAGGGTTCCTCTTTATATTATGTTACGCGGTAACTGGTTCCACAAATCCACAACCCTGTTATGCTATTATTAGCTCCACAAATCAACATTCCTTGGTTTCAGAAATCAACAAACCTTATTAAAGTCCACTTTGTTATGCAAATTCGTCTACATGTACACTTCAGTCATGTTACTTCTAATTCTTCACTTTTCTAAAGTATGAAAATTAAGGTTTTCAATTTCTTCATATGGAATGTTTTTATTTTGCGGGATTAACTTTGTCATCCTTCGCTTGACGCTTTCTCCAGTGAATTTGTGTACATTATATAGTATGGCGACCAAAACTGAACTGCATAATCTAAATAAGGCCTAACAAGACCCAGATAGCTGATGAATATCACCAAGTATTTTATTATTAACGTTTTGAAAATTAAACCTAGTGACCTATTTGTCATATTTCGAACATTAATGTATTGATTTTTTGTCTTTAAATTCTTACTTATCATAACTCCCAGACGCCCTTTCGCAATCTCAGCACCATGCAGATTCTATCCAGTAACGTTATCATCATTACCTATCTATTATGAGAAGAATATAGTAGTGAAGGGAACTACAGAAGGCCTAATGGCCCATACGAAGCATATCCTATTTATATCAACGTAATCTCATTCATATAAATGTCTAACCTACGCTTGAGACGATCATGGGATCCTGCTTCTATTATGTTACACTGTAATTGGTTCCACAAATCTACAACACTGTTACCGAACTAGTATTTACCTAGGTCTTTCCTAAATATAAACTTATACAAATGATACCCATTGTTTCCTGTTTTGTCTTCTGTTTGTACTTTTAATATCCTATTATAAATATTCTTGCTAAGGGTACCCAATTACCCTATTATAATACCCTTGTGTTATGATCCCAGGCAGCCGAAAAACGAGTCTCCCCTCTGAGAATTATTCTATCAAGCCTGACCTGACTAGAAGGTCTAGGAAATATAGAGCTGATAACACAGATCTAAAATAGTTTGTCGGATTTTATGAACGATTTGAGATTATGGGCAGTGAATAAGAAAATAGATAAATGACTGGTTAGGAGATGTGGATAATTTGCTGGAGGCGTGAGGCTCGCTTCTGGAGGGCTTTGAGCTCACTTGAGTGCCCGACATCGCAGGGGGAAGCCGTGCTCTGTTTGAGCTCCCGTCAGAAAGGAACCCCTAGGGATATATCTCCAAGAGAGGAGAAGTGTGCAGACGTGCCAGCTGTGGAATCGAGCTGGGAAATTGTGGTCTCAAGTCCTGGACGGCGAGGAGAGAGCATTAAGCCGTCCAGAGACATTTTCGTGGGCTGTGGGAGCACCCTGACCAGACGCCATCAGAGGGATAGCGCCCTCGATTAGACAATCTGTGGTAAGCCCAATATAAGCCAGTTTAGAGTGATTACTTGTAGTTGGTCGTGTGCCCAGCGACAGTAGCGAATGTTTATTGATAAGTTAGAAATGTTTTGGTAAGGCAGGAAGCCTAAATGAGAGGACGGAGATGAGAGAGACAGCTGGAGGGATGAGCAGCACGTCCTCTCCCGTCGACCGAAAGAACCAAGAACTACTGCTGTGGACAGGGTAGAAGGTAATACTAATAAGTCAAAGGGGATTGAGATCCTATCCCATAAGGAGAGAGTGGGGAGTCACAGCGGCTCGAGTGGGTGTGTGCACGTGACAACGAGGCTAAGTAT
Organism: Procambarus clarkii; assembly: GCF_040958095.1. Lineage (NCBI taxonomy): Eukaryota > Metazoa > Arthropoda > Malacostraca > Decapoda > Cambaridae > Procambarus > Procambarus clarkii. The sequence goes on along the minus strand of NC_091242.1, from coordinate 12,410,840 downwards.
TGGAGCCGCATCCCCTAAACGTGTGACGTTGAGCCCCTCTCCGAGAGCCAGAAGCGTCCAGGGTGATCTGGTAGAGTATAAGCACTCCACCGAGTTGGGGGTTGGGTTGTCCGTAAAGAAGGATCAACGACGACAACACCACCAACTACATTACAGAACTTGTTAAGACCTTTCATCCACTTGTACACCTCTATCATGTCACGCCTAATTCTTTGCCTTTCTAGATAATGTAATTTAAGTTTTTCAATCTTTCTTCATATGACAGGTTTCTAATTTGCGGGATTAACTTCTTTTTCCAATGTCGGACGCTTTCAAGTAAATTTGAATCTATTCTGTAGTATGGCGATCAAAACTGAACTGCAAAATCTATATGGGGCCTAACAAAAGCAAGATATAGCTGAAGAACAACACCAGGTGTCTTATTACTAACGCTTCGAGAAATAAATCAGTGTCTTATTTGCCTTTATACGAACATTTAGGCGATTGGCCTTCCATCGATGCCTAAATCGATTGACAATCGACATGAGAATGGTCCAGGACGGACCGGAACGTCGTCGTACTTTCACTTTCTTGTGTGTGGTTTGGTTAACATATTTCAGCCACGCTACTGTGACTCCTCGTCTGCATTTAAGCGATGTTTTTTTGGTCATTCCATATTTACTCTCGTCTATGTATCCCATTGACAGATGGGTCGTCGATGTCTGCAGAGTGCATTGGAACATGAATAGTAGGAAGCAGCTACGGGGAAGAAGGGAAGAACATGTACACGTGGGCATGTGTACACGCATATGGGCACATGCACGCGCACATGGGCGCATGTACATGCATATGGGCAGTTGCACACGCACATGGGGACGTGTACACTCACGTAGGCACGTACACATTCAAGTGGGCACGTGCACACGTACATGGGCATGTGTGTCATCTTTTGTCCGGTCGTGATGGTCGAGTGGCTAAGGTATCCTGTACACCAGTTGCAGAATGCTCCTGGCAGTATGGATTCGAGTCGCTTCTGGGGTGTGAGTTTTCGGTTGCATATATGCCTGGGGACCATTCAGGCTTGTTTGTATTTGTGTTCCTCACGTGTGCTCCAAAGAATAAGGTGATTTGGTAAAATACTATACCCAAGATTACCATCAGAGCGCTGACGGGGTGATGGGGAAATAGCCTCGGCTACCATCATCTTCTGTCCGGTCGTGATGGTCGAGTGGCTAAAGTGTCCTGTACTCTGCAACTGCAGAGTGCTCTTGAAGTATGGTTTCGAGTCACTTCTGGGGTGTGACTTTTCGGTTAAAAAAAAAAATATGTATATATATATATATATATATATATATATATATATATATATATATATATATATATATATATATATATATATATATATATATATATATATATATATATATATATATATATATATATATATATATATGTCGTACCTAGTAGCCAGAACGCACGAACAATGGGTATTGAAGGTATTACATTATGAAGGTATTACCTTCAATACCCATTGTTTCGTGTTATGGCTTGTGTTGAAAGTTTGTTTTCACCTCATCCAAAAACTGTTGTAACATATCACCTCACCCAAATGCAGGTATAAAAAATTGAAGGTGTTTAAGCTCTATTCAGTTATAGTTGTGTGTGTGTGTAAACTAAAGTCTTTGAAAATGTAACAAGTTTTACGAAACGCGCTCAAGTGTCACGTCAGACTAGAAATAAAAATTAATTTTGGAGAATTGATTTTTCAATTACCATCAACAGTGAAAAGAAACATAAGAAAGATCGAGAAAATTCGTGTTAGAATTATTAATCATACTTTTCGGTCATATTTAATAATATATGTCTACAGGAAAGACTGCTACCAATATATATATATATATATATATATATATATATATATATATATATATATATATATATATATATATATATATATATAATTGTCATTGACTAACATTAAAACATGAGCAGAGGATGAACATGTAAATAAGTGACATGACATGAGATGTCAATACTTTGAGGACATATTAGGTTCGTGGGATGGCGATATGACCTTACTTGAGCAACAGAGGTCGTGAGAGGGGGTAGTGCTGTGCTGAGCTCGTGGCAGAGGCGGGAAACCCCTAACTGTGTGCTCCTACAAAAGGAGGTAATCAAACAGGCACTTATGAGTGAAGCCTGAGGACGATTTAAAGGGCTCAAGTCAGGACTACAAGAAGCCTTGTGAGGCAGTCCTACAGCGATATTGTGGAGACCTGTGTGTGGGTGCCATTGAGAGGACCAGGACCTGAGCGCCGAGAAACAGACTCTGAGGTAAGCTCATATAACACGTGTTACATTGGTTAATTGTGTTTGATCGTGTGCCCAGCGACCATGGCAGATGTTTATATATATAGAACAAATATATTAATATGGCAGTAAGCTGAAATAAGAGAGTAGAGATAGGAGAACATCTTGGAGAGGGAGGAGTCATACGTCCTCCCTAGACGAAGGTCAGTGGATTACTGAGGGGGGGGGGGAATGGAAGCCCCCGGCTGGTCGGGAGGGCCAGCAGGGGACATATCGAAAATGGACCCACCATAGATGGAGGAGGACTGTCGCAGCGACGCGTTGGTGCTTAAACAGATTTCATAGGGAGGAGTTATATTTTCTGTGAATACGTTTAATTATGTTTTAGTTGGGAAACACTCCTTCATTCAGGGAAGGAGTTAATGGAGGAAACTTCGAGGCTGGAGAAGTGTGTGCTGAAATCTGCAGGAGAGCAGAACTCCATAGTGAGGAGTTGACCTCAAGGAGTAAAGGAGCAGTGAAGAGGAGTTTCACTTGTCTCCGTGGAATCAGTGGTGAAGTATCACAGGTGTTTGAAGAGGACTTCATTGTGCAGCAGTCTTGGGAGAACTGCAGAAGTAACTTGTTGAGTATTTTGGAGAACCTAGAGATATGCATGATAATGAGCCTCTAGGAGCAGAACAGAGGTTTATGGTGGATACACAGGAATGTATAAGGGGACTGTTTAAATGCTTATTGTTGTGTATGATGCAGTGTAAGGTGAGAGATTAATTTCTTCTTGAGTTGGGGAAAATTTAAGTAACTGTTTCTGGTGTTACAGCCCCAGGCTGAGTTTTATATACTTGTAGGGCTGAATGTGCAATAATGTTGTGACAAGATTGCAACCCCATATAGTGAGGGAGGAGTAAGTGGCAAGCCAAGAGTTGAGCAGCCACTTGATATAAACTGTTGGTGAAGCCAGGATATGATATTGGATTGCTACCAGGTTGTAGTAGCTTAGAGTGTTACATGTTAATATTTTATCTTTTGTATATCATGTATTGAATATGTTTTTTCGTTTATTAAATGTGTATTGTTTGCTGGCTTTTGCTCTTGTCTTGTTGAGGCTTCCTAGAAAGCAGGAGAGAACGAGAGAGAGAGAGATGGAGAAAGGATCAAGGCTGCAGACAGGGTGACAGAGAATACTAATTCATAAAAGGGGGATATAGGAGATTATACCAAACAAGGAGAGAGTGGGGAATCATGGCGGCTCAAGTATGGTGTGTACACAGGACAACCAGGCCAGTGTTGGAGCCGCACCTCTAAACGTGTGATGCTGAGCCCCTCTCCGAGAAGAAGAGGCGTACAGGGTGATCTCCTGAATAAATTTCAAGCACTCTAGTGTTCATTGCTGGTCGACCGACGGTAGTGGGAGTGTGGCTGCCGAGGTCGGTTGTCTATTCCAGCAGAGAGTGGTTGGGGGACATTGTCCACCTGTACGCAAGTAAAAGTCTGGTGCAACAACCAGAGCTCTCTTTGGAGGTTTGAGTTACATAAGTCCTAACCTCCTAATACCAGAACAGATATTGGGAACCTGTCTGGGAGATTGGATTGACACACCCACAGTTCGAGTCCAGGAGGTTGGACTGATACACCCTTTACAATAATAGGTAACCTATGCGACCGCAGGTATATTCTCTCTCTCGGGAAGACCCACAGGACAAGATGGAGATGGTGCAAGAGTTTGTAGAGTCAGGCAAGCCTGAGGATTTGGAAGGTTGTACCAAAGAACAATTGAAGCAGATAGTGGAGAAATGTGGCATTAAGATGCAAACATCTAAAGTGGCAGGAATGAAGGATGAGGTCCTTAGACATTTGAGAGCTTGGAGCGAAGTGGCAGAACAAGGAGGCCTAGAAAAAAGCTGGAAGTGGAAAGGAGGACGATGGAGAAGACGAAGTGAGATCCCAAGGATCTAGTAGGAGTAGGTGCAGTAGCAAAAGTAGCAGAAATAGGAGCTTGGAAACATTTCAGCTAGAGCTCCCCCTCCCCGTTCAGCTCGTTGTTGCCGTGTGGGGGCTTAGTGGGCGGTTGCCGGAGTGTGATGCTCCTTGGGACAGTCCTCTGTCCTTTTCTAGCCTTGTGCTCCTGCTGCCGTCCTCTCCAATTCTGCTGGGCACCTTTTCCTTTTCCTTCTGTTTCGTTTTTCTCCCCCCCCCCCTCTTCTATCTGCTTGCCGTTTCTTGCCGACCTTTTGCTTGTTCTGGTTCTTCCCTTGGACTTCTTCTATTTTGACGCCCGGGTGCTTGAGGAGGCATACTCTTGCACCCGTAGAACTGTAGTACCCGACGTTGAGAGCGCGGGGAACCTTTTATTGTCAATCCCCCTTTCGTCACTGAACCCGATCTCGACGGACTGTCGGTTTCTTAAGGTGGCGTTTGAGGGGCGTATACTCACGACGCACCCCTAGGAGGCCCCGGCAAGATCGGCGATAGCTTCTTGTTGGGTGTCCTGCCTCTAATTGTGGCTCCATGGTGGGTGTGGGGGCACATTCGTGAATGAATTTTCTTTTTCGTAATGATGATGACCCCTGTTTCGGCTGTTTCTGCTTTACCTTCTCAGGCTCGTGGGGTGGGCGACCAAGCCCCCGAGTCAGTCCGTATTGGAAGACCGGGCTCTGTAGCCTCCGCTGCATTGGGCCCCGACCTTGCTCCTCCTTTGGCCTCTCTGACTCCTTCCCTTGGCTCCCCACCCTCCTCTGTGGTTGGGTCGAGCCCCAAGCCCCCAGTGGTGACTACCTCGTCCTCTGGCGCGGCTCCTTCTCAAGTTGTAACTACTGCGCCTTTTAACCCCTCTCTCTCTGGGGGTTCTCACCGCCGTCCTCGCTTGATTCCTTCCAGTTCTGCTACCTATCAAGCCTTGTTTCGTCCCGCTTCGTGGACCAAATATTTTGATCTCCTCCCTCTTGATTCTGCGCCTCCTGACGATTTCTCCCTCCATCGACATCTCGTTGATTCCGTGGATGCCTCCATTACTTTCAACCCCACTCGCCTCGGTACACGTGTCGTTGCTGCTCCTTCTCAGGATGCTGCTTCCCGCTTGGCCGCCTTATCCTGCCTTGGCGAGACCCCTGTTCGGGTCTCGAAGAACGCTCAGTTGAATGCCAGTATTGGAACTATTCTGCTCCTGCCCCATGTTGCGACCGGTGTTCGGGACCTGTGCGACTGCCACGACGATATTCGACATATCCTTGCTGCCCAGGGCCATTGTATTCTCCAGGTGGACACGTTTACTCGTCCCCCTCGTGGTAGTCGCCGTCAACCCCTCCGGGTTGTGAAGATTACCTTTGATGGTAGGACCCTTCCACCCTCTGTCATTCTTGCTGGTGCCAGGTGCTCTGTCCAGGAGTACATTCCTTCTCCTCGGCTCTGTAACAAGTGCTGGAGGTTTGGGCATGGTGCCCTCCGCTGCTCTGGGACTGTCTCTCTCTGTCCTTTGTGTGGTGGCGAAGGTCACTCTAAGTCGGAGTGCACTTCTCCCCAGGCTCGTTGCCTCAACTGCGGTGAGGCCCATCCTACCTTCTCCCGTGCGTATGTCCATTACAAGCTTGAGGCAGCCATCCTCAACTTGAAGCACAGGGAGCGTTTATCTTTTCCTGAGGCGAGACGCCAGGTTCGCCGGCTCCCGCCTTATGCTAATATCTCTTATGCTCGCGTGTTGCGCTCTTCCTCTCCTCGTCCTTCCCGCCTTCCTCAGACTCTCAACCGTTTCCGGGCCTTGGACCCTGATACGCCCACTGCCCCCTCCTCTGTTCCTTTGGGTTCTCTCCCGAAGGATCCACCTCCTGGTCCTCTGTCTGGGGTTCCCCTTCTTTCTACCCGGTCTGTCGTGTCTCCTGTGTTTTCTTCCTCGTCTCCCTCCGTTCCTCCTTCCCATCCTTCCCCTCCGTCTCTTGACTCTCCCCGCCACCTGTCGGTGCGGGCTGATGTCCATCGCTCTCCAAACGGCCGTCATGTGTGCTCTCGTTCGGCTTCTGCTGAGACGCTAGAATCCGTTGCCCAGTACGTGGTTGCTGGGACAGCTGTCTCGTTAAGTCAGAAGCGTAAGCCTGGCTCCTCTCCTTCCTCCTCCCCGGCGGGTAAGAAGGTTTCGCTTTCTTCCTCGGCCCCTACTTCTGCTTCTCTCGCTCCTTCCCCTCCCATTTCGGTGGTTGCGCCCCCTGTTCCTGCTATGGAGGTTTCTTTAGCCCCCTGCTTCCCTCTCGGTTGCTGCCCTTGCTGAGGTTCGCTCCCCTCTTTCTACCCCCCCTCTTCCTGCTGCTGTCCTTGACTGCTCCTCTCCGTTGTCTCCTCCTCTTCCTCCTCCTCCTCCTCCTCCTCCTCCGGACCCCGCCCGCCCACCTCTGATCTGTTCTTCCGTTTCCTTCCCTCCGTCTTTGCTCAGTTTACCCATGCCCCCTAACCCTGACTTTGCTGACCCTGATCCCGACCCTGATATTCTTTAACGTGCTCTGTTGCTCTTTTGCCTTTGTTTCTTCCTTGTTGTCTGTTTTTGTCCTTTCTCTTCTCGTCGTTGTCCATTCTTCAATGGAACGTTCGAGGTTATTACGCCAATTTCCTCGAACTCCAACTTCTGATTTCGCGGTTTTCGCCCCTTTGTGTCTGTCTCCAGGAGCCGATGCTTGGTGCTCGTCCTGGTCGTTTTCGTGGCTATTCCTTTCTCTCCCCCCCCCCAGCCATTGCTGGGGCTTCTAATTCTTCTGCTCTCTTGATTCGTGCTGATGTTCCCTTTGTTCCTTTACTTTTTCCTTCGCCTCTCCATTGTTCTGCTGCTCGTATCTTTGTGGGGAAATGGTACACAGTTTGTTCCATTTATCTCCCCCCGAGTGTCCCGCTTTCTCTTCCTGATTTGAAACACCTCCTTGACTCCTTGCCGGAGCCTGTGCTCCTGCTGGGTGACTTCAATTGTCGTCATTCTCTTTGGGGTGACGTTCTGACGAATACCCGGGGTCGCCTTCTTGAGCCGTTTCTCCTCTCTTCTTCTCTGTCTCTTCTGAATTCTGGTGAGCCCACTCATTTGGACTCTCGGACTCGCACCCTTTCTTGTCTTGATCTTTCTCTCTGCTCTTCTTCTCTTTACTTAGATTTCACGTGGCAGGTTCTTGATGACCTCCATGGAAGTGATCATTTCCCCATCCTTGTTTCCTTTTTCTCTTTTCGCCCTGCCCTCTTTCCCTAGGTGGCAGTTTGCTAAGGCGGACTGGACCCTATTTACCCTCAGTGCTACTCTCTCTGACCTCTCCCTTCTGCCTCTCTCTCGCGCTCTCCTCCTTTTTCATGACACTGTCTTCAACGCTGCCCTCCGCTCTATCCCTCGCTCTTCCTCTCGGGGTCCACGGAAGTGCGTTCCCTGGTGGAATGCGGACTGTGCTCGGGCTGTCCGCTGTAAGCGTGCAGCCTGGAAGAGGCACCGCCGTAGGCAGACGACCGATTCTTTTCTTTTCTTTCGGAAAGCGAGTGCGGTGGCCCATAGGGCCATCCGTATGGCTAAACGTGAATGTTGGGCATCTTATGTCTCGACAATTACGTCCGAAACTCCTCTGGCCCAGATCTGGAAGCGTATCCTCAAGATAGCGGGTAAGTTCGTTCCCGATGTTTCACCGGTCCTTCACCTCCACGATACTCTTGTGGCGGACCCGTTGCAGGTCGCTTCTGTACTGGATTCCCACTTTTCTTCTGTTAGCTCTGGTCTTCATCTTCCCCAATCTTTTCTTCTTCGTAAAACTGTCCTTGAGTCTTGTCCTTTAGATTTCTGCACTCATCTTCAGCTTCCCTATAATGATCCCTTCTCTCTCTCTGAACTTCGTTCTGCCCTGGCCCTCTGCAGTTCTACGGCGGCGGGCTCCGATGGTATTCATTATGAGATGCTTCGCCATCTCCCTCCGTGCACGTCTCAGTATTTACTGAGTCTGTATAATCGGATCTGGGAGTCGTCGTCAGTCCCTGAGGACTGGCTCGATGCCGTTGTCCTCCCTGTTCGCAAACCGGGGTCTCTGGGTACTTCCCCTAAGGACTTTCGCCCTATTGCTCTCACAAGTTGTGTCTGCAAACTCTTTGAACGTATGGTTAACGTTCGTCTGATGTGGTTCCTGGAACACCATCACCTCCTCTCCCCTTCTCAATTTGGTTTCCGCAAGTGCCGCAGCACGACAGATGTCCTGGTGAACTTGGAGGTCTATATTCGTACTGCTTTTGCTGCGAAGACCTCCGTTGTTGCCGTCCTTTTTGACCTGGAAAAGGCTTACGACACCACTTGGCGATATCATATTCTATCTCAACTTCATTCTTTTGGCCTTCGTGGTCATCTCCCTCTCTTTCTCCGCAGCTTCTTCTCCCGTCGTTCCTTTCGGGTGCGCCTTGGTACCGCTCTCTCTGCCTCTTTTCAACAATTCGAAGGTGTGCCCCAGGGTAGTGTTCTGAGCACTACTCTTTTTCTGGTTGCCCTCAATGGTCTTCTTTCCTCTCTTCCTTCTGGTGTCTTCTCCGCTCTCTATGTCGATGATCTTACCCTTTACTGTCAGGGTGATGATTCGCCTCTCCTTCAGCGCCGGCTTCAACTTCCAATTGATGCCGTGTCGTCTTGGGCCACCGATCATGGCTTCAAGTTCTCTACTTCTAAGACTTGTGCCATGACTTTTACGCGGAAAAGGGTTGTTCTTCGTCCCTCTTTGTCACTTTATGGTCATCCCCTTGAATACTAAGATTCCGCGAAGCTTTTGGGGTTATTCCTTGACACTCGTTTGTCTTGGTCTCCCCATATCTCTTACCTCCGTGTTGAGTGCTCTAAGGCCCTTACCCTCCTTCGGGTCTTGTCCCATACTTCTTGGGGGGCAGATAGGCGCACTCTCCTTGCTTTACATTCCTCTCTTGTCCTGTCTAAGCTCGATTATGGTTGCCCTGCTTACTCGTCTGCTTCTCCTTCTACTCTTCGCCGTCTTGATGCTTTGCACCATACTGGGTTGCGCCTCAGTTCTGGTGCCTTTCGTTCGACTCCCGTCCTTAGCTTGTATGTTGACACTGGCTTCCTGTCTCTCCAGGACCGCCGTGATCGCTACTGTCTTCGCTATCTTGCGCGGTCCTTACAACATCCTTCCTCTCGCCTCTGTCGTGCTTTAACTTTTACCCTTCATGCGGTTCCTGTTCCTCTTCACCACCTCCCTCTTTCTGTCCGGTTATCTCGCCTCCAGGATTCTCTTTCCGTTCGTATTTCTAATGTTTCTCCTCGTGTTGTTCCTTCTTTGCCCCCATGGAGAGTCCCTCTTCCGCGGTTTTGTACTTCCTTGACCCGTATCACTAAAGCTTTTACCCCTCCTACGGTTCTAAAACGCCTTTTCCTTGAGCACTTTTCTTCTCACTCCCGCTCCGTTTCTGTCTTCACCGATGGGTCAAAGTCGGCAGACGGTGTTGGCTACTCTGTTGTTTTTCCTGATCGCACTTATATGTGTCGCTTACCTCCGGAGACTAGCATCTTTACAGCGGAACTTTATGCTATTCTCTATGCTCTTCGTCTCCTGCTTTCTAGTTGTCAGTCTTCCTTTGTAGTTGTTGTTGACTCTCGTAGTGCCCTCATGGCTCTCGGGTCCTTTAATCCGGTTCATCCAGTAGTTGTCGTGATCCAGCATTGGCTGTTTCTTGTTCACAGTAAATTTAAGTCGGTTGAGTTTTGTTGGGTTCCCAGCCATATTGGTGTCTTTAAATGAGCGTGCGGATGCTGCCGCCAAGGAAGCTGTCCGCTCTTGTCCCAACTCTCGTAAAGGCATTCCATATTCCGACTTTTACCCGGTTATCCATTCCTCAGTCCTTACCCGTTGGCAGGCTTCTTGGTTGTCTGTTACTGGTAACAAGCTACGTACTCTTAAATGTTGTGTTTCCTCGTGGCCGTCCTCCTCCCACAGTAACCGGCAAGGAGAAACAGCTCTGGCGAGGTTGCGTATTGGCCATACTCGCTTAACCCATGGTCACTTGATGGAGCGCCGCCCTGCTCCTTATTGTCCTAGTTGCATTGTCCCTCTTACGGTCGTGCATGTCCTTCTTGAATGTCCTGACTTCCAGGACGAGCGTGTGTCTTGCTTTCCGACCGCCCCTCGGGGTCACCTGTCCCTCAATAGAATTCTTGGTGACTCGGATACTTTTGATATCGTTCGCCTTATGCGTTTTTGTTCTCGTATTGGCATCCTTGGTGATATTTAGCGCCCTCTGATTATTTTGCGCATTTGATGGTGCTACATAGCCTTCCCGGTTTGGTGCCTTCTTTTGATAATTACTTACTTACTTCAGCTAGAGCTCCAGATGCAACGTGAACGTGAGCGTGAGGAGAGGCAGTTCAAACTGGAAAAGTTGAAGTTAGATCTTCAGATGAAAAATGAAGCAGAAAAAGAGAAAACCCGAATAAGAGAACTGGAGTTGGAACAAGAGAAAGAAGAAGAGAATACCGAATTGGAGGTAGAAAGAGAAAAAGAGAAAACAAAGCAAATGGAGATAAAAGCCAATAGTGCTTTGGCAGAGCATAGGGTTGAACATGGATTACAAGAAAGCACCACCCATGTATCACACCCACATAATATCAAAGTTAGAGAAAAGGACATTCCTCTATTCATGCCTGAGGAGGCAGAGAGCTTCTTCGAGCATTTCGAGAAGGTAGCCAACATCAACGAGTGGACACAAGAAGAATGGGCCCAATTGGTTCAATTAAGGTTGAGCGGTGCTGCCAGAGAGGCAAATTACCTAGTTGTCGTTGGAGGAATGCCGAGATTATGGGACAGTGAAGAACAGCATATTATTCTCCTTTCAGTTGACTCCTGAAGCTTACAGAAAGCGCTTCAGAGAAATGATGAAGGAGCCAGCAAGTACGTTTGCTGAGACGGCGAGGGATCTGGAAAGGCGTTTCCAGCGATGGATGGAGACTGCCGGAGTTGGATCTTATGCAGACCTAAAACAGTTGATCATGGAGAAATTCATAGAAATGATGCACCCCGAGGCAAAGTTCAAGATCCAAGAGGCAGGAGTGAGGAATGTAAGAGATGCTGCAGATAGGGCAGACATGATTACAGAGGCGTATAAGAGCTTAAGGGAAAGCAGGGTGAAAAGTGATATGAGAAAATTGTGGTAGACCCAGGGGAGCCTGGAGCGAGAACAACTTTGATGGATGGGCAAATAGACATAATTATTCTAAAGCTCAGAAGGGTAGGTTGTACACTTCATCTGAAAGTGAGGATGAAGGATTTGAACGAGAAACTAGTCGTGTATCAAGAAATCAATAATCCAGCCAAACCCAGCAGAGTGCATATGGTGCGCCTGCGCAGAGAAGCTTAAACTCGAGTGGGCAGATTCAAAGCCACTCAGGCTGATATAAAAAAGATTTCTCCCACATAAGGTGTTATCGACGCAACAGACATGTTCACATGATGCGAGATTGTCGACAGGGCAAGAGAGTTGTGACCCTGACAGTGTGTGTGATCCCCAAAACCAATGCATTAATGTATTACAGGACAAACCGCAAAAAGTGAACTTAGTTAACGAACGGTATAGGCCATTCACCAGTAAAGGTTAGGTTAATATAGGAGGCCAACCTGAGGCAGAAGTAAGTATCCTGAAGGATACTGGAGCGAATCAGAGCCTGCTTATGAGAACCCTGATTGAGGATGATAGACTTTTAGCTGGCAGGCGAAAGATAAAGGTGTATGGGTTGCTGTCCGAGAGTGAAATGCCCATTTGTACTGTCAAGCTGAAGTCGGCTTAGGTGATCCGACGGAGGTGATGTTGGGAGTATGCCCCGACATACCTGTTCCAGGTATCCAAGTGATCCTGGGTAATGACTTGTGTGGGACGAAGGTGTTGCCGAAGCTCATAGCAGAAGCTGTGCCAGAAGAGTGCCAGGAGGGCCACGGCACTGATAGGACACCTGATGGAGGGGACCTGGCTGACATCCTAGAGAATGAGTCAGTGGACAGCCAAGTCATTGAGTACCCTGCCTCGGTAGTGACGAGGGTAGGGGTGGCCGACGAGAGAGACAGTGGAGAGGATGTGATAGTGTCGACGTCACTGGAAGAAGATATCGACGTGGAGACAGCGTGGCTGTTTATTGAAAGCCTATCTCAGGGAAATGAAGGCTCGGTGAGCTCAAAAGTGAAGATGACCCTGCCGGAGGAAACAAATATGAACAGAGTGGACCTGAGTAGAGCCCAAACCGCTGAAATTGAGAGTTAGGAAGTGGAGATAACTGAGCTGAGCAGAAGTGAAAATAGATGTGGACAGACTGGGGACGAGAGTAGAGTGCCAAGTTGTCCACAGGAACAGAAGTGTACGGATGATGAAGTTGAGTTGTGCGAGATGTCTATAGTTGACGTATTTCACAGGAAGTGTGAAGAAGAGTTAGTGAAGACGGGTGATAGCCAAAAAGAAGAAGTTAGAAGAGGTAGTATTTGTGAAGAGATGCTTACAAGCACTCTGGAAGAGGTAGCGCGACAGGTACGGTCAAGTACTGTTGAGTGTAATACAGTACTTGAGGAAACTTTGAGGGAACAAGGAAGAGTTGAAGGAGAAGAATTGGAGCTGTGTAGTAGAGCAGAACGGGAGAAGAGGAAGACGATAATGCAAACATGGAGGAGTACAAAAAAGACGAAGGTTCCATGGAAGTCGAAGAGGATAAAGTTTCGGATAAATGAGGACACGAAAGAAGAGATCGTCGGTGAAGGCGAGATAGTGGAGTATGATGACAAAAGGCGGAACTATGACGGCGGTAGATGGAAGCGTGAAGGCGACAGAGTGAAGTATGATGATGTGAGACTAAAGTATGATGACGACAGTCTGAAGCGTGAGGACGACGAGCCGAAGTATGAGGACGACTGAGGAGGTACAAACAATAGATATCTAACTCTTGATGTGTGGAATGCCAGATAAGAAGAAACGGAGGGAGGAAACAGTAATTAGAGAGGGTTCATGGAGCGAAGGTGTCCAATACGGACAGCCTAGCCAAGGGATAAGAGAAGTTGGGTCACTTAGAAGAAGACCATGTTTTTTAGCGAGTGATGAACCAGGTGTTGCAAGGCGCAACACGGTACGCAAATATATCGACGATATTTGTGGTATTTGCAGATTCCTGGAGGGATCATGTAGACCTACTTCTGGATTTGTTCGATCGGTTGGTGAAGGCCAACATGACGATTAACTTGGCGAAAAGTGAGTTCGGGAGAGCCCGCCTGGAATACCTAGGATATGTTCTAGGGCAAGGTGAGGTTGCTCCAGTTAGAACAAAAGTAGAAGCCATCGATAATTTCCCAGTATCCAAAGGAAAGAAGGAGTTGTTAAGGTGCTTAGCTATGATTGGTTATTACCGGAAGTTCTGTGAGAATTTTTCCACCGTAGCCGCTCCTATGACAAGTTTGTTATCGAAGAGCAAGAAGTGGGAATGGAACGGGATAACACAGAAAGCATTTGAGAAGACCAAGAGATTATAGAGTGAAGCGCCTGCGTTAGTGTCGCCGGATTATGGAGCACCGTTTGCGTTGTTCGTGGATGCCAGTGATGTAGAAGCCGGAGCTGTACTGACACAGCGGAAGTACGAAATTTATCGCCCCGTGTTTTTCTTCTACTCTTTCAGAGTAACTGGGAGGACACCCAGTTACTCTGTATACAGACTCTAATCCCCTAGTGTTCCTGAGCAAGATGAAGCACGTGAACCAGAGGCTAACCAGGTGGTTTCTATTGCTTCAAGAATATAACCTTGAAATAAGGTATAAGAGGACGAGATAATGTGGTGGCTGATGCATTGTCTCGAGCCTAACCACTGGGAATAACTCTCAAAATAAGGGGAGGGGAGTATTATGACCCCAGGTAGCCTGAAGAACGAGTCTACCTATCTAAGAGTTATTCCACATACGAGAGGTCAGAGAAAAATTGAGAGGTCAGAGAAAATATATATATACATCAATGCAATAAATGTCGATGACTAACTTTAAAACATGAGGAGAGGATGAACAAGTAAATATGACATGACATGACATGACATGAGATATGACATGACATGAGATGTCGATACTTTGCGGACATGATGTGAGGCTCGCGGGACGACGGCGTTACCTTACTTGAGCAACAGAGGCCGTGGGAGGGGGTAGTGCTGTGCTGAGCTCCTGACAGAGGAAGGAAACCCCTGACTGTGTGCTCATACTAGAGGAGATAATCAAGCTCGGTCGAGGGAGGGGAAAGACGTACCGTGCGCGCTCCGTTAAAATCGTGACATTAACTAGGATTTCTTAGGACTATAGCCATGGATTACTTATTACAGACATCACAAAGTGTATAGTGACCCGTTGGAAAATTGAAAACAGTCATTAACAATGGAACTTTGTGTTAAATAGAGAATAAACGGGAGACCACGTGTGAGCCAGTACCACGAGACTTTGTGTACATGCGTGTAGGCGATATAAGGAAAAAATAGTGAACAGTGATTCGTGGAAAAGTGAAGTGGAACGGGTATCACAACACACATATAAGTTGGAAGTGTAGGAGAATCGTGCACAGAATATTATAAATATAGAATACTAGAAATATAGAATAGTGGCAAGAGGCGGCATCAGCTAGGCTGTGTTTACAAGCCACGAGGCCTACCCCAGGGCACGTCCCACAGTGATAAAATACGGATAATGTATAGTGTAATATGGAAATGTGGATCTAGGAATTAGTAATAAAGTGAATGAGTACCATTGCAAGCCGGAAATTAGGCAGAAAATTCCTTGTAAGAATACAAGCAAAGAATAAATCAGTGTTATACATCGAGTAACTGAAAACTGGTGGCATCAACCTGGGACAACAAGAGGTCAACTGTTCCGCACCGGGGACCATCTTTGCTACTCTACGCTAAGTACCTGCCATAAAGTTGAACAAAATAGCATACATAATATTACAAATATACGGTATACATGTAATATTATAAATCTATACATATAATTTTATAAAGAGTAAAATGACTGACATCAACAAGTGATCCATACAGTGAAGCACAAATACAATACAATACATCTGACAATGGAGAGGTGTGGCGAGTGTTCCGAAGTATTGGGAAGACGTATTGTAGGCGTCAAGTGTTGCATCTGTAACATAAGATTTCACCTGGGCTGTGCAGAATTATCTCCAGGATGCACAAACAGGCAAGGAATTTACTGGGTTTGCAAAGATAACAGATTAATGTGGGAGAACATAACTAAACTGATGAAAAACATTCCCGAGTCACAGAGATTATCATTCACAGAAAAGCTACCAGGGATATATGCGGACTGGGAAAAGAAAACACTGGATAACGACCAAAACTCAGGAACAGGTAGTTTAGAGAACCGCAGCAGTTGTGTAGAGGAAGAGGGTATTGTGGTACAAAATAACAGCAATATTGCAGAGCCAGGTAATATAAACAATGAGAGCAACAGTGAGACTGTTACGAACCCGGATCCAGCGTCCGAGTCTGGAGCAGTGACAACCACGCCATCTGTGGGTCAGCTCCCGAAACCCCCGCCAAACGGACGACGACACCTGGTGAGGACAGCGTGTACTGGCCTCGAGGACCAGTTTCCAGTCTGGTTCAGCGCTCAACACCGCCGCTCCTGACCTCTGGTGAGGTGGTGCTCCGACGACAGCGCCATCTATGGACTGGATACGTCAGGTGTTTGCGCCCGAGCCCGTAAGTGAGGTGTTTTAGTGTGTCCCAGTCATTGATGACGTGTCTGTTTACAGAGTCGACCTGGGACCGCTGTGTTGAAGGTTGAGTCAGTCTACCCGAGGCAGCCAGTCTCCATACCTTGAAGTTTGCTGCAGCTGTTGTGAAGTCGCCCCCCCCCGGAAAAACACTGTGGTGTGTTAGCCTGCCAGTGGAGTGGCAGTAAAAGGATTTACCCGGGACCGACTGTTGGAGACGATCATCCACTGGGATATTGAGGACAGGAGGGTGATTTGTGATATCACACGAGACTCCTGTCTAGGGCGTACCCCTTATATCGTTCGTGGAGTGGCCGTACCAGCCTTGGTGGCTCAGTACCTGCCAGCAGACCAGCTGGACGTGTGGTTGACGGCCTCCACGACGGTGCCCCCAGTGGACCTGTGTTTTGGCTGACCTGTGGCCAGGGTAGGCTCAACGTCTTTGGAGAATTAATCTTGAGGCCACGAAGAAAGCACCAAGGACTCGGCACCGAGAGTTATGGCACCAGCGTCTTCAGCAGAGGACATCGATTGAGGATTAATCCCCTTGTCAAGTGTTAATACCCCTCCCCTTTGTGCACTCATTTATTTTATATATTTAAACGGTGATGGTAATTATAATATTAAGTTCTTAGCTTTCTTTCCCTACTCCCTTTAAGTTACTTGCGTCACGAATCACATCCCTTGAAAGCCTCTACTGGCTTGGGGTCGGATACAACTTCCTCTAACATCAGAGTAAGGACCCCGTTGCGTCCCGAGAGGGCCGTAACAGAGACAGAGTGCATAAATGAAGGAATTGGGACGAAAGACTGAGATGGCTCCAATAAAGAGGTAGACAAGACAGGCACAGGTATAAATACCTTGAAAAACGCAAAAACGGAACATATTTGCAAATTCTACGCTAAAGGAATATGCAAATATGGAAAAGTAAGAGCAAAATGCAATGTTCTGCATCCACGAAAATGCAGGAAAATGTTGGCGAGGGGTACATGCCGTTTTGGAAAAGGGTGTAGATACTTTCACCCTAAATTATGTCAATTTTCAATTAGGGACAAAAAATGCTACAATCTTCAGTGTCCGGAATTCCACGTGAGAGGTACACAGCGTTATAGACGGTAAGATCAATATGACACTACTGGAAATTTTTTAGAGGAAGGCAGAAACAGAGTAGAAAATATAAGAGAGAGGAACAGTCAGATGGAACCACTACAGGATTACAGAGGGGAAGGGAGATACCCACAAGACTGGAATACAAATTATCAACAAGCACACAGGTACTACACCACACAACACCCGTTCTACTACCAAAACTGGACGAATCACTTCCAAAACAACACACCCTGGACCTGGGTAGAGTGGGGGGAGGGGCGGGGAGAACTACCAAAGCCCACCAGAAGTGACACGCAATGTGGGAAATCATTCATATTTGCAAACATACAAGGCTTGAAACCAAAATCAAGAAATAAAGTTAAGTTCATAAATGACCTCCTAATAGAATCGAACTCAATATTTGGTGCATTTACAGAAATCCACACAAAAGACCACATGGATAGTGAAATCTGGATTCCGAATTATAATCTATAAAGATGTGACAGAGTAATTAGGTCAAGTGGAGGAGTAGGTCTGTATATTAAAGAGGAGCTGGCATGCACAGAGCTCCTGAACTCGTCCAATGAGGTGGTAGAGGTACTTGGAATCAAGGTATAAAATATGAGTCTACTTATTATTTTAATATACAAACCGCCAGATGCAACAGTTGAGGAATTCACTGAACAGATCCACAAAATAGAGAATATCCTTGATAACCTAGCAAACCCAGTACCAGATATCATCTTCCTTGGAGACTTCAATCTACTCAGTTTAAAATGGAGAATAGTAAACAATAACATTATAGCAGGAAATCAACCTGGAAATAACCATCCACAGGTCAGAGAACTACTGAGATTCTGTGACAAATTCTCGCTCAGTCAGCAGATTACAGAACCAACTAGGAACGAAAACACGCTGGATCTGATATTCACGAACAATGAGGAGCTAATCAGAGACATTACTGTCTCAGTCACTACGTACTTGGACCACAAGCTCATTGAAGTGCAAACTAACATTAATAACGGTAGTAGGCCCAAGAGAAACAACAAGCGAGAAGGGTTATTCAATAAATTCAATTTTAATAATAAGAGGATAGACTGGGGGAAAATAAACAGGGAACTTACAAACATTCAATGGGAAAATGTTCTAAGAAATAAAAATCCTTTACAAGGAATAGAAAAACTGACTTCTGAAGCATATGAAGTCTGAAACATGTTCTTTTGAGGAAAGCCAGAAAAAGGTCAAATGTAGAAAGAGAATGCAGACGACATTACAAAAGAAGGAAGAAATTAACGGAAATGCTTAAGCAGACACGACTCTCCATACAGAGAAGAAATAATTTAAACAGGGAGATTGAAGAAATCGAACAAAGACTGAAGCATTCCTATCAGACTGAAGAAAGGCAACTAGAACAGAAAGCAATTCAAGAAATAAAGAAAAAAACAAAATCTTTCTTCACATATGCTAAATCAAAAGCGAAAACCACTGCCAGTATTGGACCTATTCGTATTAGTGAAGGTTCATACACTGAGGATGACAAAGAAATTAGTGAAATCCTAAAAAAGCAGTATGAGGACATGTTTAGCACTCCGATACTAAGCATGAAAGTGGAAGATTCAGACAATTTCTTTATGAATGATACTCAAACACCTGTAAATATAACTGATATCAACACGAGCGTGGCAGATTTTGAAAGAGAAATTGAATATATGCCCATACACTCAGCCCCGGGTCCAGACTCATGGAATTCAATATTTATATAGAAATGCAAAGTGCCAGTAGCACAGGCACTCAGTGTAGTGTGGAGGAAGAGCTTGGACACAGGGGAGATACCAGATGCGCTTAAAGCAGAAGACATTGCCCCTCTACACAAGGGTGGTAGCAAAGCATTGGCAAAGAATTATAGACCAGTTGCACTAACGTCCCACATAATAAAAGTATTTGAGAGAGTGATCAGGAGTCAGGTCACTAGATTCATGGAAACCAATGACCTCCACAATCCAGGCCAACATGGATTTAGAGCAGGAAGATCATGCCTCTTACAGCTACTTGACCACTATGACAAAATCACTGAGGCATTAGAGGAAAAACACAATGCAGATGTCGTATACACAGATTTTGCAAAGGCATTCGACAAATGTGACCATGGAGTGATTGCACACACAATGAGGTCAATGGGTATAACTGGTAAAGTAGGACGCTGGATACTCAATTTCCTGTCGAACTGTCGGAAAATCCGACACCATTTAATATATCATACAGATAATTGCTGCTGTATTACCAACAAGTAACCCATAGAAAACGTAACTTGTAGTGGAATTACCGTCTATAGAAAACGGGATATCATCACCACATACTATTATATTCTCCACCTATTATGGTGGGAATTATTCTTAAATACATTAGTCTTTGGACTTTACCATCATAAAAACATCTTATATAAATTAACTTAATTATCAATATTAAAGTAGAGTAAATGTGACCCTTCTATCACTTTCTGAAATCTGGACAATGTAAGCCAGGCGTCAGGGAGGAAGGAGGGCGGCCATTGTTGTGTCACATCCGAGACGCGTGGAGCAAATTCGGCTCCTATCATATCTGGACAATGTCGGCCAGGCGTCAATAGTATGGAGTGTTAGACGCAGCCATTGTTGAGACTAGACCAGAGGCTCACACGGGAGCAAATTCGGCTCCTGTTAATTTACTTGGACGTAGTGTTATGGAAACCAGAAGTGTACCATTATCAACACGCTGTCTACAAATCAAGTTAAGTGTTCGTTCCGAAACCCATTATCTATCATTAGTGGCCATTAATGTCATTGGGTAGGGTGATCCAGTTAGATCACGAAATCGCCCCATACTAAAGGTAATTAAGCCAGGTCTTCATGTTCCATGTACAGTTTTCTCTGAAATACTTGTCATATATAGAATCTGGCTTTACAGCTAGCGCCCTTTTGACAGGTCAAGACGAGGAAGCAAGATTTTGTGCACCAGTTACTGGGTGATGGAAGCTACTTCAAAGAGGATAATTTGGTGTCTACACCCTAGTTATACCTGGTGGACTAACCTGCTGTACTATAAGATAAGGAACCTTTTCAATGTATGTAGTTAATACTGTAGTTTGATTGGCTGCATATATATAAATATAAACCCCCCCTAATGTGTAGAGGATCGATTTGTGAGATTATGAGATTATTGCAGAAATACAGTCCACTTATCATTATACAAATTGCTATCGAAGTATATAAATTAACGTAAATATAAATTCATATAAATTAAATAAATATAAATCTCACAGGTCGGTTCCCACACGAACAGAACACAAAGAGTAACAGTCAATCAAGTAAAATCGAGTCCGAGCGCAGTTAAAAGCTCTGTACCTCAAGGTACAGTCCTTGCACCACTGCTGTTCCTTATTCTCATTAGATATAGACAAAATCACAAGTCACAGCTTCGTATCATCCTATGCAGATGATACAAAAATCAGCATGAAAATTACCTCTGCTGAAGACATTGATAAACTACAAACAGATATTAACAAAGTTTTCGACTGGGTAGCAGAAAATAACATGACGTTTAACGGTGATAAATTCCAGGTACTCAGATACGGCAAAAATGAGGATCTTAAACATAATACAGGGTACAAAACACAATCGAATCTGCCCATAATAGGAAAACACCATGTCAAGGATTTGGGAATAATGATGTCCGACGACCTAACGTTAAGGGAGCTTAACCAAGCAAGTATTGCGTCAGCCAGAAAAATGATAGGATGGATTACGAGAACCTTCAAGTCTAGAGATCCCATCACAATGGTTGTGCTCTTCAAATCACTTGTGTTGTCCCGTCTTGAGTACTGCTCAGTACTCACTTCCCCCTTCAGAGCAGGAGAGATTGCTGAAATAGAGGGAATACAGAGAACATATACGGTACGCATAGACGAGATAAAGCACCTAAATTATTGGGATCGTCTCAAAGCTCTCCAAATGAACTCACCACAAAGGAGACGAGAGAGATACCAAATAATATACACATGGAAAATACTGGAGGGACAGGTCTCAAATCTACACAGTAAAATAACAACGTACTGGAGTGAACGACATGGAAGAAAATGCAGTATAGAACCAGTGAAGAGCAAAGGTGCCATGGGCACAATCAGAGAACACTGTATGAACATCAGAGGTTCACGGTTGTTCAACGTCCTACCAGCGAGCATCAGAAATATTGCAGGAACAACCGTGGACATCTTCAAGAGGAAACTAGATTGTTTCCTTCAAGGAGTGCCGAACCAACCGTGCTGTGGTGGGTATGTGGGCCTGCGGGCTGCTCCAAGCAACAGCCTGGTAGACCAAACTCTCACAAGTCAAGTCTGGCCTCGGGCCGGGCTTGGGGAGTAGAACTCCTAGAACCCCATCAACCAGGTATCAAGCAGGCGTTTATGTGTGAAGCCTGAGAATGATTTAAAGTGCTAAAAAAGTCAAGACTAGAAGAAGCCTTGTGAGGCAGCCCTTTAACAATTTTGTGGGCGACCTGTGTGTGGGCGCCATCTTATCTTGAGGTTATCTTGAGATGATTTCTGGGCTTTAGTGTCCCCGCGGCCCGGTCCTCGACCAGGCCTCCACCCCCAGGAAGCAGCCCGTGACAGCTGACTAACACCCAGGTACCTATTTTTACTGCTAGGTAACAGGGGCATAGGGTGAAAGAAACTCTGCCCATTGTTTCTCGCCGGCGCCCGGGATCGAACCCGGGAACACAGGATCACAAGTCCAGGGTCACAAGTGCTGTCCGCTCGGCCATTGTGAGGACCAGGACCTAGATTCAGGAAGCTCTGTGTATTTCTTCGTAAGTGGGTTTGCTACGAAGGTTCCTAAGTGCGCCCTAAGAAGATGCTTAGGTGCGATTCAATAAGGTATACTTAGGAAGAAAATTGTTGGTTCACCTGCGTGCCGATAGAGGTCACTACTGTGTTTCGTTTGGCCAATCAGAGAGCAGCAACATTTTTCATATTGAAGATTTAGCGCTGGCTTATCGGAGCTCTACTGCCTCCTATTTACGTCGAATTTTCTTATAAATTAGTATATTTCGAAGTAAAACAATGTTTTTTCAACTTCTACAGCCAGCACCGACATTGTAGTAAACAAATATGTTACATTTGTTGTTTACCTACGTAATTCTAAGAGATACTGTGTAGCTGTCCTTGTTGCTCGGAAGATGCGCTGACAATTATTGTATATATTTACTGAATTTACCCAAGGGCCACTAACTATCTAGTGACCTCGAAGAGGACAGAAAGCCGGCGGCTTGTTAAAGGGCCCGCCAATTGTCTTAATGATATTTTTTAGCTGGAATTTGGCATTTACGGCTTCAGCGGGTAGGCGGTTCCATGGGTTTATAGCCCTCTTGGTGGAAAAAAAACCATCTGTTTTCAGTCCTACTTGAGAGAACATACTCTCCAACACTATATCTGTGATTGTCCTGTTATCAGTGACTTCATACCAAATGGTATGAGGTATTTTGAGCTCTGTAATTACTTCATACACTCAGGAATATTGGAAGATATTCTTGTGCTGCACCCAGATTTTGCCAGTGGAGGCTAATAGATCAGCATTAAGTATTTTGTTCTCTCCCAATTCCATGTATGACTGGCCATCCTGTGAGGTGAGGATGTTGGGTGAGCTTGTAGCTGGTTTTTGATCTACACTGTGGTCCTTCATACAGAATAGGGAAGCAGCACATTGCTGTGTATACCTAAACATGTTTAAAAATACATTGTTTGAGAGGAGTTTTGTAGAAACTAGTAAGAGTAATTATAATATAATGCTTCCATGATTCAGTGCTTACCTCTTGTGAAAATTGCTTAGAGTTGTTTAGTCAGAGTTGATTTGTTTTTTGTATTGAGGCTGGTATTTTCTAAATTGATTCCATGTACAGTATGTCTAACCATCCTGTGAGATGGGAGTATTAGATAAACTTATAGCTAGTTTTTTATCTACATTGTCTAATATTCCATATAGAATTGGGTAGCAGCACATTGCTGTGTATACCTAATCTTCTTAATACAAAAAAATCAGTAATAAAGATTTTAAATTATAGTTTGTATTACAAATACAGTACTGTATTATCCTTATTAAGTCATGTTGACCATGGATCATTAAGATCTCATGTTGATATGTAATACAAGTCATATTTCTTTTGAACTGCTAATCCATGCTAATCATTCATTAAATTGTGCATTATGTCTCAATTTTTCACTTCCTTGGATATACTGTACAGTACAAAAAGATAGGATAAAAATAAACCAGTAATATTTCTTTCATTATATTTTTCATTTAAATAACTGCATCAATATTTTTACAGCTGACAGGATTTGTTTTCCCATACAGGTGCATTATGTGTTAAAAAAAAATTTGGTTTATTGTTACACACAATGGTGCTACATAGCCTTCCCAGCTTGGTGCCTTCTTTTAATACTTACTGATTAAAAAATAAATAATAAACACATTTTATTCAGGAAAAGTACATACAGTTGATTTACAAACATAATGTTGGATTTATAGGCAGAGCTAGTACATACAATACCTAAAGCCACTAATACTCATAGCATTTCGGGCAAGGTGTGGGGGAAAAAAAACACAGACTAAAACTTAATAGTAATCGGGATTAGGTATAAATTGTGTTGAAAGAAGGAATAACAAATACAAAAAGGGGGGTTAACATAGCATAAATCAGCAATTGCACATGTTGGTGAACAGCGTTGTTTAAAAAATAGCAAGACATGGGTTGACATTTAGGAGGTAAGTTAGGTTACATGGAGTTAATTAGGCAGTACTTGGTGTAACTCTTAAACTGGTTGAGAGAGGTACAGCCTTTGACATGATTCGGGAGGTCATTCCACATTCTGGGTCCCTTGATTTGTAGAGCACTTCTGGTTTGGTTACACACAGCCAAATTGAGTAACAGGAAGAGGTCTTGGACACAAATTTGTTCCATGCTAAATGTAGAGGAATCAGCTGAGTATTCCTCAAATAAAATAAGTTGCCTCAGCTTATAAGGTAAATAAAATAAGCATTTCTCAAATAAGTAGCTGCCTCACCTCATTGCCTTACTGCTACATAGCCTTCCCGGCATGGTGCCTTCTTCTGATAATTACTTGTTCCACACCCAAATTGTATAACAGGAAGAGGTCTTGGACCCCTACTTCCCTCTCTCTTTTTTAATAATCTATATAGTCATAATTATAGCTTTAAGTATTCAATGAATAAAGTTTTTGACATTTTTACCCTTTTCCTTACCTAACATCATTTGTACAGCATATTTTTATTTTATGTCTCACCCAGATTTAATTTCAAAATAAAACCAAACTAAATAAATTAGAAATGGGTATGTATAGCTAAGGTACACCCTTACTACTAGGTGAACAGGGGCATTTGGTGATAGTAAATGATCCCATCAGGCTGGGCTCATCACCTTCTCTCATATTTCATGTTCACCAGTGTTTATTTACTTAATAACTACTGGTATAATATCTTGCTATTATAAAAGTAATTCTACTATCATCAAACACATATTTACTTCAAGTTTCAAGCAGAGAATGCATATATAACTAACACGAAGGACTCCTCTTCACTAGATTCACCAGCTATAATATTTTGGTCATGTTCCAATATCATAAATCGATCCCAGTGTTATTTAGTAGAGAAAAAATTACTTATATCCAGTTTACGCAAAGCTACGAGTGGTCGAAACCACACTTAAATCCCGGAATGAACTTATGAAGGTTTTTCCACTTAGGGTAGTTAATTGAATACGGACGTAGCCGCCACGAAGGCGCTAAGACGGAAAACGCTCTTAGCTAAGAGGAAAAACCTTCATAAGTACCTTCCTGAATCCAGCCCCAGGACCTGAGCACCCTCGAGACACAGACTCTACGGTAAGCTCATATAATACTTTTCTTCCACTATGTATGTTTGGTGGCATCTATATAACTCCTATTATATGATTATTTGCTTTTCCGTTTAATTCTATCCAAATAGTTTTTGTGTGTGGCTCAGTTTTGATTCCCTCTTTGAGACTACATTTCAAGTTTCCCCTAACATATATGGCTACTCCCCCTCCTCGTCTAATATATCTGTGTGAAATACTTTAAATCCATTTATTTCATATTCAGCTAATAGTTCTCTGTTTTCGATATTCATCCACTTTTCGGTAAGTGCAATAATATATATTTTTTTGTGTGCTGACAATAACATTTAAATGACTTATTTTGTTTCTTAAACTTCTACTAAGAAGTCTTTTCATCTTCTAGTGTGTGGTTTGGTTAACATTCTTCATCCACGTTATTGTGACTCATTATCTGCATCCCATGATTGTTTCAAGTGTAGGTTAGACATATATATATATGTATATGAATGAGATTGGGTAGATATAAATAGGAGCTGCCTCACATGGGCCAATAGGCTTTCTGCAGTGACCTTCATTCTAATGTTCTTATGTTCTTATTGCATGAAATAAAAGCAGGATGGGACAGGATCTAGAAATACATGGTAAATAGACGGATAAATGTACTACAAGAAAGTGAAGATCATTTTTTTTTAATAACGGTTATAACCACTGACAATCAACAGGTGTTTAGCTCATAATAAACAGCGCATTTCACATTTTACTTTTCCAATCTCTACTTTCTAGGACCAAATACTCTGAGGGTTGAAGATAGCCCTAGAGGTGAGCTCCTTGTTACCTGGACCTACGACAACTGCCCATATGAGGGATGCTACTCAGTTATCTACAACGTGTCTTGGGGCACTGCTCTCGAAAACTTCGTAGTCACCACCTTGAAGAAGTACACCATCAAGGGATACAACGCGGAGGATCCGAGGGTGTGCGTGACGGCCATCAACACAGATACATATGCCGTCAGCACCAACACCTGTCTGGGCGATCCTGACGTTGAGCCGATCATCCCAACCATGGAACCTACACCTTCAAGTCCAGGTGCGTAAGCAAGGGATAGTGAGTCAATGTTAATTTCGGATGGAGTGGAACAGCTGCAAATAGTGCTATGGATACTGTACTGGGGGACGGGATACATAGTACTTGGGAAGGGGGTGGACAGTACTGGGGGAGGGGTACACAGAACTGGGGTTCATAGTGCTGGGTAAACAATGCTGGTGATAAATTGTACTGGGAAAAACAATGTTGGTGGGACAGAGTGCTGAAGATAATCAGCCTTTAGGTGCACTGCGCAAGGGTACAGAGAGCTGGGGATACACAGTCTATAAATGAACTTCGCTGGGGTACAGAGAGCTGGGGATACACAGTCTATAAATGAACTTCGCTGGGGTACAGAGTGCTGGGGATACACAGTCTATAAATGAACTGCGCTGAGGTACAGAGTGCTGGGGATACACAGTCTATAAATACACTGCGCTGAGGTACAGAGTGCTGGGGATACACAGTCTTTAGGTGCATTGCGCTGGGGTACAGAATGCGGGGGATACATAGTCTTTAGGTGCACTGCGTTGGGATACAGAGTGCTGGGAATTCGCAGTCTTGAGGTACAGAGTTCTGAGGCTACATAGTCTTTAGATGCACTGCGCTGGGGTACAGAGTGCTGGGGATATACAGTCCTGAGGTTGCAGTGCTCTGCGGTACAGAGTGTTGGGTTTCAAAATGTTTTGGTAGAAAATGCTCGGGTATATATTTGTGAGGTGTACAGAGCTGGGGTGCGGTACACCTTCCTCTGAGTGCACAGTGTTGGAGTATGCTACGCCTTCAGCCAAACAAGTCTATGTGAGTGGGGAAGAAGACAGGTTGACTAGTTTGGCAGTTACCAGGGAGGATATTATTAAACAAATAGTGAAACTCAAGCCAAACAAATCCCCAAGGCCAAAGGAAGTGTTTGTCAGGGTGCTTAAGAAATGCGAAGACGAGCTTTGCGAGTAATTGTCTTCCAAATTTAATAGATCAATAGAGTCAGGCAGAGTGCCATGGTCGTGGAAGGTTGCAAATGTGGTACCAATTTTCAAGAAAGGGGATAGATCAGCTATGTCAAACTATTGGCCAATTAGCTTTACGTCTATTGTGGGAAAGTTTCTTGAATCGATAAATGTAAATACCATTCGTGTTCACCTTGAAAAACATAAATTAATAAATGATTCACATGTTTTTTTCATATGGCCGTTCAATTTCCACCTGTGTCCCATAGTGCCTGTGCCCCTTGTGGTTAATCGTGTCTTTATCTACCCTATCAATTCCTCTGAGAATCTTGTATGTGTTGATCATGTCTCCCTCAAGCTCTTCTGTCTCCCAGAGACGTGAAGTTTAATTCCCGTAGTTTCTCCTCGTACCTCATACCCCTCAGTTCGGGTACTAGTCTTGTGGGAAACCTTTGAACCTTTTCCAGTTTGGTCTTATGCTTGACTAGATATGGACTCCATGCTGGAGTCGCATACCTCAGGACTGATCTGACATATGTGGTATACAAAGTTCTGAAAGATTCCTTACACAAGTTTCTAAAGGCCATTCGTATGTTAGCCAACCTGGCGTATGCTGCTGATGTAATCCTCTTGATATGAGCTTCAGGTGACAGGTCAGGCGTGATATCAACCCCCAGGTCTTTCTCTCTCTCTGACTCTTGAAGTATTTCATCTCCCAAATGATACTTTGTATCTGGTCTCCTGCTCCCTACACCTATTTTCATTACATTGCATTTGCTTGGGTTAAACTCTAGCAACCATTTGTTCAACCATTCCTGCAGCTTGTCCAGGTCTTCTTGAAGCCTCAAGCTGGTGAGGAAGAGGAAGAGGTAGTGTGTGTGGTGGTAGTATGGTGTACTGTTCAAGAGGTATTGTGTCGTGGTGGTACGGTGTAGTGAGGTAGTGGTAGTATGTGGTGGTGGTGTGGTGTAGTGTGGTAGTGGTAGCGTGTGGTGGTGGTGGTGGTGTGGTGGTGGTGGTGGTGGTGGTGGTGGTGGTGGTGTGGTGTAGTGTGGTAGCGGTAGTGTGTAGTGGTGGTGTGTGGTGTTGGTGGTGGAAGTAGTATGGTAGTGTGTGGTTTGGTGTGGTAGTGATGGTGTAGGGTGGTGGTGTTGTATGGCTATAGTGTAGTGGTGGTGTTGTACGGCTGTAGTGTAGTGGTGGTGTGGTAGTGTACTTACCTATTTGTGCTTGCGGGGGTTGAGCTTTGGCTCTTTGGTCCCGCCTCTCAACTGTCAATCAACTGGTGTACAGATTCCCGCTTCGTCTTGTGCTTGACAAGGTACGGGCTCCATGTTGGGGCCGCATACTCCAGGATTGGTCTTACATATGTGATGTACAAGATTCTGAATGTTTCCTTACACGAGTTCCTGAACATTGTTCTGATTATAGCCAGCCTCGCATATGGCGCAGACATTATTCTTTTCATGTGGGCTTCAAGAGACAGGTTTGGTGTGATATCAACTCCTAGATCTTTCTCTCTGTCCGTTTTATTAAGTACTTCATCTCCTATTCTGTATCGTGTGTCTGGCCTCCTGTTTCCACTGCCTAGTTTCATTACTTTGCATTTACTCGGGTTGAACTTCAACAGTCATTTGTTGGACCATTCACTCAGTCTGTCTAGGCCATCTTGTAGCCTCCTACTATTATCCTCTGTTTCAATCCTCCTCATAATTTTTGCATCATCAGCAAACATTGAGAGAAACGAGTCTATACCCTCTGGGAGATCATTTACATATATCAGAAACAGTATAGGTCAAAGGACTGACCCCTGCGGGACTCCCCTTGTAACGTCTCGCCAATCTGAGACCTTGTCTCAGGTCTTAGTGTGTGTTGGTGTTGGTGAGGGTAGTGGTTGTGAAGGTGGTGGTAGTGGTGTTGGAGCTGGTGGCGATAGGGGAGGTGGTGGGGGTGGTTGTGGAGGTGTTGATGGTGGAAGTTGAGGTACTGGTGGTGGTATTGGAGGTGCTTGTGGTGGTGGTAGTGGTTGTTGAGGTGCTGGTGGTGGTACTGGAAGTGCTGTTGGTGGTAGTGAAAGTGCTGGTGGTGGTGGTGGTAGTGGAGGTGCTGTTGGTGCTGGTGATAGTAGTGAAAGTGTTTGTGGTGGTGATAGTGGAGGTGCTGGTGCTGGTGGAGGTGCTGGTGGTGGCAGTGGAGAAGCTGATGGTGTTAATGGAAGTGCTGGTGCTAGTGGTGGTATTGGAGATTCTAGTGGTTGTAGTGGAGGTGTTAGTGTTGTAGGTACTAGTGGTGGTAATCGAGGTGCTGGTGGTGGTAGTGGAGATGTTGGTGGTAATGGAGATGTGAAGGTGGGTTTAGTGCAAGGGGTGGTAGTGGAAGTGGTTGCAGTGGTGGTAGGGGTAGTGGTATTGGAGGTGATGGTAGTAGTGGTAGTGGGCATGCTGGTGGTGGTGGTAGTAGAGTGGTAGGGTAGGTGCTGGTGGTGGAAGTAGCGGAGGAGCTGGGGGTGGTCGTGGTATTGGAGGTGATGGTGGTGGTGGTAGAGCAGGTGCTAGTAGTGGTAGTGGAGATGCTAGTGGTTGTTGTGAAGATGTCAGTGGTCGAACTGCTGGTGGTATTGGTGGTGGTACTCGAGGTGCTGATGATGGTGGTGGTTGAGGAGGTGGTAGTAGTTGAGGTGCTGATGGTGGGGATAGTGGTGGTGGTAGTAGTAGTAGTGGTGTTGGTGATGGTATTGGAGGTGATGGTAGTGATGGTAGTGCAGGTGCTAGTGGTGGTAGTGGAGGTGCTGGTGGTTAGGGTGGTGGTAGAGCAGGTGTTAGTGGTTATGGTGGAGATGCTAATAGTTGTAGTGAAGGTGCCACTGGTGGAAGTGCTGGTGTTGGTGGTGTTGGAGGTGATTGTGAAGGTGTTGCTGGTGGTACTCGAGGTGCTTGTGATGATGGTGGTGGAGTTGCTGGTGGTGGTGGTAGTAGGGGTGATGCTGTTGTTGGTGGTTGTGCATGTGCTGTTGGTAGTGGTAGGTGGTGGTTGCAGTGGTGGTAGTGGAGGTGGTGGTAGTGGAGGTGGTGGTAGTGGAGGTGCTGGTGGTGGTGGTGGTAGTGGTGGTGTTGGTAGTAGTTGTGTTGGTGGTCGTATTTGTGGGGGAATAATTTCCAACAAATATATTGATAAAATAATAATGTAAATAATTAATTGGAATAAATACTAGAGAATCGGACTGTAAAACTTCTAAATGTGGATTATTCTCCCTGCACATCTTTTGGGGGGGTAGAACCAATAATGTTGGGACTACCTGTTATGAATAATAAATCATTCAACAGTAAATTTAATTTAAATTCTAATCAATGAGTTAGTTAACTAACTGAAAGGTTATGAATAAACCAAATCTTAGCTGTCAAGCAGTTCAGGCAGAATGCGTCAGACAGCCTCCCAACACCAGTCTAATCCTGTTAATTCGTGTTGACCGAGCAGACCAGTGATCCACTGGAAGACGTTATCTTCTTCGTAGACAAACTCCTGTATGTGAAATTATTAACATGTAATCTCCATATAACTATAAATGTTTACGTTAATACACATTGAAGGGAGGATTGACTGATTAAGGGGAATGCTTACTGATGTTATTTGATTGTCTCGAGGTGTAACGATTGGACCCCCCCAACATAACACAATAATATGGCCACAAAATGTGTATATTGGTACTCAGTCATATATCTACGTTAGTTTTAACTCAAATTAAAAAAAATGAACTCATACACAGTGAAATGGATAGCTTTATAATTTCATAAGAAAAAACTAGGTACGACATATGTCCATATATATATAATATATATATATATATATATATATATATATATATATATATATATATATATATATATATATATATATATATATATATATTAGATGAATAGGAAAACCAGGGATATACTGAACATCTTGTTTCAGATTCTTTACTTTAAAATGCATAACGTTTCGAATACTTCTCGTATATATCATCAGATCGAAAAGAAAAAAACAGAAATCACAATCAAATAACTGGTAAACAAAGAACTCATACTGAATACAATTGCCTATCAAAGAAAGGAAAATGATTAAAAAACAAAACACTTAAGCTTACTTAAAGTGATCAATACAAATAAAACTTATTAACTGTCACATAGATAAAAGCTAATTCAAAAATCCATTAAATTACAAGAGGAATTTTATAACTACTAAAACAAACCATACTCTTAAACTTACGCGAAGTGATCAACAGGAGTGAAACTTGATAGCTAATACATAGATACTAAACACTATTACAAATATTCATATAATGACTACAAATCTACAATAAATGTATATAAAATGCAAGCAGAATAAGCGACAATTATAAAGTCCTAACCAAAATTTTATAAGAACTCAAATATTAAACAAATCTAAATACCAAAAAAATGTATTATATATCCTAAATAAAAACATTATACTAATGTACAATGTCAAGAGAGAAAGAACTTCTCTCTCTGGGGTTAGACTTTGGCTTGACGTGTAAAAAACCTAAATTTGTTAATCATTTTTTATGTTTTGAGCGGTTTTGTAATGCATTGAAAACTTGTACCCCAAGGACTGGTACAAATTATAGTTGGACCAACATCATTAGTACTGTTTCTTCCTTAGCACATGAAGTCTTTAATGACTTCGATAAATATAAATCTACATTCCCTTCGTTTGATAAAAGGAAATTAGACTGTATTAATAGCTTAAAGAATGATAGCAGTATTTGTATTACTAGACCAGATAAAGGTAGGGGTACAGTGGTTTTGGACAAGTTAGATTATGTAAATAAGGTTCAAAGGTTGTTAGAAGACCCCTCTAAATCTAAGTTGGTTGATATAGACCCCTTTTCGTATATTTTGAAATGTGAGGATAAACTAAATAGAGTTTTAAGAGGTCTGAAAGACTTTCTTTTTGATTATACAAAATTGCTTGCAACTGGCTCTAAGCCAGGCATCTTATATGGGTTACCTAAAGTTCATAAAACAGGTATACCGATTCGTCCTATTTTATCAGCGATTGGCACTTTTAATTACAAACTGGCAAAGTTTCTGGTTCCATTATTAGAACCATTAACGCATAATGAATTTACTGTGAGAAATTCTCAGAATTTTGTAAAGGAACTTTCCTCTTTAAATTTTGAGTTCCCAACTATAATGGCGAGTTTCGATGTTGAATCACTTTTTACTAATATTCCTTTGTTGGAAACCATTGATATTTGTGTTAATCAGTTATTTGCTGACACTAATTTAGTGTCTGGATTTTGTAGTAAAATGTTCAGACGGTTGTTAGAATTAGCGGTTAAAGACTCTGTATTTATGTTTAATAATATATATTATAAACATATTGATGGAGTAGCAATGGGGTCTCCCTTAGGTCCTGCACTTGCTAATGCTTTTTTGAGTTTTCATGAAAAAAACTGGCTTGATAAATGTCCTTTGGACTTTAAACCAGTCTTGTACAGGAGATATGTAGATGACATTTTTTTGTTATTTAAGGACCAATGTCATATTGAGAAATTTAGAGAGTATCTTAATGCACAACATAGTAATATACGTTTCACTGCAGAGTGTGAAGTGGATAATTCATTGTCATTTCTTGATGCCAACTTTTACTGGTTTAGGTTTAAATTTTAATTCTTTTGTTCCTGATATTTTTAAGAAAAATGCAATTAATACTCTACTGAATAAAGCCTTTGTTTTATGTTAAAATTGGAATAACTTTGATCAAGAAATTAATTTTCTTGTGAAATTTTTTTCAAATAATTGTTATCCTTTGCATATGGTTTATACCTTTATAAGGAATTTCTTAAATAAGAAGTTTCACCCATCGTGTAGGATTACTACAGTAGAAAGGGATATTAAATATATTAAATTACCATTTTATAGCACTATTAGTTTTTCTGTAAGGAGTCGTTTGAGGAGACTGTTACAGCATTGTTATCCTGAAGTAGACTTTAGATTTATTTTTGTCAACACAAATACCATAGGCTCTTATTTTAAATTTAAAGATAAAGTGCCAACTCCCCTGTGCTCTAATGTCGTATATATGTATAATTGTTCCAGCTGTAATGCTGGATATATCGGAAGTTCCATTCGGAACTTTAAGATTAAGATACTTGAGCACCGGGGAGTATCTTTTAGGACTGGATTACCATTGTCTAAACCAGCATTTTCGGAGATTAGAAACCATTTTTATGAGTTTAATCATTCTCTGCTGGAATCTGATTTTAAAATTCTAGACACTTGTATGAATGGCCAGTCAGATTTCAGAGTAATGGAATCCTTATATATAAAGGAGTTGCGGCCTCTGTTAAATAGCAACCTTTCAGCTGTTCAATTGTACACTGTATAGTGCACAGTAGGCCCTGTAATTTGATTTATTGTTCATTCTGGCAGTTGAATTTTATTATAATTTTGTTTAGTTTACCATGTCTTTGCCTTTTCTTACTTATTTTAAGTCTTGACATTGTACATTAGTATAATCTTTTTATTTAGGATATATAATACATTTTTTGGTATTTAGATTTGTTTAATATTTGAGTGCTTATAAGATTTTAGTTAGTACTTTATAATTGTCGCTTATTCTGCTTGCATTTTATATACATTTATTGTAGATTTGTAGTCATTATATGAATATTTGTAATAGTGTTTAGTATCTATGTATTAGCTATCAAGTTTCACTCCTGTTGATCACTTCTCGTAAGTTTAAGAGTATGGTTTGTTTTAGTAGTTATAAAATTCCTCTTGTAATTTAATGGATTTTTGAATTAGCTTTTATTTATGTGACAGTTAATAAGTTTTATTTGTATTGATCACTTTAAGTAAGCTTTAAGGCCCGATTTGCCTAATAAGCTAAGTTTTCATGAATTAATTGTTTTTCGACTACCTAACCTAACCTAACCTAACTTTTTTGGCTACCTAACCTAACCTAACCTATAGAGATAGGTTAGGTTAGGTAGGGTTGGTTAGGTTCGATCATATATCTACGTTAATTTTGACTCCAATAAAAAAAAATTGACCTCATACATAATAAAATGGGTAGCTCTATCATTTCTTAATAAGAAAATTAGAGAAAATATATTAATTCAGGAAAACTTGGCTTATTAGGCAAATCAGGCCTTGCATAGTAGGCTGAGAAGTGCGTTCTGGCTATTAAGTACGACATATATATATATATATATATATATATATATATATATATATATATATATATATATATATATATATATATATATATAAAATGTCGTACCTAGTAGCCAGAACGCACTTCTCAGCCTACTATGCAAGGCCTGATTTGCCTAATAAGCCAAGTTTTCATGAATTATTTGTTTTTCGACTACCTAACCTACCTAACCCTAGCTAACCTAACTTTTTTGGCTATTTAACCTAACCTAACCTATAAAGATAGGTTAGGTTAGGTAGGGTTGGTTAGGTTCAGTCATATATCTACGTTAATTTTAACTCCAATAAAAAAAATTGACCTCATGTATAATGAAATGGGAAGCTTTATCATTTCATAAGAAAAAATTAGAGAAAATATATTAATTCAGGAAAACTTGGCTTATTAGGCAAATCGGGCCTTGCATAGCAGGCCGAGTACGACATTCTGGCTACTAGGTACAACATATATATATATATATATATATATATATATATATATATATATATATATATATATATATATATATATATATATATATAGTGGAGTTGATGGAGTGTAGTATTGGAAGGTGGTGGAAGGTGGCGGAAGTAGTGGTGGTGGAGTGATGGTAGTGGAGGTCTGGTGGTGGTGGTTGTGTTGGTGGTGGTTGTGGAGGTACTGGCCGTTGTGGTCTAGGTACTGGTCGTTGTGGTCTAGGTACTGGTTGTGGTGGAGATGCTGGTGGTGCTGTTGGTGGTGGTGGTAGCGGTGATGCTGGTGGTGGTGGCAGTGTAGGTGTTGATAGTTGTGGTGATGGTAGTGAAGTATATAGTGAAAGTGATAGTGTGAGGTGGATTATAGTGAAAGAGGTGGTAGTAGAAGTACTGGTGCTTGAGATAGTGGAGATGGTGTTTGTGGGGAGGGCAGTGGAGGTGGTGGTAGTGGAAGTGGTGGGTGATGGTTGAGGTTTGTAGTAGTGGTGGTTGTGGGTGGAGGTATTTGTGCTTGGTCGAAGTTGTGGTTGTGGTTAGTAGTGTAAAGTACGCCTACGACTGCGTGCAGCACCTGAGCAGGTGAGCTCATTAGGCTCCCCTGCTCAGGTGGTGCACAGGTACATAGACGCAGAGTGTTCTTGGGGTTTCCCCGGGTGTTTGGTGCATGGCATCTGGCCGCGCGTTACCTGAGAGAGGGTCGTGTTGGAGTGTGTGCGGAGGGGGGGGGTTATGTAGTGGTATGTGGTCATGTTGGGAGAGTAAAGGAAGAGGACAAGAGGAGAGATATAGTAGTAGATGAATATGTATGAGTATGTACCGTAGAGTTAATCCTGTGTGTAGATATAAAGATGGATAGATGCGTGTATGTAGGTTATGTAGAGGAGGGAGGGGTCCCCTTATCTGGGAAGGATATGTTGAGGAGGGAGGGGGTCCCCCCTAGCCGAGAGGGTAGGAGACCAGGCTCTTAAGATGGGGTATGGGGGGAGAAGGAGGGGAATGGGGTAGAGGGGATCAGGCGGCTGGTTTGTGTGTGATAGTGGAGACATTATTTTTCTTACGGAATGTCTGTTTTATGTAAGGAAAGATCCGTTTAACTTTTCTCTCACCCAATCCAGTTGTGTCAGCGGTGTTCAATGACGGTGATTAGTTAGACATCAGACAGGGTCATGTTAGCTGTGGGAACATCTCACCATGAAATGGTGTGTGACAATGGTTTTTTCTGTAAACCATGTGTGGATGTCTCTCTCTCCCTCCCTCCTTTACCCTCACATCTAGCTTGCTTCTAGAGCGAAGCGGACATTATACGAAGCGTATAATGTCCACATTGACCTGAGGTTTGCACCAGGGTGTAGTAGCAACAGGAATGTGTTGCTCATCCTCCCTCACCTTCGCCTGTGTGGGTGAGTGGGAGGTCCTCCCATGCGTAGTTGTGGACGTTCCGCGCTTGAGTGACCAGTATTGGCATTAGCTGCTGGGGTCATATGTCCCTCTCCCACTCCCCGCACCCCATCATTTTTTCAAATGCTATTTGGTCATCAGACAGACAGTTTGAAGTTTTCCATGTTACATTACGTTACGTTACATAATATTGATATAACGTGATACAAGAACTAAACAAGCATGCGCTAATATTTTATTTGTGTTTGGAATGTAATGGCTAAACATAGTTCACATTTCAATATTGTTATTTGGACATTAGACAGAAAGTTGATTTCCGCATTACGTTACTAAGTGTAAGGATATATTGACCATTAACCCAGTCATGCAATAGACAGACAACAAGAGGTACACCGCTCGAATGCTTGCTCCCACAGTTATGTGCTATATTTGAACAGCAGAAAGAGGTTTTTCACGTTACGTTACGTTACATTGTGTTACACGGAGCTAAAACTGTCACACACAGTAATATTTATATGGTAAGAGAGATGAACTGGAGATATTGTGTTTGGCTAAACATGGTTCACATTTCAATAATGATATTCAGACATTGGACAGAAAGTTGATTTCCACGTTACGTTACTAAGTGCCTCGCTAACTCCTTCAGTATAAGAGTGTTAAACATTCTGTGACATTGTCTTGCTATGATATTAAAAATCTACTGTTGCGCGCAGTGCCATACAGTCCTAATGGTATAAGGCCAACCTGGCGAAACTGTAGATCCTATGTCCCAGCAATTGAAGCCGGGTATTTCACTAACGGCTCAGCCCGAGAGAGATAGAGAGAGAGAGAGAAAAAGAATGAATGAATGTCGCGTTTGAGGTATCGCAGAGGGTTGTGGAGGGGAGGGAGGGGAGTTGGGCTAGGTGGTGGTGCTGGTGGAGTGAGGCTATGATCATCCCACCTCAAACCTCTACCACAGATGTGTGTAATGGTGAAGCTCCTAGGGTTAGATCTAAAATTGCATATATTCATTCATTCAGTAGTGTGAAAACACCACCTTCTGGCTATGGTGTGTGGTATCACTACGCTACACTTATGTCAAACTCTCTCAAGAGGTTATCCGACACCTCCAAAGCATTCCTCCAGACCCGCGGACTGAGGTAATGTGAAGTGTGTGAAATTGTCGAGTGATTGATGCAGTCTGTCACCTGCACGGAGGGGGGTGCGGGGAGTGGGGGAGGGACATATGACCCAGTAGCTTATGCCAATACTGGTCACTCAAACGCGGAACGTCCAAGACTACACTTGGGGGACCTCCCACTCACCCACACAGGCGAAGGTGGTGGGGGGGATGAGCAACCCACTCCTGTTGCTACTACACCCTGGTGCAAACTTTAGGTCAATGTGGACATTATACGCTTCGCTCTAGAAGCAAGCTAGATGCGAGGGTAAAGGGGGGAGGGAGAGAGAGAGATCCACACACGGTTTACAGAAAAAACCATTGTCACACACCATTTGATGGCGAGATGTCCCCACCGCTAACACGACCCTGTCTGACGTCTATCTAACCACCATCATTGAACACCGCCGACACAACTGGATTGGGTGAGAGAAAAGTTAAACGGATCTTTCCTTACATAAAACAGACATTCTGTAAGAAAAATAATGTCTCAACTATCACCAACAAACCAGCCGCCTGATCCCCTCTCCCCTCCTTCTCACCCCCATGCCCATCTTAAGAGCCTGGTCTCCTACCCTCTCGGCTAGGGGGGACCCCCCTCCCTCCTCAACATATCCTTCCCAGGTAAGGGGACCCCTCCCTCATCTACATAACCTACATACTCGCATCTATCCCTCTATATATCTACACACAGGATTAACTCTATGGCACATACTCATACAGATTCATCTACTACTATTCCTCTCCCCTTTAACATTCCTCTTCCTTTACTCTCCCTACATGACCACATACTACCACATAACCCCCCCCCCCCCCCCCCCGCAGACCCTCCAACACGACCCTCTCTCAAGTGACGCGCCGCCGGACGCCACGCGCCCCACACCCAGGGAAACCCCCACAACACCCTGCGTCTACGTACCTGTGCACCACCTAAGCAGGGGAGCATAATGAGCTCACCTGCTCAGGTTCTGCGCATGGTCATAGGCGTACTTTACACTACTGTGGTTGGGTGGTGTGGTAGTGTGTATGGTGGTGTGGTAGTTTGTCTGATGGTGTGGTAGAGTGTATTGTGGTGTTGTATGATGTATGGTGGTGTGGTAGTTTGTATGGTGGTGTGGTAGAGTGAGTGGTGGTCTGGTAGTGTATATGGTGGTGAGGTAATGTATGGTTAAGTCGTTGTGTATGAATGTGTGGTACATGTCGGAAGTGTCCGACACCCATATTACTAACAGCTGATGCGACAAGGTAATATCGTTGTGTCAGGAAACTAATTTTACTAACAATATTAATTTCTAGTGAGTGAATGTCCAGAAGCTTCCTACGAAGCACAGGAGGACGATTGCATCAATCACCACGTGTGTGCGGTGACTATTATTCTGCTTAACTTTTATTACTTCCAGTCTGGAATCTGCTTTCATATGCAAATTGCTATATAAGATTGGATTCAATCAAAATCTAGATAGAACTCAGTAACTTTCTCCTTTGTAGTAAAATTTAACCGCCGTGACTATGTGCCTCATGCGGGAAGAAAAATAATAATGCCATGAATTCTATTCACATATTATATGTCTCAATTACCTAATTATTCTCCATACAACGTTCCAAGCAGTAAAAACTGTATCGTGTGATTGAGCTCAATAAAATTATACATAAATTAACACCTTCCTCTCTTTGTTCATGAATGGATTGAATTTACACTCGTATGAGTGCCGTGACTGGTCACAGAGCAGGGAGAGGGGCCGACCATTATTAGAAGACTAGTGTGGCTCTCGTGAGGTGCTCGCTTGCGCAGTTACTTTGTGCTCGTGGAACAGGTCATCACTACTTCTGCTGCCACATCCTTCAATTACGAGAGACCTTGTCCCGGTTGTATTTAAATGCTTTTACTTTTATTTTCGAGGTCGGGAAAGTCAGTGATTAAGCCAGGTTACGAGGCATTCTTAATAACAAAACAGAGTGAGCCTCTTGCTGCTCTTTGTTAAATAACTTTCTGATTTGTCTAATAATGCCATGAGATAGTAGGTTGAAGCAATTTTTATGTTGTGACCTTTTGGTAGATCTTCTGTGACGACCTGTGAGTCCAGTCTACCTGTTTCAACACTCGACAGAGCAGTGACGCAGTAGCCACGAGGCGCACATTTGTTGCCCGGCCCACAATTGTTGTCCGCTCCTATGTTTCTGATTGTTTATGTGGAAAACTTATAGACAGATAAGCTCACATAGTACTTCACATAACATCAAATAGATTAGCTAAATAACCAATATATATATTTGTTATCAGTCCATGATATACGGATGATATATTATTATTGAATAACCCCCCAATATACGTGTCCAGGGTGATACCCAGCAGAAGATGAAATTAGCCATACAATCCACTTCATACCGTCTAAATGAATTTAGATTAAATGAATCTAAATTAACAAATTCCCTGCTAGAAAATTTTTCATATAAATTTTGGTCCTTTACGAACCGGATAGTCAAAATTAGACTATACACAAATAAACCAGTGCATCAAATTTAACACATACTGGTTTACGGACAAAAAATAATAAAATTTGGTCCTGTGAACCTGTATAGCCAGAAATTAGGCTATTCTTAAATTAAATTTAACTATAAACTAAAAAATTATAAACTATAGCAGCAAGTAGCCTGCCATTATTTTGTAGCCTAACTTGGCTAACCTCAGTTAGCAATTAAAAGTAATACTCAACTCAACTGCCAAACAATACAAAGTCTAACACTACCAATTACCTTAAGAGGTTGTGGTGAGAAGGCCAAACATAATCTGTGTATATTTCAAATATATATAAAACAAAAACCAAACAAAATATTGCACCACACTGTTTCTTGTACAACTTCATATAATTTTCTTGCCAACCCTTATATGTGAGTAAGACAACTTTAGGCTAGAGCTGAACTAAGTAATGCTCAACCTAGCCTAATTTGTTTATTTGTGCTGACCCAACAAGGGTTGGATTACTATTTAGCTAGTATTGTACTAAGGAATGTACAACCTAGCAACCATTTAATTTCAGTTCAGTTCAAGTTCAGATCCATAATAGGATAGGAATTATTAACTACATGAATTGTGTTTTTTATATTTACCAATCTTACATTATTTTATTGTATCACTACTATCCAAAGGTATCACTACTCCATCCAAAGGCGATAATGAAGGGCTAATCCGAGGAACATCCTGTTGTGATACTGAGTGCCACTCAAATCTTTAATATTTAACATATGTGTGTGCCAACCTCTACATGAGGTAGGATAAAAATAGCCTAGTTACTGAAAATTATAACCCTAGGCTATTATTACAAAATATTTGTCAAAGTTTATGAGCCAGTGCTCTAGTTATTTCCATTACGAAATCATGTGGCTAAACAAACCGAATTTAGCAGACTGTGTAACAGACGAAATGTCCAGCAACAGTATGTTGTACCTTTCATCATACGTGAGTCACAAAGGTCATGTGACTCGACAACTGAACAAGTATGATCAGTTGATTCAGTCAAATGTGACAGCCAAAGAACTTGAAAGCCACATAGGCTAAACAAAAATTACAGAGAACCAATGAGGCTGCAAATAATTATCTTCAAATCGTCATACAACAAAATGTTGAGCCAGACAAATTAGACACCTTCCATGCCGAAACGGAATAATTTGAGGAGGATGTCTTATATCGTCTGGATAAATTAATACAGTTCTTAGAACGGTTATATATAAACTGTTTATTTCAAAATGCTCTAACAGTAAGTTGAACTAAGTTGAACTAATATACCTGAACCATGAATTATACCTGATAAAGTTAATCTTTCTGCCATTAATTTACCTCAATTTCATGGCAGAGATGACGAAAACTTCGAATGTTACAGGAACACGTTCGATTCACTAGGGAAACTCTAAAAGTTCCATTAACAAAACAAATAAATTCCTTTATTTGCGAAGTACCCTTAAGGAAAAGGCAAAGGCAATTATTGATTATCTGATTCCAAGTGATGACGACTACGATACTGTCATACAGTTGTTAGAAATCAACTACAGTAATAAAGAAATTGCTATAGCTAATTTCTACTATAAACTGAGAGCAATACTTACACCAGATACGACACCTGAAGCTCTTTAAGAGTTTAGACTCCAAGTAGAGTCTCAAGTACAAGCTCTTAGTGCCAAGACAGATGTACCTAAGCCAGAGTGGGTGTTAAAAATAATGTCATAGAAAATTCCCCAAAGAAATTATAGCCTCCATCTGTTCTCATTATAGGACAGATATACTATCACTTGATAAGATTTTTGAGGGATTAAGAATAACTATTTATCGGCTGAAAGCACATGACAGAATAACATCTGACACTAACAGATCAATCTCTGATAAATCAGTGAAACCAAAAGGTACGACAAACAAGTCAAATAAACATAAACCCCCCACTCCCACTTCAAAGCGGAGAAAGGGCAGTGTAGATGCGTGCACAGAAAATCCCACCAAACCTGTAGTCACTGTGCCACTCAAGGCTATGACTCCTAAGACTACTACGGGATGGAGAGACTGTTCTATAAAGAAGAACGTTCACTTTAGCAATGTACAACTGACCATGATCGCACTGCGAGAGTAAAGCGTCTTAAGGAGCTAAATAAATGCATCAGATGCTTAAAACCTCATGACCCCAGTACTTGCGCATCCCAATTACGTACATGCAAGAGTTGCCATAATGGCCATAACATCCAGCAGAAGATGAAATTAACCATACAGTCCGCTTCATAAAATCCTCTCATTTAAATGAATCTTAATTATCATATTCCCTCCTGGGATGGTCGACCATGAGAATGATCGCCTGTGGAAATAGTCGCCCATGAGAATGGCCGCCATGGGAATTGTCGCCTGTGAGAATGGTGACCCATGAGAATGGTCGCCGTGAGAAGGATCGCCCATGAGAATGGTCGCCTGTGAGAATTGTCGCTCATGAGAATGGTCGCCCAACTACAGAGTGTTTGGAGATTGAGGTACACAGGGCTTGGGGATAAAGGTACACAGTGCCTGGGGATTTAGGTAAACAGTGCTTGGGGATGGAGGTTATCTTGAGGTTATCTTGAGATGATTTCGGGGCTTTAGTGTCCCCGCGGTCCGGTCCTCGACTAGGCCTCCACCCCCAGGAAGCAGCCCGTGACAGCTGATTAACACCCAGGTACCTATTTTACTGCTAGGTAACAGGGGCATAGGATGAAAGAAACTCTGCCCATTGT
The DNA here is from genome assembly GCF_040958095.1 of Procambarus clarkii. Taxonomy (NCBI): domain Eukaryota; kingdom Metazoa; phylum Arthropoda; class Malacostraca; order Decapoda; family Cambaridae; genus Procambarus; species Procambarus clarkii. The sequence goes on along the minus strand of NC_091242.1, from coordinate 12,368,331 downwards.
TTCTCGCCGGCGCCCGGGATCGAACCCAGGACCACAGGATCACAAGTCCCACGTGCTGTCCGCTCGGCCGACCGGCTCCCCACAAGTACACAGTGCTTGGGGATGGAGGGACACAGTATTTGGGGACGGAGTTACACAGTGCTTGGGGATGGAGGCACACAGTGCTTGGGGATGGAGGTACACAGTGCTTGGGGATGGAGGTACACAGTGCTTGGGGATGGAGGTACACAGTGCTTGGGGATGGAGGTACACAGTGCTTGGGGATGGAGGGACACAGTATTTGGGGACGGAGTTACACAGTGCTTGGGGATGGAGGCACACAGTGCTTGGGGATGGAGGTACACAGTGCTTGGGGATGGAGGTACACAGTGCTGCGGGTACACCACACCATTTAGACATGCCAGGATAATGCTGTCCAACCATCCCCTCCAATATCCCATACACTTACATAATTAAATGTTCTTATTCCTATTGTTTTCTGACCTTACAGCAAACCCGGGCCTGATACTTGGGCTGTCGTGTGCAGCGATTATACTTGGAGCCGGAGTGGTGGTCAGTGTCGTCGTCCGGATCAGGAACAGAAATAGACTGCCCATTATCAGATCTACCAGTCAACCCACTGAGGTCAATAATGCACATGTAGCTAATAGTCGGCAATGAGTATGGTCGCCCGTGAGAATGGTCACTTGTGAGAATGGTCACCTGTGAGAATGGTCGCCCGTTAGAATGGTCGACTGTGAGAATGGTCACCTGTGAGAATGGTCACCTGTGAGAATGGTCACCTGTGAGAATGGTCACCTGTGAGAATGGTCACCTGTGAGAATGGTCACTTGTGAGAATGGTCACCTGTGAGAATGGTCACTTGTGAGAATGGTCACCTGTGAGAATGGTCACCTGTGATAATGGTCACCTGTGAGAGTGGTCGACTGTGAGAATGGTCGCCCGTTAGAATGGTCGACTGTGAGAATGGTCGACTGTGAGAATGGTCGCCTGTTAGAATGGATGCCTGTGAGAATGGTCGCCCGTGGGATTGTCGAAAGTGAGAATGGTCGCGCATGAGAATGGTTGCCTGTGGTAACGGTCGACTGTGAGAATGTTCGCCTGTCAGAATGATCGCCTTTGAGAATGGTAGCCCGTAAAAATGGTCGCTAATTGGAATGGTCGACTGTGAAAATGGGCGCCCGTGAGATTGATCGCCGATGGGAATGGTCGCCAGTGAGAATGGTCACCCATGTGAATGGTCACCTGTCAATGGGCGCCCATGAGAATGGTAACCTGTGAGAATAGTCACTTATGAGATCTGTCGACCATTAATATGGTCGCCCCTGAGAATGGTCGCCTGTGAGAATAATCGCTCGTAAGAATGGTCGCCTGTGAGAATGTTCGATTAATAGAATGGTCGCCTATGAGAATAGTCGCCCGTGAAAATGGTCGCTAATGAGAATGGTCACCTGTAGAAATGGTCGCCCATAAGAACTGACGCCTGTGAAAATGGTAGCTAATGAGAATGGTGGCCGGTGAGAATAGTCGCCTGTGAGATTTGTCGCCCGAAAGAATCGTCGCCTGAGAGAATGGTCGTTCATGAGAATGGTAGCCTCTGAAAATGGTCACCCATGAGAATGATAGCTCATGAGATTTGTCGCCTGTGAGAATTGTGGACTGTGAGATTGGTCATCTGTGAGAATGGTAGACTGAGAGAATCGTCGCCCGTGAGAATGGTCGCCCATGAGAATGGTCGCCCGTGAAAATTGGCGTCCATGAGAATGATTGCCTGTGGGAATGGTAGCCCAAAGAATGGTCGCACATGAGAATGGTCGCCATAGGAATGGTCGCTTGTGATAATGTTCGCCAGTTAGAATGGTCGCCTGTAATAATGGTCGCCCTTGCGAATGATCGCCTGTAATATTGGTCGTCTGTGAGAATAGTTGCCTGTGAGAAAGGTCGACCATGAGAATGGTCCCCCAATGAGAATGGTCACCTGAGGGAGCCGGTCGGTCGAGCAGACAGCACGCTGGACTTGTGATCCTGTGGTCCTGGGTTCGATCCCAGGCGCCGGCGAGAAACATTGGGCAGAGTTTCTTTCACCCTATGCCCCTGTTACCTAGCTGTAAAATAGGTACCTGGGTGTTAGTCAGCTGTCACGGGCTGCTTCCTGGGGGTGGAGGTCTGGTCGAGGACCGGGCCGCAGGGACACTAAAAAGCCCCGAAATCATCTCAAGATAACCTATGAGAAATGTCGCCTGTGAGAATGGTCACCTATGAGAATGGTCGCCCGTGAGAAAGATCGCCCGTGAGAATAGTCAACTGTGAAAATGGTCGACCAAGGGAATGGTCGAACATGAGAATGGTCTCCCCTGAGAATTGCCGAACGTGAGAACGGTCGCCGGAGAGAACGGTAGCCAATGAGAATGAATGCCCATGACAATGGATCCCCATGAGATTCGTCACCCAGGAGAATTCCCGGCCATGAAGATGGTCGCCCATAACAATAATCGCCCATGAGAATGGTCGCCTGTGAGAATTGTCGCCAATAAGAATAGCTGCCCATGAAAATGTTCAATGGGAATAGTTGCCCATGAGAATGGACCCCCCCCCCCGATGAGAATAGACCCTAATGAGAATGGTCACCTGTGAGAATGGGCGCCTATGAGAACGGTAACTTGGAACGCTCATGAGAACTGTGAGTATGGTCGCCTATTAGATTGGTTGCCTATAAGTATGATCGCCTGTGAAAATAGTCGCCCGTGAGTATGGTCGCCTTTGAGAATAATCGTTCTTAAGAATGGTCGCCTGTGAGAATGGTCGATTGATAGAATAGTCGCCCGTGAAAATGGTCGCCAAAACGAATGATCACCTGTAAAAATGATTGCCCATAAGTATGGTCGCCTTTGAAAAGGTCGCCCATAAGAATGATAGCTTCTGAAAATGGTAGCTAATGAGAATAGTCGCTTGTGAGATTTGTCGTTCCTGAGAATAGTCGCCTGTATAAATTTTCGCGCGAAAGAATGGTCTCCTGTGAAAATGATCGCCTGTAAGAATTGAATTGTCACTCTATAAAACACTTATAAAACAGACATTATTGCTGGCTACAGAGTAAGCAAAAAGAATTCATCAGGACAAAACCAGCGGAAAATTCACCTGAAACTGGCTTCCCAGTCCATGAGATCGCATCTTGTCCTTACAGCGGCATTCCGACGACAGGGAATCTACATCAACGAGTGCTTGACTAGAAAAAGACAGCAACTCCTCTACCGCCTGCGTCAATCCGTCATCAAACCCCAGATGCGATTCATCAGTGCTTCGTTAGAGATGGCATGATTAAAGTGAGAAAGACTTCAGGAGGTAAAATGTTTACAATTGCTAATGAGGATAACCTCAACACTTTCCTCTCCCAATATGGTTTGTCTCACCTTATTATCACTCTCAATGAGTCAACATAATTAAAACCCGTGTCACCTAGTGCGGGCTCTAGGTGACACGAGTGACAAATAAAAATTCATTTTTAATATACTTTTTACTAGTCATTTAATGGACTTAATTAATTGAGTGCATTCATATTTCTTTAGTTCTTATTAATTATACGATCATAACTAAACTCTTTATAGTTAATAATCATTAGCTTAAATTTGCCTATGTTTATTATTCAACTTTTTTCTTTGATGTCATTTATTACCTAGCTTGCCTAGCCTCGCCATACTCCCTTACTCCATTGTACCCCTGGCTTTGCCTGTGTCTCAAAATGTAAATTATTACTTACAGTGCACCTGAGAGTACTTGTAAGCCTTCTACCTCATTTTTCTTTTTTTGTTCATTTTGTGTTTCTTTTGTATAGTCTTGTTTATATATTCCCCCCCCCCTTTTATATCAAAATTTTATTTTATAATTACCATTCTTGCCTTGTTTTCTTACAACCAGCCTTTTTATGCAGACGAGTATAGACCCAGAACTAAACCTCTTATCCACTATCTATGACAATCATCACTTTAATGGTCAAAACTGCAGATATTTTACAGCACATGATGTCAACAATGTATTAATACATAATCACAATATCTCTGTAATTAACTTGAATGTAAGATCTCTAAGCAAACACTTCGATGATGTTAGTGCCTTGATTGAAACTATTGACAACAAATTCTCTTTAATTATACTTACTGAAACGTGGTTAAAAGAGGATACTACTCAACTCTTTAACATGCCTAACTACTCAGCAATTCACAACTGTCGTCAAATTCTGCGAGGTGGTGGTACTGCTCTTTACTACCACCAAGAACTAACATGCTTAAAAGTAATTAGAATTAGAGACTGCTGTGGGGAGTATATCTTCGCCAGTTTCAGAGTCAAAGGTGCTGAGTCTGTCCTGTCTGTGGGTGCAGTCTAAAGAATTCCAAACACTGATGTGTCCGAATTCAACTCAAACCTTAGAAATCTAATACTAGGTAACAGACTGAACAAAAACCATCTAATAATTGCAGGGGACTTTAATATTGACCTTTGCGAGCCTGAAAACCCTACTGCTGCCAGCTTCCTCAACTGTATGAATTCCTGCTTCCTCATACCCTAAATCACTAGACCTACTGGAATCACTGATAGTACTGCCACGACTCTAGATCACATCTGGACCAACATAACCTCTCCGCTTACTTCAGGTATAATCATCGATAGCACTACAGACCATTACCCCACATTTCTCTTAACTAACATTAACAAACCACCTCTAGAGACAAGGGAGATAAGCTTTAGGTTGCACAATGAAACTGCTATAGGCAATTTTATAGCTGCTGCTGCTAATGTCAACTGGGAGTCCGAGTTAGGTAACATAGGGGACATCAACCTAGCAGTGCAATCTTTTCTTCAAAAAACTCTCAGCCTTTATAACACCCACTGTCCTATGCTAACGAAACAAGTCAGAACCAAAAGGCTAAACAATCCTTTGCTTACAAAGGGCCTAAATCCATTAATAAAAAACATGACCTTGAGAAGAAGTATAGGTTAAGAACCGTATCCAAAGAATTTTCAAAAAATTACTCATTATTGCTATGTAAAATAATTAGAAGAGCCAAAACTAAATACTACGAAGATAAATTTACCCAAACAAAGGGCAACATTAAAAAACATGGAGCACAATTTCACAAATATTGGGATCAAAGAAGATCTTAAATAACAAACCAATAATCCTGTCCAATAACGATGGTCAGCTTTCAGCCTCTGATACTGCTATTGAGTTCAATAGGTTCTTCTCTTCCATTGGGTCATCCCTTGCAATTGATATTCCATCTTCCAGTACTGATGTTCAGGACTATCTTACAGGTAACTATCCACAGGCTCTGTACCTAAAGCCTACAAATTCCACTGATGTTAATGAAATAATCCTTTCCCTTAAAACCAAGTCTAGTGCCCTTGAGGAGATACCAACTTTAATTTACAAAAAAGCCTCCAGATCTTTAGCCCCTGCTATTGCATTGCTCTTCAACAAGTCACTTGAACTCCAAACCTTTCCAGATATTCTAAAAAAAACGAGAGTATCCCCTGTCCACAAATGTTGTGATCTCACAGATGTTAACAACTACAGACCTATATCAATCCTGCTTAACTTATCAAAAATATTTGAAAAACTAATCTACAAGCAGCTTTACTTTTATCTAGCCAAACACAATATACTTAGCTCTTGTCAATATGGCTTCAGACCCCCCAAAAAAACACTAACGATGCACTTATTAGTATGATTAACTTGATTCATGCAGCTCTTGATAAAAATGAGTTCCCTGTTGGGTTATTTGTGGATCTGCGTAAGGCTTTTGACACTGTTAACCACCAAAACCTTCTTCCTAAATTACATCATTATGGAGTCAGAGGTCACTCCCTGCAATACCTCAAATCTTACCTTACTGACAGTATGTTTCCTTACACCTTACTCCAGTATGTTTCTGTGAATAATTCAATTTCTCCCACCCTACCCATCAACATTGGTGTTCCTCAGGGCAGCATACTTGCCCTCTTCTCTTTCTCATCTACATTAATGACCTTCCAAATGCCTCCCAACACCTCAAACCAATTCTATTTGCTGACGACACAACCTTCATTTACTCCAGTCCTGTCCCCCTTGCTCTAAATGTCACAGTGAATACTGAGCTAAATAAAGTTCATCTTTGGCTAACTTCCAACAAACTCACCCTTAACATTGACAAAACTTTCTATATTCTGTTTGACAATAAATCCTCTAATCAAATAAATCTCAGGATAAACAATACCCAAATTTGTAACAAAATAGATGGTAAATTCCTTGGCGTTCTCATAGACCACAAGCTGAATTTCCAGGGACACATTCTAAATATATAAAAAAAAGTTTCAAAAACTGTTGGCATTCTTTCTAAGATCAGATATTATGTACCTCGCCCGGCCCTGGTGACGCTTTATTACTCTCTCATCTATCCATATCTCAACTATGGTATTTGTGCTTGGGGCTCTACTACCCAAAATCATTTACATCCTCTAATTACTCAACACAAAGCTGCTATTAGGACAATATCAAACTCTGGCCCCAGACATCACTCGGTACCCCTACTCAAATCTCTGAATATGTTAGATATTAAGTCACTGCACATCCTCTCATGTGTATTATATATATACAAAACGCTGAACTGTAATGCCAATCCTGACCTCAAAAGCTTCATTGAAGGTTGTAACAGAACCCATGAGCACCACACCAGAAACAAATACCGTTTTGATATTCCAAGAGTACGACTTAATCAAACTAGAAATGCTCTATAAATCAAGGGACCCAGAATGTGGAATGACCTTCCAAATCATGTTAAAGACTGTACCTATCTCAACCAGTTTAAGATAAAAACTAAACACTACCTAATAAATTCCCTGTAACTTACCTTACCCCTCTATTGTCAATCCATGTCTGTTATTTTTTAAACAACGCTGTTTGTCGACTTAATTGTATTTGTGCTGTTTTTTCTGCCATGTTCCCCCTTTTTTATTTTTATTTGTTCTCAACACATTTTATACTTTAATCTCAATTAGTATTAAGTTTTAGTCTTCAATGTTTTTCCTGCCCGAAACGCTTTGCGTAATAGTGGCTTTAGGCATTGTATGTACTAGCTCTATCTATAAATCTATCAATTTCTGTATAACCTCTTGTATGTATGTACTTTACCTGAATAAACATTTGAATTTGAATTTTTTTATTTGAATTTTCGCCTATGAAAATGTTCAATTGATAGAATGGTCGCCAGTTAAATGGTCGCCAATAAATATGGTCGCTTGTGAAAATGTTCGCCCATAAGAATGGTCGATTGATAGAGTGGTCGCTTAAGAGAATGATCGCCTGTGACAATGGTCGCCCATAAGAATGGTCGCCTGAGGGAATGGTCGCCTGGGAGAATGATCACCCATGAGAATGATCGTCAGGGAGAATGGTTGCCTGTGAAAATGGTCGTCCGTAAGAATAGTAGCTCATGAAATTATTAGCCTGTGAGAATAGTCGCCCGTGAGAATGGTCGACAGAGAGAATGGTCGCTTGAGAATGGTCGACGTTGAGAATGGTAGCCCGTGAAAATTGAAGATCATGGGAATTATCGCCAATGTGAATGGTCGCCTGTGAGAATTGTCGGCCGTGAGAACGGTAGCCCATGAGAATGGTCGCCCGTGAAAATGGTCGTCCATGAGAATGGTCGCCTGTAGGAATGGTAGCCCAAAAGAATGGTCGCCTGTAGGAATGGTAGCCCAAAAGAATGGTCGCCCATAAGAATTGTCACATGTAAGAATGTTCGCCCGTGAGAATGGTCGCCTGTAATAACTGTTGCCCTTGTGAATACTTCCCAATGAGTATGGTCGCCCGAGAAAATGGTCATCCGTGAGAATAGTCGACTGTGAGAATGGTCGACCAAGGGAATGGACGCCCGTGAGATTGGGCCCCCAAGTGAATGGTCACCCGTGAGGAGGGTCGCCCATGAGAATGGTCCCCCATGAGAATGGTCGCCCGTGAGAATGGTTACCCCTGAGAATGGTCGCTCGTGAGAATGGTCCCCCATGGGGAATGGTCGCCCGTGAGAATGGCCGGCCATGGGGAATGGTCGCCCGTAAGAATGGTCGCCCGTGAGAATGGTCGCCCATGAGAATGGACCCCCGATGAGAGTCGTCATCCACGAGAATGGTCACTCATGAGAATAGTCACCCATGAGAATGGTCGCCCAAGAGCCATTGAATAGATTTTCAATGGCATCTATTCTCACAGGCGACCATTCTCTGAGGCGACCATTCTCACAGGCGACAATTCTCACAGAGGACCATTCTCACAGGCGTCCAATCTCACAGGCGACCATTCTCACAGGCGACCATTCTCATGGGCGACCATTGTCACGGACGCCTTTATCATGGGAGACCATTCTCACAGGCGACCATTCTCATTTACGACCATTCTCATGTGCGACAATTCTCACAGGCGACCATTCCTCACAAGCGACCATTCTCACAAGCGATCATTCTCACAGGCAAGCATTCTCATTTACGACCATTCTCATGTGCGACCATTCTCATTGGCGATCGTTCTTACGAGTAGGGTAAATTGAGACTAGAACCGTGTGCAACACCTGAGCACGTTAAGGTTAAAGGCACATAATCTCAATATGCGCCTTTAACCACATATCTCAAGGGGCCACACGTGAGCCAGGTGTGGCCCCCTGCCCAGGTATCGCACCTGTCTGTAGACTCAAGAGGTGTGGGGGTGCCCTCGCACCAACCCGTTCTCACACAAGACAGCACATATATGACTTAATGCTTAAAGTCAATATGTTGAATATGACTTAGTAAATATGTGATATATTCCCAGTTACTTTTTTTCCAAAACCCAAACTCTTCCTCACGTACCAATTTACGTTTCACAGTACCCGTCCGTCAACCTAGATAGCAGAATAGTCGTGATTGGTTCAATTATAAGGAAAATTGTAGTTTTCAGATCCCACATGGGTTGTAAAATTTACCTACTATTGTCCATGCTCTTAGAATATTACAGATCAGCTACTTCCTATTGAAGGCTCGTAGTTTTGTTTTGAGAAATATTAGTTGTTCTTAGTAAATTATAATAAGCACTAAAAATTATTACATAGAATAACAGTCCTTCGTCAATCAATATTATATACCATAGTTTGTGCTTTACAAATCTTTAAAGGATGTTTTGTAGGAACGCTAACAGAAAACGATGTTACGTTGGAATGTCTATGGGGTAAACTACTGCAAACAGGATATTATTGTGTCTACTATACCAACTATAGCTAGGATGGGTATATTGTCCACTACCACCTGTTAGGTGGGTAAGGGGTCCAATACCACCCACAGGATGGGTATGAGGGTCACATCCACCCACAGGATGGGTATGAGGGTCACATCCACCCACAGGATGAGTATGGGGACCTCATCCACCCACAGGAAGGGAATGGAGTCCAATACCACCCACAGGATGAGTATGGCGCCCACTACAACCCACAGGATGGGTATGGGGCTCCAACCACCCATAGAATGAGTATGGGGCTCCAACCACCCATAGAATGGGTATGGGGTCCAATAACACCCACTGGATGTGCATGGCGTCCATTGTCGCGCGTCGAGCTCGAAAACCGCAGCATTCATCTCAGAACCATGCCTATTTCACGCAGATTTCTTAATAAACGTAAGAATTTTATATGTCACAAGAAAGATAGAAATATAAGCTTCATTCTAAATACCTTACCATGGGTATATTTAAATTTAAAGCGAAGATACGTGTATTTTTATAATAGCCGAGCTCCGACCCCGGACAGATCGATCGACCGAGCAACTCTTTATTTATTTATTTATTTATTTATGCATAGACAAGAATGTTACATTGGGAATGTGAAGATACATAATATGGTAATTACAGTCTTGTAAAAGCCACTAGTACGCGCAGCGTTTCGGGCAGGTCCTTAATCTAAGAAAATTTTAAGAAGGTAAATGCTTGCAAAAATTTATAGACAAAAAAAATGATAACAGTTACGTGGAATGAAAAAATATAAGATGAGAGAAAATTGTAGGTACAGTATATTAAAGCACATAGGTAGCTAAGATTGATTGCAATGACAGCTTGAATGGTAGTTGACAAAAATTGGTAGGCACAATACAGCAGAAACAATATAAGATTGATTGCAATGACAGCTTGAATGGTAGTTGACAAAAATTGGTAGTCACAATCCAGCATATGGCTAGCACATAAAAGAAGACAGCAATGAACACAATGATAAGGTTGTTTGATACTACATAAAAATTAGGAGATTGGGTAACACTAGGTACAGAGCAAATTTAAAGCTCAGTGTAGGAAACTAAGAAGATGAAATTAGGTACTTTTTGGTTTTGCTTTTAAATAAGGCAAAAGTTTTACAGTTTTTCAATTCACTAGGGAGTGAGATCCATAGACTAGGTCCCTTAATTTGCATAGAGTGTTTACACAGATTAAGTTTGACCCTGGGGATATCAAAGAGATATTTATTTCTGGTGTGGTGATAATGGGTCCTATTACATCTGTCCAGGGAGAGTTTCAGAGCATGGTCTGCATTTAAGAACAGGATTTTGTAAGTGTAGTTGACACAAGAGAATGTGTGGAGGGAGTTAATATTTAGTAAGTTTAGGGATTTAAACAAGGGAGCTGAGTGTTGTCTGAAAGCAGAGTTAATTATTATTCTGATAGCAGATTTTTGCTGTGTGATGATGGCTTAAGGTGGTTTGCAGTGGTAGACCCCCATGCACAGATACCATAATTAAGATAGGGGTAGATTAGTGCATAATATAGTGAGAGGAGAGCAGAGTTAGGAACATAATATCTGATTTTGGAGAGTATACCAACTGTCTTAGAGACTTTCTTAGTTATGTGTTGAATGTGGGTGCTGTAGTTGAGTCTCTTGTCTAGGAATAGGCCAAGAAACTTGCCATCATTTTTATTACTGATGTTAATGTTGTCTATCTGTAGCTGAAATGCATTTGATGATTTGCTTTCTCTCAGAACAATGTTTGTTTCACGTGAATTCGTTAATAAACATATATGTTTTATATGTCTCAAGAAAGGCAGACATATAAGCTTCACTTTAAAACACTTTACCATAGACATATTTAAAGTTCTAATGAAGATACATGTATTTTAAAAATTACGGAGCTCCCACCCCGTACAGACTGAACGACAGAGCAACTCTCTCTCAGATCAATGTTTATTTCACGTAAATTCGTTAATAAACACAAATGTTTTATATGTCTTAAGCAAGATAGAAATAAGAGCTCCATTTTAAATACATTACAATAGACATATTTATAGCTCAAGTGAAGATACAATGTTTTTATAGTAGCGCTCAGTAGCTTGTCGGGCATGGAGTGCAGACGCCTACGCACTTGCCGATATATTGTATAATTAACAAAGATACGCTAATAAAGCCTAAAATCTTATATGCCTCCAGAAAGACCGAGATATGAACATTATTATGATTGCACCAAATGAAATATATCATGTTCGAGAACAAAGATATATCAATTTTAAATTAAGTTTCGACTCTTGCTCGGGCGAGAGAGATGGGGCGACTCTCGCCCCATCTATTGGGGATTCTGTCCACTAAAGACCCAAAGCTACTCAAACCCTCCTAGCATTATTTAGGTAATGAAGTAATATGGTATATATACTCACTATAATGTGGGTGTTGAATGCAGAACATGAGAAAACATATATTTACTCCAAACTAATATAATTTCATTATGAAATAAGTAAATAAGTAGCATCAAAGGAAGTCGACGGTCCAAGCGTCAATGTTGTGGAGCGACTTATCCAAGATATATCGTTGTTTGGAAGTGTTTGTTGGCATATCCAGTTGTCGCACTTCTCTGCACAAATTATCACAAATTTAAATTATAATGTTAACAAGTAGAATACATATTTTTAATAAAATCTAACATAACTAGCCAGAAAACATTTAACATTTATTAAAAATATATGTTTGGAAGTTAAATCGACTTCATAGGACAATAGTTTTGTTATATTACAAAAAAAAAAATATATACTCGTTATTCGTTGACATGCGTTCGTTACCTAAACTACCATGTACTGTACTTATGTAAAATCTCCCATGTCTCTTCGCTCATCTCACCAAACCCTACAGACTCTGTGATATATTGTTTAATTAATTGAGATTCACAAATAAAGCTTATAATTGTATATGTTATCAAAAAGGCAGAGCTTAGTTTATTCATTTATTATGCACCCCATACCCATCCTATGGGCGATAGTGGAGTGTTACAGAGGCACATAATGGGCTCAGGGACTGAGCCCCACAATTCATATAGCCAAGCAAGTTATAATCTTGATAAGCTAGTTACAAAAGTCAATGCACATTGTCACATCAACAATGGGCTCGAGACCGACCACAAGTACAGTTTATAATTTAAGCAACTGACATATATGGAGGGCTAGTGTCACAATTGATATGTTTATCCTACACATAACCTCCTCTCCCCCTTCAAATGGGCAGCGGTGGATAGGTTACAATCAAGTCGTTTTTTGCGTTTTATTCAGAGATTAGATCTTATTGGGTGAGGAAAGATATTCATATTTTAAAGAAGGCTTCTTGGCTGATGCTCTCCATTGATGGAAAATATACAACCTTTTGAAAATCAATGTTACTTTGATCTAGATATTGTAATTAACGAAAGTATTTATGTCATCAGAAAGGTAGAAATATAGGCTACATTTAAAATCCTTTGTCATAAATATAACTGAAGTGAAAACGAAGATATATGCGTTTTGATAGTTACTTGATGGCTAGCTCTGAGAGTGTGAAGCCCTGCACACCAGCCAATAAATTGTATAATTAGTTTCCATATATTTTAATTAATCTTAAAAATCTATATGTCAGAAGAAAGGAAGATGTAGCCGTTAATGTGACAACATTTAAAAATATATATCTCTTAAGTTAAATAAATAATACCACCTTATCGCCTGTGTCCGGACACATGAAAACTACCTAGGTATCAGTATCCAGCCAGGCGGGGATCACAGGCTGCACAATACTGATAAATTATGTAATGCACTACTTGTGGTCGATCTCGAACCCATTTATGATGTGACGACTTATAGTGAATTTTGTAACTAGCTCATCAAGATTGTAACTTGCTTAGCTAAATGAATTGTGGGGTTCGGTCCATTCATTTTCTTTCTTTATTATGCACCCCATAATACCCATCCGTGGGCGGTGGTGTAAAGGTTTACAGAGGCACATAATCGGTTCAGGAACTGAACCCTCTAGTTCGTTTAGCTAAGCAAATAACAATCTTTTGACGCTAGTTACAAAATTATTAATGTACACATACATGTACATATACATACGTATACATATATACATACACATACATATTTAATCAACCAAACAAATACACACATCAGTAATCTTTTGTCACAAGTATTCAACAAAAGGCTCACAACAGTCACTATAAAAGGCACTTTACGTCTATGAGGAGTCGCAGTTACTAGTCTTGCTCCACACCCACCCAACTGGGCGGCAGCTTTACAGTCATTTGCTGCATACTTACCCAACTGGGCGGCAGCTTTACAGTCATGTGCTCCACACCCACCCAACTGGGCGGCAGCTTTACAGTCATGTGCTGCACACCCACCCAACTGGGCGGCAGCTTTACAGTCATTTGCTGCATACTTACCCAACTAGGCGGCAGCTTTACAGTCATGTGCTCCACACCCACCCAACTGGGCGGCAGCTTTACAGTCATGTGCATGCATTACCTACAGTAAGCAAATTTGGATACTTCGCTAAGATTTCGGGCAGCACATCATTATGAATGAAGTACTTATACACATTTCATGGACACTATTGATGTTGTTATCTTTAAATTCCGCGATTTTTTCGCATTCCATTATATAATGACGCAAAGTATGCGAATAGTTCTGCTGACAGAGTATACATTTAGTCAAATCTACATCATCAGATGTTACAAATTCCCAGAGGTACTTGTAGCCGAGCCTAAACCTAGCAGTGGTAACATCTAGAAGTCTGCTAGCATTATTGGATGACCCATAGACGTGCGATTCATCAAAGTTTATACAATATTGTGAAATTGAGAGTCAGTGTTGTAACATAAATTGGTAAATCATAAATATTGTAAGTTAAGAATCTGATGCATGTGTGTGTGTTGGGGGGGGGGTATACCCTTGGTAAGCGAGAGTGAAAAGTAACCTTACACGTTCTGCGGTCAATGTGGGGGGCGAGGGAGGGTGGGAGAGTCAAATCCACCCTCCAACATCTGGGCATAGTACCACCAGCCTCCACAACACTCCATCAGCCTCCAGCTGATGCTTGTGATGCCTCATCTAACCTCACCTATGTCACACATTAACCTACAGTTCCTGTGATAATTAAACTCATCACAGTGGCGTCTCACCAATATAAACTGTATTGATTTTGTCCCGAAATAGCTATATGCTGACTGGACTGTATGTATGTATGTATGTATGTATGTATGTATGTATGTATGTATGTATGTATGTATGTATGTATGTATGTATGTATTATGTATGTATGTATGTACGCATGTATGTACGCATGTATGTATGTATGTATGTATGTATGTATGTATGTATGTATGTATGTATGTATGTATGTATGTATGTATGTATGTATGTATGTATGTATGTGTGTATGTATTCCCAATCACGTTAAAGACTCCTCCTCTATCATCCAATTAAAAAGAAAAACAACTATGTACTAAATAATCAACTCCTTGTAACTTTAATTATGCTGACCTTCCTATCTGCATTCAGACTGTGCCTACCATCATTATAGGTGATTATAACGCTAGGCATAGGAATATTGGTAATTCGCAGTTCAATAATCGTAACGGCAACCAACTGTTGTCACTATTAGGTAGTCACGATGATGCACAGATTGTGGGTGACCTTGAACCGACGAATATCTACGGGGGTATTCTTGATCTATGTCTCGGTTTCAACGTCTCCCACACCGTGTGCGCCTCGTCAATAGTGCCAGATATGGCGTCTGATCATCTGGCCATATTAGCCACTATAAGCATTGGAAGCTCTATCCTCTCTGGTGGAGTGTTCAAGCGGAAGAGGCTGGCTGTGCCCATCGATCAACGAGACAATTTTGTTGCCCATGTGTCAGATTGGTGCAGTTCATCTGAGCCTTCATCAGTTGAAGATTTTAACAATGAGCTCACAGATACTATCGACCAGTTTATAGAAACACTTGATCCATCGTCCAGGCCACGTAACCCAAATTACACTGGTCATAGCACTTATGCTTATTATAATGATTCTAAATTGCATGCACTAAAACGCACTGCCAGAATAATTGGACCAGCTTATAGAAGGACCCGCACTGCTGAAATGCTTCGGCTCTTTCAAGCGGCTCTGGCTAAGGCCAGGGAACGTATGGTGGAGCTGAGGCAGACAGACTGGGAAACTTTTGTCAGTGGTCTCAATTCTCACACGCCACTAAGTCGAGCATGGAAGGATATCAACAAGATCAAAGGGAAAAATGCTGCAGAGATCTCGTACCCTAATCCTCTGCACAGAGCAAATGAGCTTGTTGATGCTTGGGCCACGACTTCCAGCTTTGACAGTCTTCCTCTACCCTCACAGAATGAATTAAATAATAGATATACTGATAGGGCAAGGCTCCTTGACTTTATGCGTCATCAAGAGGATGACTGTGACATGTTTTTTACTGAATACGAACTAGATTCTGCTCTACATAAAGGCAAAGCTACATCACCCGGGGAGGATGGAGTTACTTAGCATACTGCATATGCTTCTGTTAGTTCCAGGGAATCCCTTGCTTCAATTGTATAATATGAGCTATGTAACTGGGGAGCTTCCTAAGTCATGGACCAACAGTGTTATTATTCCCATTCCTAAACCTCACCAGCCGAGTGCTTTTCGCCCAATCTCCCTCACTAGTTGTCTCTATAAGTGTCTTGAGAGGATGTTCTCAACCGTCTCCTTTACAAAATTAATAATATGTTGTCTCCCCAGATATATGGCTTTACGCATGGAAAAAGTGTACATCACTGTATTACCACATTCCTCACCCTGCATACTGATAGGTCATATACCACTTTCCTAGATCTTAAGTCAGCCTTTGACATTGCTAACCCACACGTCATTCTGAGAGAACTTGCTAAAATGAATGTAGGAGGATGGCTTCTACGGTGGATAAGAGGCTATCTATCCAACAGGAAGTCATCTGTACTGTTCCAAGGGCATAGGCGTGTAACGAGAGATTTTGAACTTGGCACTCCACAGGGAGGTGTCCTCAGTCGTACTCTGTTCAATGTGTTAATCAATGCACTTTTAAACTTAGTAACTAGAAGGTCCAGCGAACACATCATTAGCTATGTGGATGATATACTGATCCACACCAATGGGTATACCAACACCCAAAATGTTCTGAACTCTGTATTGTACACATGTCAGGAACTATGATTAGTCATCTCAGTAGAGAAAACAAAGATCTTGAACCGACACCCACCCAGACGAGGTGGGGCCGTTCGCAAAATGCAGTTGGATGATGGCTCTCTGCTCGACTATGTTACCAGATACAAATACCTTGGTCTTGAGGTTCTACTGTACCGCAATGTTTTAGCCAGACTGGGTCGCCAATGTAGAGAGAGGCTCCGTGCTCTCAAGCTGTGGCAGGCTGTGGCAGGCAAACACAACTGTACCGTACAGTGTTATATATTTATTTCAGTTTGAACAATTTTTAACATTAAAGGATAAATCCTTTAATTGGTTGAAATTGGTTTTAACATTCGAAATCTAATTTGTTGATGTTAAATAATATGAGGTTCAAATTTATTAAGATACATACTTTAAAAACTATTTCTATTTGATACCAACAGTATCACGTTAAGAGAAGCATCTCGCCTTGCTAACCCAAGTATAAAATACAGTATATAAAGAAACGGTGCAACTGTACTGGTATCTGCAGTACAAATATATGTCCCTATTTAAAGAAAAAAATAAACTGCACCAATCACTGCCGCTCCTCACACCAATGCAACAATAAGGAGAGTGATAACAGTGCTTCACACTCGACAATGTTAAATTATTTAACAGATGACGAGATAATGAACATTGGAACAAATGTACAGCTCTCTGACCTTCATATAAAATCTGCATGTGACCTCATCAAACAAACTGTGCCAAGCGTAGAAGGCCTTCATGACCCAGCGTTGTAGCGGGACCTCTCCTGGCCAGTTACAATTGGTGAATTTATTCAAATTATCCAAGTTGATGGTTGTCACTGGGTCACCGTTTCCAACATTAGAGTAACGGGACAAATTAACATATACGACACCAGGCATAAATTACCATCCAAATCTACTGAAGTTATCTTGTATGCTCTTGCTAACTGCCAGGATACCTGGTTGATACCTGGTTGATGGGGTTCTGGGAGTTCTTCTACTCCCCAAGCCCGGCCCGAGGCCAGGCTTGACTTGTGAGAGTTTGGTCCACCAGGCTGTTGCTTGGAGCGGCCCGCAGGCCCACATACCCACCACAGCCCGGTTGGTCCGGCACTCCTTGGAGGAATAAATCTAGTTTCCTCTTGAAAATGTCTTGGATGATAAGCTTGGATGATAAGCTGATATGCAATGTAATGAATGTCAGCAGACACAGGGACTCAAGTATGAGTGGGGTATATGCTGCGGCGTTTGCTGCATCACTTGCAAGTGGTGTAGATCCGGTGAACCTCGTATGATGTGCAGAATATGAGACAACATCTACAAGAGAACTTCAAAGGAAAGTATCTCATCTCATTCCCTGCAGCTCAGACACTGAGAAGAAAACGAATCATCGGTCATGCTCGATGGAAGTGTACTGCATTTGCAGAAAGCCAAATGATTTGAAGCTGAGGGTATGCTGTGACCGTTGCAATATTTGGCACCATGGATCATGTGTAGGTGTTACAGAATGTAATGATGATTCGTGGATTTGTTTCTTGTGCGCTAGCAAGTTGTGATTATAATTTAAAATAATTAATACATTATTATTATTATTATTATTATTATAACTTTACCAAATGCTTTGCTGAATCAAATAATGTTATTACTTTCAATGTGTTACAATAGCATAATTAAGTGCTGCAAGTTGGGTCTTTTATATAGTCGGTATTTGTTATATTCTGTACTCTTTTTATGTTATTTAAATTTCAAATAGAAATAGTTTTTAAAGTATGTATCTTAATAAATTTGAACCTTATATTATTTAACATCAACAAATTAGATTTCGAATATTAAAACCAATTTCAACCAATTAAAGATTTATCCTTTAATGTTAAAAATTGTTCAAACTGAAATAAATATATAACACTGTACGGTACAGTTGTGTTTAATTATGTTTTGTGATTCCTTTGGAAAAGGTATTTGTGCACCAAGTACTACTAGGTCAGTATGAGATATGCTGAATGTTGTCAATATACCATCTGAATACGCCTCACTTTGCGTTAATCATTGGACGTCCTAATGATTAAGGTCCCCAAAAGGACTTAATCAGACCTCAGTGAACATTTTTACTCTCACTCTCCTCTCTCTCTCTCAGAGCATCCCCTTGTGTGTTGTATGTGGGTGCTGAAGTTCAGTCTCTTCTCTATGTATAGGTGAAGGAACTTTCCATAATTGTTATTGCTAATGTTTACTTGTAATACTGGGTATACATCCGGTGTTCTTACCCTCGACCGCGGCGAGGGTAAGCCGCGGCCGTATGGTCTGAAACCCACAAATATTTACAATGGGGGGGGGGGGGGGATAACATTTCCTCTTCAAGCACGCGCACACAAATGAACTATGTTACTTAACTGGAAGCACTCGTACAACATAATTTACACGATTTCTCAGGATAATTATACTTCTTACCAGCATATATACAGTATAGTACCTAGGAGGTTCTCTTCAATATATCTAAGATAATTAAAAGAACCCAAGCAAACTACTGTGGAAATGTGCAGGACAAACATATCAATTGTGACACTAGCTCTTCACATATGGCATTTTCTTAATTTAGAAACTGTACTTGTGGTCGATCTCGAACCCATGTTGTTGATGTGACGATGTATTATGAATTTTGTGGTTAGCTCCTCAAGATTGTAACTTGCTTAGATAAATAAATTGTGTGTTCAGTCCCTGAACCCATTATGTGATAAATTAACTAAACTAAAAACTATAGTATGGCTACGAAACCTGAACTGCATAATGTAAATAGGGATAAACCAGAAAAAGATATAGGTGAAGAATAACACCAGGTAACTGTAAAGCTGCCGCCCAGTTGGGTGGGTGTGGAGCACATGACTGTAAAGCTGCCGCCCAGTTGGGTGGGTGTGGAGCACATGACTGTAAAGCTGCCGCCCAGTTGGGTGGGTGTGGAGCACATGACTGTAAAGCTGCCGTCCAGTTGGGTGGGTGTGGAGCACATGACAGTAAAGCGGCCGCCCAGTTGGGTGGGTGTGGAGCACATGACTGTAAAGCTGCCGCCCAGTTGGGTGGGTGTGGAGCACATGACAGTAAAGCTGCCGCCCAGTTGGGTGGGTGTGGAGCACATGACTGTAAAGCTGCCGCCCAGTTGGGTGGGTGTGGAGCACATGACATTAAAGCTGCCGCCCAGTTGGGTGGGTGTGGAGCACATGACTGTAAAGCTGCCGCCCAGTTGGGTGGGTGTGGAGCAAGACTAGTAACTGTGCGACTCTTCATAGATGTAAAGTGCCTTGTATAGTGACTGTTGTGAGCCTCTTGTTGAATCACTTGTGATACAAAAGATTACTGATGTGTGTATTTGTGTGGGTGATTAAATATGCATGTGTATGTATATATGTATATGTACATGTATGCATAAGTATGTGTACATTAATAATTTTGTAACTAGCGTCAAAAGATTGTTATTTGCTTCGCTGAACGAACTAGAGGGTTCAGTTCCTGAACCGATTATGTGCCTCTGTAAACCTTTACACCACCGCCCACGGGATGGGTATTATGGGGTGCATAATAAAGAAAGAAAATGAATGGACCGAACCCCACAATTCATTTAGCTAAGCAAGTTACAATCTTGATGAGCTAGTTACAAAATTCACTATAAGTCGTCACATCATAAATGGGTTCGAGATCGACCACAAGTAGTGCATTACATAATTTATCAGTATAGTGCAGCCTGTGATCCCCGCCTGGCTGGATACTGATACCTAGGTAGTTTTCATGTGTCCGGACACAGGCGATAAGGTGGTATTATTTATTTAACTTAAGAGATATATATTTTTAAATGTTGTCACATTAACGGCTACATCTTCCTTTCTTCTGACATATAGATTTTTAAGATTAATTAAAATATATGGAAACTAATTATACAATTTATTGGCTGGTGTGCAGGGCTTCACACTCTCAGAGCTAGCCATCAAGTAACTATCAAAACGCATATATCTTCGTTTTCACTTCAGTTATATTTATGACAAAGGATTTTAAATGTAGCCTATATGTCTACCTTTCTGATGACAAATACTTTCGTTAATTACAATATCTAGATCAAACTAACATTGATTTTCAAAAGGTTGTATATTTTCCATCAATGGAGAGCATCAGCCAAGAAGCCTTCTTTAAAATATGAATATCTTTCCTCACCCAATAAGATCTAATCTCTGAATAAAACGCAAAAAATGACTTGATTGTAACCTATCCACTGCTGCCCATTTGATGGGTGAGAGGAGGTTATGTGTAGGATAAACATATCAATTGTGACAGTAGCCCTCCATACATGTCAGTTGCTTAAATTATAAACTGTACTTGTGGTCGTTCTCGAGCCCATTGTTGTTGTGACAATGTGCATTGACTTTTGTAACAAGCTTATCAAGATTATAACTTGCTTGGCTATATGAATTGTGGGGCTCAGTCCCTGAGCCCATTATGTGCCTCTGTAACACTCCACTATCGCCCATAGGATGGGTATGGGGTGCATAATAAATGAACTAAACTAAGCTCTGCCTTTTTGATAACATATACAATTATAAGCTTTATTTGTGAATCTCAATTAATTAAACAAGGCGATGAGTCACAATAACGTGGCTGAAGTATGTTGACCAGACCACACACTAGAAGTTGAAGGGACGACGACGTTTCGGTCCGTCCTGGACCATTCACAATCGACTTGAGAATGGTCCAGGACGGACCGAAACGTCGTCGTCCCTTCAACTTCTAGTGTGTGGTCTGGTCAACTTAATTAAACAATATATCACAGAGCCTGTAGGGTTCGGTGAGATGAGCGAAGAGACATGGGAGATTTTACATAAGTACAGTACATGGTAGTTTAAGTAGCGAACGCATGTCAACGAATAGCGAATATATATGACAAAACTATTGTCCTATGAAGTCGATTTGAAGTTAGTGATAGACACCAATGTGTAGCCATCAATAATATAACCTCTCCCATTCTACCAATAACCGTTGGAGTGCCACAGGGCAGCATCTTGGGGCCTCTTCTATTTCTTATATACATCAATGGTCTGCCTAATGTGTCTAACATTCTGAAACCTATTTTGTTTGCTGATGATGCTACCCTCATCTACTCCAACCCCAACCCACATACACTAAATGATGTTGTTAATAATGAACTAAAAAAAGTCCACTTATGGGATGTCAACCAACAAACTAACACCTAACATAGAAAAGACCTACTACATCCTATTTGGAAGCAAATCTACAAATGCAATTCAGCTTCAGATAGACAATGTAAACATTAGCAATAAAAATGATGGAAAGTTTCTTGGCCTATTCCTAGACAAGAGACTCAATTTCAGTGCCCACATACAACACATAACTAAGAAAGTCTCTAAAACAGTTGGTATACTCTCCAAAATCAGATATTATGTACCTAACTCTGCTCTCATCTCTCTATATTATGCACTAATCTATCCCTATCTCAACTATGGTATCTGTGCATGGGGTTCAACCACTGCAAACCACCTCAAGTCCATCATCACCCAGCAAAAATCTGCTATCAGAATAATATCAAATTCTGCTTTCAGACAACACACAGCCCCCTTGTTTAACTCCCTAAACATGCTAAACATAATCTCACTCCATAAATTCTCTTGTGTCAACTACATTTACAAAACCTTGTTCTTAAATGCAAATCCTGCTCTGAAACTCTTCCTGGACAGATGTAATAGGACCCATTATCACCACACAAGAAATAAATATCTCTTTGATATCCCCAGAGTTAAACTTAATCTGTGTAAACACTCTATGCAAATACAGGTACCCAGTTTATGGAACTCACTCCCTACTGAATTGAAAAAGCTGTCCAACTTTTCTATCATTCAAAATCAATACTAAAAGGTATCTAATTTCATCTTCATAGTTTTTCACTTTTTGCCTTAAAATTGCACTGTATCTATTGCTACCCAATCTCCCAACCTTTATGTTCCCAATTTGAACATCTTTACCATTGTGATCATTGCTGTCTTCTTATATGTGCTGCCAATCTGCTGTATGGTGTTTATAAATCTTGTTTATCTGTATCTTTTGCTACCCAGTCTCCCAATCTTTATGTACCCAATCTGAACATCTTTACCATTGTGATCATTGCTGTCTTATATGTGCTGTCAATCTGCTGTATGGTGTCTATTAATCTTGTTTAAATTACTAATCAAGCTGTCAATGTAATCAATCAGAGCTTTAATATAACAATGTGCTTTAATATACTTACTAAGCTCTCTCATCTCATTTTTCTCTTGCAATGTATCTTTGTCATTTATCAATTCTGATAGAAATTACCTACTTAAAATTATCTGTTAGATTAAGGACCTGCCCGAAACGCTGCGCGTACTAGTGGCTTTACAAGAGTGTAAATACTGTACTCTCCAATGTATTCTGACAAACCCAATGTCCCTTCTTGTATATATATATAAATAAATAAATAAAATAAATAAATTTAACTTCCAAACATATATTTTTAATAAATGTTAAATGTTTTCTGACTAGTTATGTTAGATTTTATTAAAAATGTGTATTCTACTTGTTAACATTATAATTTAAATTTATGATAATTTGTGCAGAGAAGTGCGACAACTGGATATGCCAACAAACACTTTCCAAACAACGATATATCTTGGATAAGTCGCTCCACAACATTGACGCTTGGACCGTCGACTTCCTTTGATGCTACTTATTTACTTATTTCATAATGAAATTACATTAGTTTGGAGTAAATATATGTTTTCTCATGTTCTGCATTCAGCACCCATATTATAGTGAGTATATATACCATATTACTTCATTACCTAAATAATGCTAGGAGGGTTTGAGTAGCTTTGGGTCTTTAGTGGACAGAATCCCCAATAGATGGGGCGAGAGTCGCCCCATCTCTCTCGCCCGAGCAAGAGTCGAAACTTAATTTAAAATTGATATATCTTTGTTCTCGAACATGATATATTTCATTTGGTGCAATCATAATAATGTTCATATCTCGGTCTTTCTGGAGGCATATAAGATTTTAGGCTTTATTAGCGTATCTTTGTTAATTATACAATATATCGGCAAGTGCGTAGGCGTCTGCACTCCAAAGCCCGACAAGCTACTGAGCGCTACTATAAAAACATATGTATCTTCACTTGAGCTATAAATATGTCTATTGTAATGTATTGAAAATGAAGCTCTTATTTCTAACTTGCTTAAGACATATAAAACATTTGTGTTTATTAATGAATTTACGTGAAATAAACATTGATATGAGAGAGAGTTGCTCTGTCGTTCAGTCTGTACGGGTTGGGAGCTCCGTAATTTTTAAAATACATGTATCTTCATTAGAACTTTAAATATGTCTATGGTAAAGTGTTTAATGTGAAGCTTATATGTCTGCCTTTCTTGAGACATATAAAACACATATGTTTATTAACGAATTCACGTAAAATAAACATTGTTCTGCGAGAGAGTTGCTCGGTCGATCGATCTGTCTGGGGTCGGAGCTCGGCTATTATAAAAGTACACGTATCTTCGCTTGAAATTTAAATATACCCATGGTAAGGTATTTAGAATGAAGCTTATATTTCTATCTTTCTTGTGACATAAAAAATTCTTACGTTTATTAAGGAATCTGCGTGAAATAGGCAAGGTTCTGAGATGAATGCTGCGGTTTTCGAGCTCGACGCGCGACAATGGACGCCAAACACATCCAGTGGGTGTTATTGGACCCCATACCCATTCTATGGATGGTTGGAGCCCCATACTCATTCTATGGGTGGTTGGAGCCCCATACCCATCCTGTGGGTTGTAGTGGACGCCATACTCATCCTGTGGGTGGTATTGGACCCCATACCCTTCCTGTGGGTGGATGTGGTCCCCATACTCATCCTGTGGGTGGATGTGACCCTCATACCCATCCTGTGGGTGGTATTGGACCCCTTACCCACCTAACAGGTGGTAGTGGACAATATACCCATCCTAGCTATAGTTGGTATAGTAGACACAATAATATCCTGTTTGCAGTAGTTTACCCCATAGACATTCCAACGTAACATCGTTTTCTGTTAGCGTTCCTACAAAACATCCTTTAAAGATTTGTAAAGCACAAACTATGGTATATAATATTGATTGACGAAGGACTGTTATTCTATGTAATAATTTTTAGTGCTTATTATAATTTACTAAGAACAACTAATATTTCTCAAAACAAAACTACGAGCCTTCAATAGGAAGTAGCTGATCTGTAATATTCTAAGAGCATGGACAATAGTAGGTAAATTTCACAACCCATGTGGGATCTGAAAACTACAATTTTCCTTATAATTGAACCAATCACGACTATTCTGCTATCTAGGTTGACGGATGGATACTGTGAGACGTAAATTGGTACCTGAGGAAGAGTTTGGGCCTTAGAAAAAAAGTAACTGGGAATATATCACATATTTACTAATTCATATTCAACATATTGACTTTAAGCATTAAGTCATATATGTGCTGTCTTGTGTGAGAACGGGTTGCTCGCACGCCCATGTGTCGTCTCGCATCACGTTGTGGGTCGCGGGGGTTAAGAGGAGTCAGTATAGGAACAGGTGTGCAGCAGCAGCAGGTGGGCAAGATAAAAGTGTGTGTGTTGTGGTAGCATAGTGTTAAGCAAGATATGTAGATTTATAGTTAAATAATAATAGTATGTAGATGAGTATATTGAGCGAAGAGTGCCCCCCCCCCTTATGCATGAGAAGACAAGGGGTAGGAGGAGACCAGATAAAACAAGATGTGTGAAGTGGGGGTCGAGAAAGGGAAGGGCTGTAGGAGGCATCTGGTCGTCACCCCCTTTGTCTCTTATGTTATGTTATGTTTATGAAAGGGTGACCTGTGGTATGTTAGCAAATGTGAAGATGTTCCCCAGCTTCCATAGTTAGCAGTGAGAAGGAGAAGTGTATTACCACCTCATTGACTTCAATGCTGCTGACAGCATAACAGGAGGGGTAAGGTAACTCTCACAATAACCAGAAATACTCCATTAGGGGGAGTCATTAGTTCGAGTCAAACACAGTCCTTGAGTGTAGGTCTGCACTCTGCTGCTACTGAGACGGTATGTGTGTGGTATCCTCTATATTTGTCAACAGTGCCCCCCCCTCCTCATCTCTCCCTACACCCTCTATGGGTCCACACACACACACATCAGACTAACATCAGAACAGCGTTCAGGAACCTGTGTAAGGAATCATCCAGAATCTTGTACACCACATATGTAAGACCAATCCTGGTGTATGCGGCCCCAGCATGGAGCCCGTACCTTGTCAAGCACAAAACGAAGCTCGAAAAAGTCCAAAGGTATGCCACTAGACTAGTCCCAGAACTAAGAGGCATGAGTTACGAGGAAAGGCTACGGGAAATGCACCTTACGACACTGGAAGACAGAAGAGTAAGGGGAGACATGATCATACCCTACAAAATCCTCAGAGGAATCGACCGGGTAAACAAGGATAAACTATTCAACACTGGTGGGACGCGAACAAGGGGACACAGGTGGAAACTGAGTACCCACATGAGCCACAGAGACGTTAGAAGGAACTTTTTCAGTGTCAGAGTAGTTAACAGATGGAATGCATTAGGCAGTGATGTGGTGGAGGCTGACTCCATACACAGTTTCATATGTAGATATGATAGAGCCCAGTAGGCTCGGGAATCTGTACACCTGTTGATTGACAGTTGAGAGGCGGGACCAAAGAGCCAAAG
The DNA here is from genome assembly GCF_040958095.1 of Procambarus clarkii. NCBI lineage: Eukaryota > Metazoa > Arthropoda > Malacostraca > Decapoda > Cambaridae > Procambarus > Procambarus clarkii. The sequence continues at coordinate 12,342,066 of NC_091242.1, read as the reverse complement.
CTCAACCCCTGCAAGCACAAATAGGTGAGTACAATAGGTGAGTACACACAAGTCATTTCCTCAAGTCAATTCCCTCGTTCACAATATCAACATCAGACTAAACTAACAGAGAAACAAAGAGACTTTCCATGTCTCTTCATTAGTAATTATTTAGTAACAAAATAAAAACCACACATCCCAGTGAAGGAACATTCTCTCGCTGTCTACCTCAACCACTACCTCCTTCATGGTTTCCAATATGATAGTGGTAGAGCATATTTCAAACAGATATTTATCACTCATAAATTACCTTCTACCATCAAGCTTAGTTTAAAGTTTTTCAATCTTAAAAAGTAAATAATACGATCATCTAGTGTGTATATGTTTTCTAAGGCAGTCAGCTTCAGAACGGTCTTGACTCGGATGACAGCCAAGATAGCCTTGACTCGTTAGCGGTGTCAGTCTCACATATAACCATTCTCACAGGCGACCATTCTCATTTGCATGAGAATGGTCGTCTGTGACAATTGTTGTCCAGGAGAATGGTCGCCCTTGACAAAGATCGGCTGTGAGAATGGTCACCAGTGAGAATGGCCGCCTATGAGAAGTGTCGCCTGTGAGAATGGTCACCAGTGAGAATGGCCGCCTATGAGAAGTGTCGCATGTGAGAATGGTCGAGTGTGAGAATGTTTTCCTGTGAGAATGAACGCCTGTGAGAATATTCGCCTATGAAAATGTTCGCATGAGAATAGTCGCCTGTGAGAATGGACGCCTGTGAGAATACCTTCCCATGAGAGTGGTCGCCTGTGAGATTTGTCGCCCATGATAATCGTCGCCAATGAGAATCTTGGCCCATGGGAATTAGAACCTGTGAGAATGGTCGCCTGTGCGAATAGTCACAAATGAGAACGGTCACATATGCGAATGGTCGCCTATACGAATAGTTGCCTGTGAGAATGGAATCTTGTGTGAATGACTGCCTGTGAGTATAGTCGCTTGTGAGAATGGTAGTTTGTGCGAATTGTCGCCTGTCCGAACTGTCGCCATGAGAATGGTCGCCCATAAGAATAGCAGCACATGAGAATGGTCGCCTGTGAGAATGGTCGCCTTCGAGAATAGCCGCTCTTGAGAATGGTCGCCTGTGAGAATGGTCGCCTGTGAGAATGGTCGCCTGTGAGAATTGTCGCCTGTGAGAATGGTCGCCTGTGAGAATGGTCGCCTGTGAGAATAGCCGCACTTGAGAATGGTCGCCTGTGAGAATGGTAGTCTGTGAGAAATGTCGCCTGTGAGAAATGTCGCCTGTGAGAATAGCCGACCTTAAGAATGATCACCTGTGAGAATAGCTGACCTTGAAAATGGTCGCTTGTGAGAATGGTCGCCTGTGAGAATGGTCGCCTGTGAGAATGATCGCAGGTGAGAAAGATCGCCTATGAGATTGGTCAATCAAGAGAATTGTTGCCCATTAGAATGTTCGCCTATGAGAATTGTCAACCATGAGAATGATTGCCCATGAGAATGGTCAAACAGGAGAATGGTTGCCTGTGAGAATGGTCACCTGTGATAAAATTGCCTCTTGTGAAAATGGTTGTCTATGAGAATGGTCGAAGCTGGGCATGGTCGCCTGTGAGAATGGTCGCCTTCGAGAATAGCCGCTCTTGAGAATGGTCGCCTGTGAGAATGGTCGTCCTTGAGAATGATCGCCTGTGAGATTGGTCACCTGTGAGAACTGTCGCACATGATAATGGTCGCCTAAAATAATAGTTGCCTGTGAGAATGGAGTCCAGTGAGAATGACTGCCTGTGAGAATGGTCGCATGTAAGAATGGCAGGTTGTCCGAATTGTCGCCCATGAGAATGGTCGCCCCAAGAGAATAGCAGCACATGAGAATGGTCGCCTGTGAGAATGGTTGCCGATTAGAATGGTCGCAGGTGAAAATGGTTGCCATTGAGAATAATCGCCTGTGAGAATGGTCGTCCATGCGAACAGTCACCTATGAGAATGGTTGTCTAAGTGAATAATTGACTGTGAGAATGGTCGCCTTTTAGAATTGTCGCTTGTGAGAATGGTCGTTTGTGCAAATTGTCTCCATTGACATTTGTAGCCTATGAGAATGGTCATTTGTCCGAATAGTCGCCCATGATAACAGTCGCCCATGAAAATGGTTGCCTGTGAGAATTATCGCCCGTGAGCAAGGGTGCCCATGAGATTGGTCGATCAGGAGAATAGCTGCCCATTATAATGTTTGCAGATGAGAATTGTTGCCCATTAAAATGTTCGCCCATAAGAATGGTCATTCAATGAGAATGGTTGCCTGTGATAATGGTCGGCTGTGAGAATTCCTGCCTGTGAGAATAGTTGCCTTTGAGAATGGTCGTCTGTGAGAATGGTCGCCTTGTGAGAATGGTCAATTGTGAGAATAGCCTCCCTTGAGAATTGTCGCCTGTGAGAAATGTCGCCTGTAAGAATAGCCTCCCTTGAGAATGGTCGCCTGTGAGAAATGTCGCCTGTGAGAATAACCGACCTTGAGACTGGTAGCCTGTGATAATTGTCGCCCATGAGAATGGTCATCTGTGAGAATTGTCGCCTGTGAGAGAGTGGTCGCTTGTGAGGATGGGCTCCTTTGAGAATGGTCGCCTGTGAGAATGGTTGCCTGTGAGAGTAGCCGCCCATGAGAATGGTCGCCTGTGAGAATGGTCGCTCATGAGAATAGTCGTCTGTGAGAATGGTCGCCTGTGACAATTGTCGCCCATGAGAATGGTCGCCTGTGAAAATGGTCGCTTCTGAGAGAGTGGTCGCCTATGAGAATAGTCGAATATGAGAATGGTCGCCAGTGAGAATGGTCGCCTATGAGAATAGCAGCTCTTGAGAATAGTCGCCTGTGAGAATTGTCTCCATATGTCGATTGTGAGAATGGTAGTTTGTGAGAATAGCCGCACATGTGGATTGTCGCCGATGATAATGGTCGCTTATGAAAATGGACGCCTAATAGAATGGTCGCCTGTGAGAATGATCGCCCATGATAATGGTCGCCAATGAGTTTAGTCGATCAAGAGAATTGTCTCTAATGAGAATGGACGCCCATGAGAAAGGTCGACAGTGAGAATGGTCGTCCATGATATTGGACGACTGTGAGAATGGTCACCCATAATAATGGTTGCCTGTGAGAATGGTCGCCTGTGAGAATTGCCTCCAGTAAGAATAGTTGCCTATGAGAATAGTCGTAAATGAGCATGGTCGCCTGGGAGAATGGTTGCCTATGAGAATGGTCGCCTGCGAGAATAGTTGCCTATGAGAATGGTCGAAAGTGAGCATGGTCGCCTGTGAGAATTGTCGCCTGTCAAAACGGTCGCCTGGGAAAATGGTCGCCGGTGAGAATGGTCGCCTGTGGGAATGGTAACCCGTGAGAATGGTTACCTATGAGAGTGGACGAAAGTGAGCTTGGTCGCCTGTGAGAAATGTCCCCTGTGAGAATGGTCGCTTGTGAGAATAGCCGCCTATGTGGATTGTCGCCTGTGTGAATGGTCGCCTATGAGAATAACCGCCGGTGAGAAATTTAACCAAAACAGAATGGTCGCCCATGAGAATGGATGCCTGAGAAAATGGTTGCCTGTGAAAATGCTCTCCTGTTATAATGGTCGCCCATGAGAGTAGTCGATCAAAAGAGTTGTCTCTAATGAGAATGGTCACTAATGATAATAGTCACCAATGAGAGTGGTCGTCTGTGAGAATTGTCGCTAATGAGAATGATCACTCATGAAATTGATCGACTGTGAGAATGGTCGCTCATGAAATTGATCGACTGTGAGAATGGTCGCCTGTGAGAATGGTCCCATGTGAGAATGGTCACCTGTGAGAATGGTCCCCTATGAGAATTGTCGTTTGTGCGAATGGTCGCCTGTGAGAATGGTCCCCTGTGCGAATGGTCACCTTTGAGAATTGTCGCCCATGTGTATAGTCGCCCATGTGTATAGTCGCCCATGAGAATCGTCGATCAAGACAGTGGTCTTCTGGGAGAATGGTAACCCATGAGAATGGTCGCCTGTAACACCCATGAACCCCCCCCCCCCCCTTCCACCTAGAGTTCACACCCAGGGAAGCCTTCTCCAAGAGAAGGCTTCCCAGAAGGCCCAGATGACCTCTGGATTATCTTGTATGTTGATTAAAAATTTCTGGGTTAGTTTTAGCCAGCTAGTTTCAAGTATGTAATATTTCATGATACTCTTGTCAAACATTTTAATGGAATTAGACTCCCCAGATTCTTATGTGTAAACATCCATGGATCTCCCGCTTTTAGCCAGTTCAGAGGTCAGTCACACATGTAATTAATAATTCCTCTCCTGAAGAGTGTATGGTGAAGGTCAAACAAACTTTATGAGAAATTTTCTTGAGTGTTTGTGCACGTGTGGACCGCTCTCTTGCATCTTCGGTGTAGGGGTAGCAACAGCAAATCTCCCCCACCCCCTTTTTTGTCTGTATATATGGTCCTGTAGGAGACTTAGCTTGGAGAGAGTGCTGGACACCAGGGTGATGATGAATCCTCTTAGCCTCTGGATATAGTTTGCTAACACCCGTCCCATAATTAATGACAGTTAAAGAATGACAGGACTCTCCAAGTAAAGCAATGTTTCTTGCCTCGTTGCTTGATATAGGACAAGGCAGATGGTGGCAGCGTAGTTAATCCTGTGTAGCATTTCCTTGGAAGGGTACCTTTGGTTCCGGTGTAACCCTCATATGTCAGCTCATATTATGTTAAATATAAATACAGTGTTCAATAACAGTGTTACCAAGTGCAATCGGAAGGAAGTGTTACTCAGTATATATATTAGTACTCCTCAGGCTACTCTCTATACCCACTTACTCTCTCCTCCTGCTTCTTCCTACCCCTCCTCACTATCCCTCTGTCTTCCCCTTTCTCCTCCTCTTCCTCTCCTACCTCCACGCTTCCCGTGCACCCCCCTCGTTTTCTGTTGCCCCACAGACGAGTTTCCCCTCCCCCGTCCCCATTTTTCTAAATCTTTCCACCTCCCCTCTCTTCTCCTTTTATTCCTCCCTCCCTTCCTTTTGCTTTACTTCTCACCATCAAATATACTCTAGGACACAATAATATTTAGTGTACAACTTTAGTAGGGTTTTATTATAAGTGGTACTTTATGGTGGTGTTACTGAATTGAGGGGTTTACAAATACTGTTGTTACACGACAACGAAAATGGTCACCTGTGAGAATGGCTGCCTATGAGAACGGTCGCCTTTTAGAATTGTCGCCTGTGAGAAGGGTCGCTTGTGAGAATGGTCACGTGTAAGAATTTTCGCCCATGAGAATGGTCGGCCATGAGAATAGCCGCACATGAGAATGGTCGCCTGTGACAATGGTCGCCTATTAGAATGGTCGACTGTGAGAAGGGTCGCCTGTGAGAATGGTCACCTGTGAGAATGGTCGCCTGTGAGAAGGGTCGTTTGTGCGAATGGTCGCCTGTGAGAATTATTGCCCATGACAATGGTCGACCATGAGAATGGTCACCTATGAGAATGGTCTCTTGTGAGAATGTTCGCCTGTGACAATGGACGCCTATGAGAATGGTAGCCTCTGAGAACGGTCGCCTGTGACAATGGACGCCTATGAGAATGGTAGCCTCTGAGAACGGTCGCCTGTGAGAATGGTCGTTTGTGCGAATGGTCACCTGTGATAATTGTCGTCCATGAGAGTAGTCGCCCATGAAAATAGCCGCATATGAGAATGGTTGCCTGTAAGAATGGTCACCCATGAGAATGGTCGTTTGTACGAATAGTCTCTTTGTAACGGGTACCAACCTTTAACCTCACTACTGATTAAAAGCTGGTCGTTATGGAAGATATAATTAAAGAAAATAAATACAGAAACCAGAGTTCTGCTGAGTAACCGTTCAGTACAATCCCTCGAGATCCAAACGTTTGATCATTTAGATATCACGAACTCAAGAGATTCTGTCTCCTCCAGATTAAACTGCAAACTCTGAATATTCGCCGCCACCACCTAATCAGCCTGAGTAAATCTCTCAATTGATGGAAAGCAGGATACCATCAATTAAGCGTCCAGTGAAATTCTGTCCCCCAATGAAATGAAAAGGAGGGCTAAGCTTTACGTTAATGTGGAAATTACGAGAAAAGGGATTATCTTATGAAAATGCTTTTTGGTTTGCATGAGGAGACTAGGTGTAGATATTTGGCTTGAATTACAAAATAATGTGAAAAAAGGAGAATACCACCAACACAAAAATTCTATAGTTATTTATTAAATCAGAATTTGGCATCCAAGTAATATTTAACAAATTCTCTGACTATAGCCCTATTTAACGGAGGCACTGAAAATCATATAGCAATAACAGTGGATTCCTACAGTATACCAAACTCAAGAAAAACAAATACCTTAATACCACGGCCTGGCCTGATGTTCGCCGGCTTTGGGAGAGGTCTTGTCTTCACTGGATGCTCAGACTACACTAAATAATCCTCGTTCTACCAAGGCCTGCCTGACCTCGTAGGTGGCAGATGCCAACTAGGTAGCTAGTTGCCAGATTAATCTTTGAAAATGATTATTAACTAAAACCTTGTATTTGTCACTAAAAATGACTTCTACTTCCAAAACAAATGGGAATTATCTAAATACTCGAGCCAGGCTAATTACAATAATCAGTAGCACTTGTATTACCCTAATTTACATGGTTTAACAAATAGATTGGTAGGTATCTATTTTTCAGTGGCGACACATGTGTCCTACATATATAAATCTTGCTGACATCAACCATCTCTTTGATACCATCCCAGACTTATTCCTTATTCTCAATTGACATTAGTTTTTAACATAAGTACTTAACCTTGACTAATAATTCCTCTTAATTCTGAAGTACATTCACAATATTCCTAGTTTGATGTTTTGTCATGGGAGGAGAGTGGCGCCACCGTTTTCTACACTAATCCCTAGGGAATGCCCCAGTCTACCAGTCAGGTCAGGTCACTACCAGCACACTACCAACTTCCAATGTTAAATCTATGAACTTCCTATATTACAGTTCTACTGTTACAACCCTCTCGTTCAAGTACTTAAGAAACTTTGTGTTAAACTATTTAATACACAGTTTCTTATCCCAAACTCCTTACTTTATAATTAATAATCTGAAACAAAGCCTCCAAAAAAAATCCAAAACTATCCTAACTAACAATCAATGACAACCAGCAGGTTGTATATCAATAACCATAACTACACAATTAAACAGAACCCTGGGATGTGAATCCCGACTATGCTGAAGACAGCCCAATAACCTTTCCAATACATCTGAGAATAACAACATCCTATCCCTGTACTGAAATAACTAATTGCAGTAGCCCTAATCCTTCCACAAAAGCTAGCTAGCAAAAATCATTGGCTCTCCATTAGCCATCCACGTGTTCCAATCTAGAACATGAGAATTAAACACACAAACTGAAATTTCAGGCTTACAGGAGAGGAACACTGAACTCGCTCCAAGTTCATCCCGGTGTTCCATTCATCCATTTTATTAAAACATTAATGTCCACATGACATTCTCTATGACTAAGCAATCAAACAAAACATATATCATTTATTAATCAATACTACTACTAATATCACAGTTCACCGCTGAAGTTCAGCCCAAATGGTGTTCATATTAAGAGTGTCAATTGTTTATATAGTTCGCCCCTCATGCTTTCAAGCACAGAACACGACATGACAACAATTTTCTAGTACCCGTTGCTCTAGGCACCGCGCAAAAGGTTTTAATTATAGCGTTATTTAACAAAAATTTTCCATATATCAGACTTCCAGAATTTTAGTAACTTCTCTGTTTCAACATTTAAAAACTATATTTTCCAAATTCATATTACCAGGTTTTCAGAAGCATTACGTTAATTCTAAAGAGCAAATATGACATTTACTTTTTCCGTTCCACTATTGTTCATGATGAAAAAAAAACGATATTAGAAGCTGACGATTAGTTGATAGTAGTTCCATGGCCATCAGTTGCTCACTGTAGATAATCCTGGTCCTCTTGTACTTCATCCAGTTATCGCTGAAGGACAACAGACTGTCCGAGAATTGAGTGTTGAGTGACCAGTGACAACTCGTGAATTGGCTGCCGCCGGTCAGGTGAACCTTGCTAACTAGACGCGACTTATTACTCCTCTTGTAGCAACAAAACAGTCTTGATAGAAGAGACTGAAGCAGTAGCTGAAGCACGGAGATGCAGGACGTAAACGTACAACGATGTCTCTTGATGGAAGTAGCTGCAGAAGGCGTTGAGGGGGTGGCGTGTTGACAAAACAAGTGGCTCCCAATCTACACTCACCATGGTTCACTTCATCTCAGGCGTTTCTTGATGACACCAGACTACTAAACCGTAAACACCATGCGTGTATACCCTTGTACAGTTAACCTTGGGCCGAAGGAGGCTGTGTCCCCCTTCTATGGTGAGTCGACTGTACACTGTAGGAACCCCGTGTCGTTCATCTAGTGTCCGCCTCGTTCCGCTTGCGTTACAATAGATGACATAACCATGGATCCATCGACGAGAATAATGAGTACTGCTACATGCTGGCTCCCTCTTCGATTTTCCCACATTTACTTACGGTCCGCTTGCAATCTTGACGACGCAGCTGGTAAGTGGTGATGACGTAGAGACGACCACCCACAATGATGTAGACGTTGTGGCTCTGGCGCCTGCATCCTTGTAGACAACATACTGAACCAAGACGACCTCGTTAGTGACGTGAGGCGCTGGCTGGGTGACTGGTGTATTGTCCCCAACCCTAAGTAACCACCAATTGGCTGGTTACTGGGTGTGGTGGGGGAGGACTTTGTGTAACGTGCCTCCTCCTAGATCTTTGCAGATAGGGTTCATGTGTAGCTAAGACAACTGGGTAGGTGTACAAATTTGACCTGGGAAAGACAGACAAGAACATGGCGGAAGCATGAATATAACTCTGGGTTTGTTGGAAGTTGGAAACCCCAGAGCAAGGTAAAGTCTGCTATCTGAGTTAAGCATCGCTAAGAAATTCACATCATTGCGTCTACAGGAAAATCTAATGAATTCTAAATTATACTAACTAAGGGAGTTACTTTAACCTTTACTGTACAGTGCGAGATCTCGTTACTATAGGGTTACGAGAGTGCACTTGACTACTAATGAAAGATGACAGAGGGTCATTCTCTCTATCTGACTCGTAACTTGAGTTATCAGCCAGCTCTGCCGGGTCAGGAATTAGATTTGCTGAAGCCAATTCCAGTTCCTCCCTAGCATGATAAATCTTTAATTTATTAATGTGGACAGTTCTTTCCACCTGATCCTCAAATACTCCCATTATGACAAAATTGACAGGTCTTGCTTTCTTGATCACACTGTACGGTCCCCTCCATCTAGGAGTTAGTTTCCTACTCTGATTGGTGGGTGCAGTTTCACTGATTCTCAAAACAAATCTGCCCTCCATCAATTCCAAAGGTCGTACATTCCTGCCATAATAGTGAGCATAACGACCCCTTGCTTTTCTTGAAGCCTCAGCTGGAACTCTCCAAACATTCCTCATTTTGTTGAGAACTTCTGAAGGATAGTTCTTTCCATATGCAACATTGTGTCTGTTAAGCAGACCTGAAGGGAAATTACATGATTGACCGGATGAGTGAATAAAAGAAGGGGTTGGGTATTAATAGACTGGTGGATAGCCGTATTCAGAGCCAGTTGAACATGGGGCAGGTGTTCGTCCCATGAGTTCGTATCACGTTCAGGAAGGATTGTAAGCATATCCTTAATTGAACGGTTGGTACGTTCTGTCATCCCGTTTGCCTGAGGTTGGTAAGCTGTTGTAAAGGCTGAAGTTGTCTCCAATATCTTACAGACTTCTCTAAATATGTGTCCATTAAATTCTTGACCTCGATCCAAAACTAAAACTTTAGGAGGCCCAAATAAAGTTACAAATCCATTCAAAAATGCCCGGGCAACAGTACGAGAATCTTTTTGAGGGATGGCTATCAAAGTGGTGTATCTTGACAGATGGTCCACTAATACCAACACGTACCGATTGCCTGAATGGCTGCAATGGAGATCAATCAAATCAGCCCCCACTCGGTCTAGCGGTTCTGAAATCTCTGGAAATTCCTGTAGTGGGGCTTGTACCTTAAGGGCACCTTTCCTCCTCTGGCAGTTGAAGCAAGTCTTTACGTACTGAATAACTTCTGACAACATACCCGGGAAATAAAATAGGGATCTTGCTTTCACATAAGTTTTAAAAAGACCTGACTGACCTGCAACCTAAGATGCATGGGCCAGCTTTAATGCTGCCGGTCTTAATTCGTCTGGAATAACTAGCTGGAATACTGCTCGGTGAGAATGGTCGCCGATGAAAATGGTCGCCCTTGAGACTGTTCGCCTGTGAGAATGGTCGATCATGAGAATGGGCAACCGTGAAAATGGTCTCCTGTGAGAATGGATACCTATAAGAACGGTCAACCTTTAGAATTGTCGCCTATGAGAATGGTCGCCTGTGAGAAGGGTCGCTTGTAAGAAGGGTCGTTTGTGCGAATGGTCGCCCGTGCGAATGGTCGCCCATGAGAATAACCGCACATGAGGATGGTCGCCTGTGAGAATGGTCGACTGTGAGAATCGTCGTTTGTACGAATGGTCGCCAGTCACAATTGTATCCCATGAGAATGGTAGACCATGTTACGACCCTGGGTTCATTAAATGAAAACCAGAGGTCAATTTACCTTCTAAATAATTACTTTACATTAATTGATAGGATTGGATCATGTGAGCAGGAAAGTCATTTAACAATAACATTTACATGCATGACCCCTTAAAGCCTGGTTCTGCAGTATTCCCGTCATCCTTGTCAAACGTAAGATGAATTTTGTTTCTCACAGAGCATTCAGACTCTGAGTTTGTTGACTATTAAATATAATATTGAACTAAGTATCAGATACCCTTAGAATTGTTAAAGTAACTAGTAATGAAGGTCGGTGAAGATTTGTGTTGGTGTGGCTGTACGATCACCTAGGCATCACACTCTGGCAGCATTTTTAAGGGAGCTCAGAGGCTGTTTGAGCTCTATCGCTGGCTGTGTGGTGGTGAACATAACTCTCCTGTGTGTTTCTATTTCTACTTCTCCTCCTCTTCCCTTACCTTATCCTGGGTCTAGTTTACAAGATAAGTACCGTGTTACATGTACGTTTACTGGCATAAGTGTGTAGTAATGTGTATAGGCAACGATAGTGTTTATATTGCTAAGTTACTCTAGGGGGTCTCAGCTGAACCACGTGTGCTCAAGTATTTATTTATTTATTTATTTATGCATATACAAGAATGTACATAAGGAATGTGAGGATACAAATATGGTAATTACAGTCTTGTAAAGCCACTAGCACGCGCAGCGTTTCGGGCAGAAACGTGGTACCAGGCTACCTAGAGTCCTTGCTAATGTACCTTGCCAAGCAGTCTTTACCCTAGTTGCTCTTGTAAACCTTGTATCCTGCTTCTGTGGACCAAGGCATATAACGTAAGATAGTGTGGTGAAGAGAATAGTTGTGCTAATGTATATGGCGGGTTATTAGAGGGTTTAATAAATAAGTACTGTTAAAGGAGTATCCATTCTTCCTATTGAAGTGGAGCAGTGATCTACCACTACACTGCAGAAATTACCTTAAAGCCAGTAATTTAGTGCTGGCTATATTTTTATTGGGGGCCGGGCCTATCTGATCTCCACTGATTATAGGAACGCCTAGGATTTTTCCTTAGGCCCTCACAGTACAATTACATACATTCCCATAACAAGTACCTTTCCCATAACAGACCATGAGAATGGTCGCCTGGCAGAATGATAGCCTGTGATAATGGTCGCCCATTAGAATGGTCGCCCAAGAAGGTTCACCTATGAGAATCGTCGCCTCTGAGAATGGTCATTTGTTCGAATAGTCGCCTGTGAAAATTGTCGCCCATGAGAATGATCGCCAATGCGAATGGTAACCCATGAAAATGGTCGCTTGTGGGAATGATCGCCCGTGAGTGTGGTTGCCCATGAGATTGGTCGATCATGAGAATAATTACCCAATAAAATGTTCGACCATGAGAATGGTTGCCCATGAGAATAGTCACCCCTTGATAATGGTTGCCTGTGAGAATGGTCGCCTGTGAGAATAGCCGCCAGTGAGAATGGTTGCCTATGAGAATGGTCGCCTGTGAGAATAGTTGCCTATGAGAATGGTCGAAAGTGAGAATGGTCGCCTGTAAGAATGGTCGCCTGTCAAAATGGTCGCCTGGGAGAATGGTCGCCGGTGAGAATGGTTGCCTGTGGGAATGGTCACCCGTGAGAATGCGTTACCTATGAGAATAACCGCATATGAAAATTGTCGCCTCTGAGAACGGTCGCCCATGAGAATGGTCATTTGTCCGAATAGTCACCAGTACAAATTGTCACAAATGAGAATGGTCGCCCATGAGAATGGTCGCCCAAGAAAATGGTCGCCTGTGAGAATGGTCGCGTGTGAGAATTATCGCCCGTAAGCATTGTTGCCCATGAGATTGGTCGATCAAGAGAATTGTTGCCCATTAGAATATTCGCAGATGAAAATCGTTGCCCATTAAAATGTTCGCTCATGAGAATGGTCAACCATGAGAATGGTTGCCCATGACAATGGTCACCCATGAGAATATTTGCCTGTTAGAATGGTCGCCTGTGAGAATGGTTGCCTATGAGAATTGTCGAAAGTGAGCATGGTCGCCTGTGAGAATGGTAGCCTGTGAGAATAGCCGCCCTTGAGAATGGTCGCCTTGTAACAGGGTCCGGCCTTTAACCGCACTTACTGGTTAAATGCTGGTCATTATTAAGTAAAATATATACAGACACCAGAGTTTTGCTGTGTTTAACCTTCAGTTCAACTCCTTAAGATCTAAACGTTTGATCATTTAAATATCACGGCTCAAGGGTAATGTACCATCTGATGCTACACTGCAATTCTGCCTTACGCCGCCACCACCTGCTACCCCACTGAGTAATTTCCCAAATTGACGGTGAAGCAGAATACCGTCAATTAGGTATAAACCCCGAAAATGGATCCACAGTTATCGGAAAAGGAGGGATATAATTTACGTTAAGTGTGGAAATGAAGTTAAAGTAAAAAGGGGTTATCTTAGGTATTAAATAAATGCTTGCAGGCTTGCAGAGGATGCTTAGTCTCAAGCATGGGGCTTGAGCCCATCACCGAAAATATAAAATACACGTTGGGGGAAATTTCGCTAAACACCATAATATTCTAGACAAAATTGATTAAATCAAAGTTATTAATCAAAATAACATAAAAATAACACTCCCTGAGTTGAAAACTTTCCTAACTGAATATTTTCCTTAACTGAGGGAAAAATTACAAAAATGATGTGGACGCTACACTGTACTAAAAACTCAGACACAGATACCTTAAAATACCACAGCCAGGCCAGTTGATTTAGCCCTGCCTCTGAAGAGATGTTGACCCCAGGATGTCACCAACACACACTAACCTTCTACTGTCCTCTTAAGCTCCGACTGACCTAGGCCAAGTTGCCAAAGTAATTTTTGAAGAAGATTATTAACTTAAATCCTGTATTCATCACTAAAAGGCGACTTTATTATTCCAAAACAATTGGGAATAATCTAGATACGTGAGCCAGGCTACTTACAATATTCAGTAGCACTTGTATTTCACTAATTTACATGATTTAACAAACAAGTTGTTAGATGTATCTATTTTCCAGTGAGTTTTACCTATTTTCAGATCTTACTCAAGTCAAATGCTTCTTTGCTAACATACAAGACTTATTTATTAATCTCACTTGACATTAATTTTAATATAAAAACTTAACCCGGATTCACAATTCCTATTAATTCTGAAATACATATCATTATTCTCCTGGTTTGATGACTTTTCGCGGGAGGCGAGTGGCGCCACCGTTTCTATACATGAGTCTAATCCCTTTGGGGAGGGGTGACCCTCCTTAGCCAGTCAGGTCAACTACCAACTCTCAATGATAAATCTATGGTCTTTCTACATTAACAGTACTACTGTTGCTGCCTGTAGCGAGTAATCCTTATACTCGCTCCATTATCTCATTATCTTAACGGCATAACTAATTAGAACTAACTAGACAAGCTATAATCCTATCCCTAATTACAGGTAACAGTTTTCACAAAAGCGATATGAGACTAGACGACATGTTAAGAATTAATTACTTGTTATGGGGGGTATAGAGTATTAATGAGAAGGGCCAACGGCTAGAATCAAGATGTATGAAAAATAGTAACAAGGAACAAGGAACCTATGTTCCTTGTTCCTCCAAGGAACATAGGTTCCTGTTAATGCTTCAAGGTTTTAGAAACAGATCTGCTCTCTAGTATACAATCATCTACACCACTGCCACAGGATTAATGGAGACACCTCAAAAACTAACTTATTTATTAAACCCTCTTAACAACCCCCCATATACAATACTATAATAACAACATTTAACCACACTATCTTATGTTAAAAACCTTGGTCCACATAGGCAGGATACAAGGTTTTACAATTACCAAAACTAGGGTAAAGTCTACTTGAATAGGGCACTAGCAAAGGCTATAGGTAGCCTGGGGCAACTTGAGCACACGTGGTTTCACTACACCACCTAGAGCAATCTTAGGAATATAAACACTAGCTCAGGCCACATAAACTACTACACACTTTTGCCAGAGGCCAGTACACGATATACAGTACTTATCTTGTAGAGAATCAGGATACGGTAAGGAGAGAGAGAGAGAGAAGGTAAAGGAGTACAGAACCCACGAGAGGGAGTGTGAACCCAACCACAGCCAGTACCAGAGAGAGCGACCTAGAGTCCTCCTGCCTCCCACTCTACTTGCTGCCGGACGGATATTCAGCTGATCATACAGCAGACATCAACCCAAGTTCACTCAGACTTACTTTACTATTTACTTAAATAATTTCTAAACATAGCTGATAACTAGTTCAATATATAATAATCAACAAGCCCAGAGTCTTAATGCTCTGTGAGAAACAAGATTCGTCTTACGTGTGGCTAGGAAGATAGGAACAAAAATGCATCAGCAAGTCCTATCACTTAATGTAAAGTAATTATTTAGAGCTCAATTTGACCTTTGGTTTCCAACTAAGGAACCCCAGGGTCGTAACACGACAGTACAATTTCCAGTCAAGAATGTAGCACTCGGCGTCGGCAGTTCTAATCGTCTCAAAGATGCTACAGCATTGACACAGAACAGGCAGCAGACTAGGACCGTATTGAGCTACAATGCTCTCCAACATAGGGCTCCGCGACTCCGGCCTCACTCAGTTCTCTGCTCTGTTCCAAGCTCCATCTCAACGTCTACGACACTGCTGTATCCAGGATAACTAAATATATAGGAAACTCATTAAACACTGTGTATCTAATCTACCCAACAACGTAACATAATCGTACGTTACAAGCCTATGAGAATGGTTGCCCAGAGAGAATGGTCGCCCATAAGAATATTAACCCTTAAGAATGGTCGCCTGTGAGAATGGTCGCCGGTTAAAATGTTTGCCCATGAGAATGTTCGCCTGTGAGCATGATCGCACATCAAAATGTTCAACCGTGAAAATGGTCACATGTGGGAATGGTCTCCCAAGATAATTACCGTCTGTAAGAATGGATGCCTGTGAGAAAAGTTGCCAGTGAGAATGGTCACCAATGAAAATGTTCACTTATGAGAATGGTCTCCCAGAGAAATTGTCGTCTGTGAGAATGTCAGCTTATGAGAATGGTCGCCTGTGAGAATGGTCGCCCATGAGAACGGTCACCTATAAGAATGGTCGCCTAAGAGAATATTTGCCTGTGAGAATGGTCTCCTGATAGAATGGCTGCCTATGAGAATGCTCGCCTTTTAGAATTGTCGCCTGTGAGAAGAATCGTTTGTTAGAATAGTCATTTCTGCAAATGGTGAATATGGT
The DNA here is from genome assembly GCF_040958095.1 of Procambarus clarkii. Classification (NCBI taxonomy): domain Eukaryota; kingdom Metazoa; phylum Arthropoda; class Malacostraca; order Decapoda; family Cambaridae; genus Procambarus; species Procambarus clarkii. Next base: position 12,326,089 of record NC_091242.1, on the reverse strand, counting down.
CCATGACCATGAATATGGTCGCCTGTAATTTACGGGTTATTCATGCCCGTGCCACCTTTAGGGTGGCTTAATCTTCATCCATCAATCGGTCGCCTGTAAGAATTGTCGCCCAAGAGAATAATCGCCCATAGGAATAGCCACACATGAGAATGGTCGCCTGTGAAAATATCGCCCATGGGAATGGTCGACTGTGAGAATATTCGTTTGTACGAATGGTCACCTGTGACAATTGTAGCCCATGAGAACGGTCACCCAAGAGAAAGGTCACCTATGAAAATGGTTGCCTATTAGAATGGGTAGATGTACACATACTCATACATACATGTACATATATATATACATATACATATATACATATACATCTGAAAACTCACACCCCAGAAGTGACTCGAACCCATACTCCCAGAAGCAACGCAACTGGTATGTACAAGACGCCTTAATCCACTTGACCATCACGACCGGACATAATGAGGTGATAGCCGAGGCTATATGAACCACCCCACCGCCGGCACTCGGATAGTTATCTTGGGCATAGCATTTTACCAAATCACCTCATTCTTTGGGGCACACGTGAGGAACACAAATGCGAACAAGCCTGAATGGTCCCCAGGACATATGCAACTGAAAACTCACACCCCAGAAGTGACTCGAACCCATACTCCCAGAAGCAACGCAACTGGTATGTACAAGACGCCTTAATCCACTTGACCATCACGACCGGACATAATGAGGTGATAGCCGAGGCTATATGAACCACCCCACCGCCGGCACTCGGATAGTTATCTTGGGCATAGCATTTTACCAAATCACCTCATTCTTTGGGGCACACGTGAGGAACACAAATGCGAACAAGCCTGAATGGTCCCCAGGACATATGCAACTGAAAACTCACACCCCAGAAATGACTCGAACCCATACTCCCAGAAGCAACGCAACTGGTATGTACAAGACGCCTTAATCCACTTGACCATCACGACCGGACATAATGAGGTGATAGCCGAGGCTATATGAACCACCCCACCGCCGGCACTCGGATAGTTATCTTGGGCATAGCATTTTACCAAATCACCTCATTCTTTGGGGCACACGTGAGGAACACAAATGCGAACAAGCCTGAATGGTCCCCAGGACATATGCAACTGAAAACTCACACCCCAGAAGTGACTCGAACCCATACTCCCAGAAGCAACGCAACTGGTATGTACAAGACGCCTTAATCCACTTGACCATCACGACCGGACATAATGAGGTGATAGCCGAGGCTATATGAACCACCCCACCGCCGGCACTCGGATAGTTATCTTGGGCATAGCATTTTACCAAATCACCTCATTCTTTGGGGCACACTATCCGAGTGTGCCCCAAAGAATGGCACACTCGGATAGTGTGCCATTCTTTGTGCAATGATACCCCACCGCCGGCACTCGGATAGATAACTATCCGAGTGCCGGCGGTGGGGTGGTTCATATAGCCTCGGCTATCACCTCATTATGTCCGGTCGTGATGGTCAAGTGGATTAAGGCGTCTTGTACATACCAGTTGCGTTGCTTCTGGGAGTATGGGTTCGAGTCACTTCTGGGGTGTGAGTTTTCAGTTGCATATGTCCTGGGGACCATTCAGGCTTGTTCGCATTTGTGTTCCTCACGTGTGCCCCAAAGAATGAGGTGATTTGGTAAAATGCTATGCCCAAGATAACTATCCGAGTGCCGGCGGTGGGGTGGTTCATATAGCCTCGGCTATCACCTCATTATGTCCGGTCGTGATGGTCAAGTGGATTAAGGCGTCTTGTACATACCAGTTGCGTTGCTTCTGGGAGTATGGGTTCGAGTCACTTCTGGGGTGTGAGTTTTCAGTTGCATATGTCCTGGGGACCATTCAGGCTTGTTCGCATTTGTGTTCCTCACGTGTGCCCCAAAGAATGAGGTGATTTGGTAAAATGCTATGCCCAAGATAACTATCCGAGTGCCGGCGGTGGGGTGGTTCATATAGCCTCGGCTATCACCTCATTATGTCCGGTCGTGATGGTCAAGTGGATTAAGGCGTCTTGTACATACCAGTTGCGTTGCTTCTGGGAGTATGGGTTCGAGTCACTTCTGGGGTGTGAGTTTTCAGTTGCATATGTCCTGGGGACCATTCAGGCTTGTTCGCATTTGTGTTCCTCACGTGTGCCCCAAAGAATGAGGTGATTTGGTAAAATGCTATGCCCAAGATAACTATCCGAGTGCCGGCGGTGGGGTGGTTCATATAGCCTCGGCTATCACCTCATTATGTCCGGTCGTGATGGTCAAGTGGATTAAGGCGTCTTGTACATACCAGTTGCGTTGCTTCTGGGAGTATGGGTTCAAGTCACTTCTGGGGTGTGAGTTTTCAGTTGCATATGTCCTGGGGACCATTCAGGCTTGTTCGCATTTGTGTTCCTCACGTGTGCCCCAAAGAATGAGGTGATTTGGTAAAATGCTATGCCCAAGATAACTATCCGAGTGCCGGCGGTGGGGTGGTTCATATAGCCTCGGCTATCACCTCATTATGTCCGGTCGTGATGGTCAAGTGGATTAAGGCGTCTTGTACATACCAGTTGCGTTGCTTCTGGGAGTATGGGTTCGAGTCACTTCTGGGGTGTGAGTTTTCAGTTGCATATGTCCTGGGGACCATTCAGGCTTGTTCGCATTTGTGTTCCTCACGTGTGCCCCAAAGAATGAGGTGATTTGGTAAAATGCTATGCCCAAGATAACTATCCGAGTGCCGGCGGTGGGGTGGTTCATATAGCCTCGGCTATCACCTCATTATGTCCGGTCGTGATGGTCAAGTGGATTAAGGCGTCTTGTACATACCAGTTGCGTTGCTTCTGGGAGTATGGGTTCGAGTCACTTCTGGGGTGTGAGTTTTCAGTTGCATATGTCCTGGGGACCATTCAGGCTTGTTCGCATACATATACATATATACACATATATATTCAATCAACTACACAAATATGGTCAACTCAGTAAGTGTTTACAGACCGTGGGAATCACTTCGTGGGGTCATTTCTGTTTAGTTTAAAATTTTTCCATCTTAAATTAAATACTACTATCATCAACCCAATATTGGGCTCTCCGGCATTCAGTTAACCACTCGGTAAGTGTTTACTGAACGTCGAAATCATTTCCTGTGTGCTCATTTTTAGTTGAACCCATCTCCACTCCAAACCAGTCAGGACCTACGGTCCCGACTCGGACCGCAGGTCCGGTTTGGAGTAATGTGAAGTCAATCTACTGGAAAACAGTAAGCAAACTTTATTTGAAAAGAATATGAGAAGACTGAAAAGCAGGGCGTAGTGAAATAGGTAAAAAAATAAGAAGTAATGATCTTCATAAACATAACATAACATATCCATGACCGTAATTAATACACTGTAAACGCCTCCTAAACAAAAGTACTCAGGACACACGGAACAAAATTACTTATGTTCTCCAATTGTTTTACGAACTTAAATGTTACCTTAATTCCCTTGACACTTAACCATGGCTCATCAAACAAAAACAATTAAGTTTCTTTCTTGGAATATTCGAAGTGTTTATCTTCGGATAAATGACGTAATCTTGTATGCTAAAATGAGAGACGTAGATGTGATCTGTTTACAAGAACCATATACGACCACAACTATCAAGAAGGTCCCACCTAGGATACCTGGGTATATAGCATACAACAACAGTATTGGAACTGGTTTACTAACGTATATTAAGAGTGGATTAATCTGTAAACTAATTAAAAATCATAGGAGTGATAGTATACATTATCAAAAATTCAAATTGCAAACTGCAAATAGCCATTTCCTACTGTATAACATATATGGACGATGTAATGTACTTAAAGCAGACCTGCTACCGAAACCTACAGGTAACACAGATATGTTATGTATGGGTGACTTTAATGCTCGTCACACTGCTCTTGGTGACGTTCAGTGTAACAATAATGGAAGGGTCTTCTTGAAATACCTTAATGATCATAATATTACTGTGTATGATACTGATAAACAGACCCATTTATTGGGGGGTAGACTGGATTATGTGATTGGATACAGCCTAGTAGATAGCAACGTCAACGTTAAGCTCATCCCAGAACTAGTAAGTGATCATTTTGCAATATATTGTGAATACAATGTGGCGGATATTAGGTCCAATCCTCATCCTAGAGTTAAAATTAACATTCCAGACAATCTTAAACAGCACTTTAAGGCTTATGTACATAAGTGGTACACTGGGTATACAGCTGTATCAGTGGACCACTTTTACAATGATCTTGTCAGTATCATTACCAGTTATTATGATACCTGGGTTAAATCAAGGAAAAAAAAGAACACTCGTTCTTCCTCATGGACAGAGGATCCTATTATTATTGCAGAGCGAGCTAAAGTGCTTCAGCTTGCTGACTCTTATAAACGAGACAAAACAGCTGACAATTTACTTGCATTCCTTAATGCCAACAGAGATTTTCGCGAGCTTAAGGGTCAAGTTAAGAACACATATTGGGAACAATTCCTACAAGGTATCAATAGAACTACAACATTATCAGAAATGTGGAACAAAATTAAAAACATTACCAAACCTTCAGCCCCAGTTCAGCTTCATCATACTCCTGCAGAATATGCTGACATGCTCCTAGCTCAATGGTCTAGTGTCTCACAAATTTCTTCCTTACCCCCAGATATACAGCAGCATTTAAGACATACCAACATTAACAGAAACTTTAATATTGAAATAGCACGCTCCTCACCAGATTTAACGGATCAGTTTCCTATAACCCCCTTTGAATTAACATCAGCATTAGGAAAACCTAAGCAAACTGCCCCTGGTGAGGATGGTATAACTTATAACATCTTGAGCTTACTGAATGATGTCCCTAGCCACCCTCTGCTTGACCTCTATCAAATGAGTCTCTCACAAGGTATCTTGCCAAAGAAATGGACACAAAGTCTCATAATACCAATTCCTAAACCTAACTCTCAAAAATTCAGACCCATTTCCCTTACATCTTGCATGTGTAAAGTCTTGGAGAGAATTGTTCTCAATCGTGTCATGTTTCAGGTCAAAGAAAAACTGGCCCCAAACCTATATGGGTTCATGCCCAAGTGTAGCACACAAACATGCTTTGCTGAATATTTTGTAAACTCCCAGGATGGGACACAGGCAGCCTTTATTGACCTAAAGTTAGCTTTCGATGTAGCGAATGGCGAAATAATATTAGAGCAACTTGCTGAATTTGGAATCAAAGGTAATCTTCTGAGTTGGATAAAGAGCTACCTATCCAACAGGCGTGCTAGTGTCCTATTTAAAGGAGTTAAAAGTACAAGAACAGATGCATTCGAACTAGGCACACCTCAAGGCGGTGTCCTAAGCCCTATGCTCTTCAATATACTTATGCACAAACTTATCCATGACATACCTGTACAACCTACGGAAACAGTTATATGTTATGCTGATGATATTTGTATTATGGCACACAGTAAACCAAGGCTACAAATGTTACTTGATGCATTCTCCAAGAAAGTAGTAGAATGTGGCCTCATAATCTCTGTTGATAAAACAAGGGTTCTTATTCCCCATTCTCTTCATGCTAACTATACTATTAATGGAGTGCCCGTGGAGACTTGTGAGTCTTATAAATATCTTGGAGTCGAGGTTAATGATACAAATCTCATCAGCAACCTGCGTAAAAAACTTGTTGAGCGTCTTAAACCTCTCAGAACTCTTGTTGGCAAAGGATTTGACATTAACATAAAATATGCTCGTAGTTTTTATATTGCCTTTATACGATCTGTTGTTGATTATTATGCCTTGCATCTTCTTAATTTTTCTCCTAAACAATTACAAGGCCTAGATGTAGTACAGAATGATGCCATGCGCATCATCCTGGGTTGTCCTAGAACTGTCAGAATTGTTAACATGAGAAAGGAACTAAACTTACCTTCCATTTACGAAAGAATAGTTCTACTTAGTACTATGTTTTGCGCCAAAACTTTGAAAAATAATGGTCCCCCCAGCTCTATTCAAATTAAATTGAGATCCATTCTAAACAATTCTGACTGTTCCCTCAATCCGCCGCAAAAAGCTCCCTACAGTGTGTGGCTCAGTTGTTGTGTCTATAATCTTCAGAAACTGAATGTATCTCTTAACCCTGATAAAACTGTTCACTATATTCCCCCTTGGAAAGATGTGGAGGTCTCTCTGCATTATACTCCCATCAGTGTAAAACAAATGTATAACACTGACATTTTGAGATGTATAACATTAGAAGCTATTGACAGTCATCTTCAAATTCTCAAACCGACTGAATCCTATGCCTTTACTGATGGCTCTGTGCAGTTAGGCACTGGTAGAACAGGTTGTGCATGTGCAGTGTATAAAGGGAATGAAATGATTATGACTAGTACACAGAGATTGAACAACTGGGCAAGCACGACCCAGACCGAGCTATTGGGTATTTATCTAGCCACTGAATACCTTAAGCTCAATGGTGGTGGAGTTATTTTCTGTGACTCTAAAAGTGCTCTGCAGTCCTTAAATAACCCATCACAATGTATGTCGGAAGTAGCTTGTAATATTAAATGGAATGTAATTTTTGCCAATGATAATAATTCTTGCATAAAATTTGTGTGGATCCCATCCCATGTTGGAGTTGAAAAACATGACTTTGTAGATCAATTGGCCAATGAGGCTTGCAGGAAAGAAAACATTGATTATGACTTTGGACTATCTAATGCAGTTATTAGAAACATACAAATTAAAGAAATTAATTCAGATTTAGAAGAACTAAGAAATGCACAGAGACCTGAAAGCTGCAGTATTAAAAGTTATGACAAGTTCTGTAATAATAGGTATTTGTATGGTCAGCACAGTAACCGGACCAGGCAATGTGATGTAGTAATTGCGCGAATTCGCCTTGGCTATAGACACATCTGGCAGGTTAGTGAGGCTGAGCCGCTACCAGAATATTCAGATTGTAAACTCTGTGATAAACCTTTAATGCATTCACTAGAACACTATATTGATGAATGTGAAACCGTAAAGGACTTTAGACCTCCTGGCCTATTGTACCACCAACTGTGTAACTATTTTATTGACTCAGGTGTTCTGGACGACATCCTAACAATTTACCCAAAATTTGCTTGTCCATTTTAAAGAATGAAGAACAATTTCTACTTATACTCTAAGCTGCATCACTTATGAACCCATCCCTGCCCTTGTGTGGCAGTGCACAATAGAAAGTTGTTTTCACATATCCACACATTAAAACATTGATTGTAACCGTGATATATATGTGCTTCAGCCTACAGTTTAGACCTATTGTCTTATGTATGACCCTCTGTCCTGCGTGACAGTGAATACTAGCATTAACCTCAATTTAATAAGACTATCAAAATCTTCAGATTAGGCAAAATTGTAATTAATTTTGTCAATAAAGATGTTAATAATAATAATGTGAACTCTCTTAAAACTGTGCTCACCGTGAAATCTCGTCACTATGCATAACTTATCACTCTGCGAAACCAATTATTGACTATAAGTGTGACAGTGAGAATAAAAATGACCACATATGTTTTGGAGTGCTATTTTAGTCAAGAAATGCTGCAAAAGATGTTTATTGACTAATGAGAGAAAGAGGAGGAGGCTATGTAGGTAGGGATCACGTCTCTACAAACTCCTTTGTCTTCAGGAGGCTGGTGTGGTGCATATTTCACAATACCTTTTCTTTTCTCCTAAGTCAGCCTCTTATTTCGTGGACTGCTGGTTTTTGATGTGTTGAACTGCGTAAAGGAACCTTATTTGCTAGAAAAAAATCCGTGTGAAATAATGTGTGTTATATGTTTTGACTATCTAGCTAATAGCGTAATGCTACTTTTTGTCATTGTTATGTATTGCCTTGCTGTAGTGCAATGCCGCATTATGTCTGGCTCACTTAGCACAAGTGAAGAGAAAATATTGAAAAACTTGCAAAGGTTAAAACTCTGTGAAATCATATCTGTTATGTTAAGTTTTGACTAGCCGGCTAATAGTGTACCACATTATTGTCTTTTTATGTTATGTTTACCTCGATAGCGTTGTAGTGCTTGGAAATTGTATGTGTGGATCCCGTTTCCCTCTTACTGCTCATAAATAATGGATGCTGTAAAGTATTTTTTTATGGAACATAACCCTTCTTATTCTTACCCCTTTTTAAAACTAGATGCAATAACCAAGTTATGTTTGCCTTCTCTCTCTCAATATGGATGTGGGTTATTTGTGTGGACTCGGGAGATATGATCACCACATATAAGTTTCTTAAAGAAAATGATAAGCTAGGTAAGGTCCGTTAATTTAACACACAAGACATCCATACAGTAGTGAGATTCCCTTTGATGACTGTGCATGTGTCAATGGAAAAAATAAAAAGTGCAAAGATGTTTCGGAGTGCTACTTTAGTCAAGAAATGATACAAAAATTGTGTTTATTGACTAGTGAGAGGCGGAACAAGAGACCATGAGATATATGTCGTGATCACACAGTTAACAAAAAATATTAGAATTTGTAGGTAGTTATCACATCTCCCCAAACTCTTCTGTGCATATTTCACAAAGTCTTTCTACCTAACTCACCCCTCTTAGTTCATGGACTAGTGGCCCACCCTTGTTTAAAATTAAATCTACAAAGCTTCACATTTACAAAAATCATATTTGATCATCAGACAGAAAGATGATTTCCACGTTACGTTACGCAACGATATAATGTGTTACAAGAACTAAACAGGCCTGCTGTGATATTTTATTTGTGTTTGGATGTAATGGCTAAACATGGTTCACATTTTCAATAATGTTATTTGGTCATCAGACAGAAAGTTGATTTCTACGTTATGTTACTAAGTGTAGGGGGATAAGCAGGAGCAGGTATTGTGTGGGATAATGTGGTCATGCGATAGACAGACATCGAGAGGTACACCGCTCGAATGCTCGCTCCCTCAGTCATGTGGTATATTTTGGACAGCAGAAAGTTGATTTCCGTGTTACGTTACATTGTGTTACAGAGAGCTAAAACTGGTAAACACTAATAATTTATATGGTAAGAGATGTAATGGAGATGGACTAAGTCATACTTTTCATTTCAAAATGTTATTTGGACTGAGGAAAATGTTGATTTCTACGTTACATTACATTGTGTTACAGAGGGCTAAAACTGGCAGACAGTAATATTTATATGGTAAGAGATGTAATAGAGATGGACTAAGTCTCACTTTTCATTTCAAAATGTTATTTTGGATTGCAGAAAGTTGATGATGATTTTCATGTTACGTTACAAGTGTTACAGGGGGCTAAAACTGTAGACAGTAATATTTATATGGTAAGAGATGTAATGGAGATATTGTGTTTTGGCTAAACGTGGTTCACATTTCAATAATGATATTTGGACATCAGACAGAAAGTTGATTTCCACGTTATGTTACTAAGTGCCTCGCTCACTCCTTCAGTGTAAGAGCGTTGAACATTCTGCGACATTGTCTTGCTATGATATTACGAGTCTACTGTTGCGCACAGTCCAATACAGTCCTAACTGTATTGGATACATTCAAATGCTATTTATTTGGGCAGCAGAAAGTCTATTTTACCACATTACGCTACATTGACTGTGTTACAAGAACTGAGCGCTAATGCTGATGTGTGTTACAAGGTCTGTACAGCAATATTTGGTGTTGGATGAAGAGGGGGGCTGGAGATTGAGTAGACACTCATACATTTTCAAATGTTATTTATTTGGACAACAGAAAGTCTATTTTCCCACATTACGTTACATTGACTGTGTTACAAGAACTGAAAACAGGCATAATCCAGAGCTAACTATTTCACTATCGACTCATCCAGGCTTATTCTCATCGATTGCTGTTTACATTTGGATAATGTAGGTCTTAGAGACAGCCTTGAACTCGGGATAATGAACAAGTCGATTTAATAATAGTATCAAGACTATGTTTTTCCACATTAGTCTTATATATGTTTACTTTGCTTGGAATTTGTATGTGGGGAACATTGTTCACCTAAGGCAGAGAGAGAATGAATGGCGTGTTTGATGTATAGCGGAGTATTGACCCCGATGTGTATGTTAGTTTTACCACGATAAATATGAAGCTACATTATGTTGTGTTTACCAGTTAGTGAATAAACGTTATGTTACGTTAGGTGATACAAGAACTAAACAAGCTTGTGCTTATATTTGTATTGTGTTTGGAATGTAAGGGCAAAACACGAATCACATTTTCAATATTGTTATTCAGACATCGGATAGAAAGTTACTCGTTACTCTTAAAATGATATTTGGGCAAAGATACAAGGTTACACATATGATCAGAAATAATAATACTAAAGGCTTTCCATAGAATCGGTCTGGGGAGGGTGGGGTGATGGTTGATGGTAAGGGAGGGGGGAGAACTGGCATGTTGGAGCGTGGATGGGGTGAGCAGTAATGACTCATTTACCTTTAGTTATGTGTCAGTCTCCCAAGAGGGGAGCCGCCCACAAAGGCCCTCTCCGCCCAGGCCTGCATTTGGAATTTGTATGTTGAGGTCCTGGCTCATCTTTGAGAAAGAACAATGACACTCAATGCTATATCCCGGTGTGAGCTGTGTCAGGAGAGAGTATTGAATGCCGTATTGCTGTCACTCCCAGCAGTGTGGTGGTGGTGTTGGTATGTGGGACAGGTGGAGCCTACTGGCGGTAGTAACATCTTCCCTTCCTTAATGAAAACCGCAGTCGAAGGGGAACCCTCATGGTGAGAACATCCCCAGACTCCCCCTGTAAACTTTGAAAAAATGATTAAGGATGATGGACGTCATCCGCACTCGGGCGGAAATAGGATATTCGCCCCAGAAAACAGTCATTCTTTAAGAAAAAAATAATGGCTCCACTCTCACACACCTCTTCCCTCCCTTTCCCCTTCTCCCCTCCCTCCGGTCTTCTACCCTCTCAGCTTTGGGGACCTCTCCCTCCTCAACATATCCATGCCATGTAGGGGGGGGGGGGGGGACCCTCCCCCTCAACATAACCTACATACTCGTATCTATCTATCTACACACAGGATTAACTCTACGGTGCTTATCCATACATATTCATCTACTACTATGCCTCTCCTCTTCTCCTCCTCTTGCTTTACTCTCCACTACATGACCGCATACCAACCACATAGACTCCCTCCAGCCCCCAACATAACCCTCGATCAAAGGGTCCCACGCGGCAAAACATCCGGGGAATCCCCCTCACATACCTTGAGGACTATGTACCTATGCTCACCTGAGAAGGGGGGCTTAATGAGCTCACTTGCTCAGGTGCTGCAGACGGTCGTAGTCCTCAACTTCACTACTCATACCTGTCTTGTGGGTGGTAGTTGACCCCATACCCATCTTGTGGGTGGTAGTGGACCCCATACCCATCTTGTGGGTGGTAGTGGACCCCATACCTATCTTGTGGGTGGTATCACCAGCATGTACACAATGCTGAAACAGAGACGAATGCGCTGGCTCGGGCACGTTGTGCGAATGGGCGACGGCAGGATCCCCAAGGATCTCCTGTACGGAGAGCTGATGCCGGGAAAGCGTCCAACAGGCAAGCCCCAGCTACGGTACAAAGACGTATGCAAGAGTGATCTGAAAGCCATGGACGTCGATCTTGCTATATGGGAGACACTGGCTGCAGACCGTTCAGCCTGGAGGCAGTCTGTTCAAAGAGGTCTCTCCAAGTTCGAGGAGTCACTTGCCAAGGAATCGGAGGCGAAGAGACAGAGAAGGAAAGCCGGTAGCCAGGAAGACAGACCAGAATCGGACTTCGTTTGTGCTCGGTGTGGGATGGACTGCCACTTTCGGATTGGCCTCATCAGTCACACCAGACGCTGCACCAGGATTGACAACTAGGGCGCAACTCCATAGTCTCCCGAGACTATGGGAGTATATACATATATATATATACATATTTCATTGAATATGACCGCATATTCTGTATTTATTATTTTCTGGTTTAGGGCTTCTATCCCTCTAACTATTTTCTTAGCATCAGGGCTTAATTGAAATAGGAGTTCTCCAAAACTCATTTTCGTACTTTTAAGGTGAAGAAAAGAAGTGATTTACTATAGAGTGTATTACACTTATTTGTATAATTTGCACGACGTTTCGAACCTCCATGGTTCATTCTCAAGTGAACAGATCTTACAATACTAGTTGATTTTATACCCGCATTAGGTCAGGTGATAATACAATGAAGGTGAAAACATGGGGGGATACATAAGGGATAAACATAGGGGCTGCAGAAGGCTTATTGGCCCATACGAGGCATCTCCTATCTAAACACAAAGATTAATCCAGTGTAATTGGCCTGTTATGTTGGACATTGTCTTCTGTGTTGGCATCGATATGTTCTTGTCTTGTCCTTACTCTCATGGTGGGTAGAGTAAATAGTTCCGTGATTTGGGTGTTCATGGTAGGTCGCTCTATTCTTATGTGAATTGCCTCAAGAATTTGTAATCTTCTTGAATCTTGGGTTTTGTCTATTATGCAAGTATTCTTGTTCAACATTTCTCTTGTTAGAGTAATGTCATGGGCTTGTCTCATGTGATTCCTAGGGGCACCAGATTGAAGATGGCATGTCAAACGCCTCGTCAGCTTGGTCGACGTCATACCTATGTACTTACATTGAAGGTTACATCCTTCGTGGGGGCAAGTGTACATGTATACAACGCTTGACTGCTGTAGAGGGTTGTCCGTCGGCTTCGGGCTGTTTTTGATAAGGAGTTCGGAAGTCTTCTTGGTTTTGTAGAATATTATCAGGTTTATGTTTTGGTTAGGAGTAGTGCTTTTTACTCCTTTACGGATTATTTCTTTCATTATTCTTTCCTCTTTTATATGTTCACTGTGCATGGTTGATTTGTAATATAATTTTATTGGGGGTGTTGTGGTTTCTGTTCTAGGTTCTGAATTATACCAACGGTCCAAGTGTCTTCTTATAGCAGCGTTTATTTCCGCGTTACTATATCCGTTGTTCACCAATATCTGAGTTACTCTTTCAAACTCTCTACTCACGTTGCTCCATTCAGAGCAGTGGGTAAGCGCTCGACGAATATAAGCATTGAGAACACTGGCTTTGTATCTTTGGGGGCACTCACTTCTACCGTTCAGGCATAATCCACTCTCTCATAATCTACCGTTCAGGGGGTCCTGTCAGTTGGACAGTTTACCCCGTCTCCGGAGGATTTACGCATCACCCGTGGTCTGCCACCACCTGTGGGGCCTTCCTTCGTTCATGTGTTGGACCAGAGAAGGAATTGACAGATTATTGAGCAACAAGTGCTCCAGGAACAGGTGTTGTGCAAGAGTGGAGTCTAGGCAGCGACGTATGCGACGGCTGATAGCTCCACAGTGATGACGTAGTGGATGGGCCAATCCTCCGGAGGGAATCAGTCTGACACGACACGTCAAGGTGGTTGGACGTGCGAAGATTGGTCCTGTCAGTTTGACAGTTGTTTCCCGCTCCCGTGGATTTTACGCGTCACCCGAAGTCTGCAAGTACTCTGTGAGGTCTTCCTTCGTTCATGTGTTGGAACAGAGAGGGAATCGACGGGATATTGAGCAACAAATGCTCCAGGACAGGTACTGTGCAAGAAGAAGTGAAGTCTGTGCAGTGACGTATGCGACGACTGAGGCAGTTCACCCGTTTGTGACGGCGTAGTGGCTGGACCGAGCCACCGGGAAGCAGTGGAAGAAGAAAACTATTCGGGAATCCGAACGACTGCAGCCGGGACGTAGGCAGGCAGCCGTAGCTGGGAGGAGAAGATGACGGCCGGGAGACCGACTCCAACCCTACAAGAAGTCGAGGAGGAGCACGGACCTGCAGTGAAAAGGCACGGAGACGACGCGTTTATGGTGGGACGTTGATTGAGTTCCTGAAGGACACGACAGGGTGTGTGTAGGGGCGTTCCCTACACGAGGCAGGAGCCAGGACCAGGAGCTACAACTCAAATCTCACCGGAGGATAGGTGGAAGTAGGTGATTCTAGTTTCCCTCCCAATTCCCCTTTAGTCAGCTATATTATTTAGCCAGAGTATTTTGTATGTCATGAGCAAGGCTCACCTGTGTCACAGTAAGGCACCAGTGTGCAGAGTGGGACTATATAGAGTGCTCACGGAATTTACTACTATTATTGGTGTATGCAGGCACCCGGAGTAATTGATGAATTTACTGAGTTGACAACGTCTTTCATGAGACTTTAATATGATCATTTAGTGAGAGAATATATATATATAAATAGGCCAGTATTTGGAGTTAGGCTATGTGCCCAGTATCTATGTTATTACCATTATTGATGTCTATGATTCATCCATATATATCTATATGTCTATGCTTGTGTATTGAATAATCATTTATGTGTGCAGTGATTAATTGTGTTATCGCCCACGAAAGGAATTACTGAGAACTCCAGTGATATATACTTGCATACGTTATCATTAAATGAAGGGCAGTGTGATATACCATGATAGTGAGTTATTGTGTCCATTTAATATACAAATGTTTGATTGACCTCAAGATCAGTGCAGCGAAGTATTTACGTGCTATTGTCGCAAATATTGTGTGTTCGAACTTCTAGTGATCTTTGAGAATTTAAAGAAACAGAGCCCGTGACGCCTGGAAAACAAGCAATAAACGTTCACACGGCGAGAAGGGCGCGGCCCAGCTGATTTTGACATTGACGTGAGGGGGAGCATTGCCAGCTTGGCGTGTTTTTTTTTTTTTTTTGAGATATATACAAGAGATGTTACATTCTTGTACAGCCACTAGTATGCGTAGCGTTTCAGGCAGGTCCCTGGAATACGATCCCCGCGGCGAAGAATCGTTTTTTCATCCAAGTACACATTTTACTGTTGCGTTAAACAGAGGTTACAGTTAAGGAATTGCGCCCAGTAAATCCTCCCCGGCCAGGATACGAACCCATGACATAGCGCTCGCGGAACACCAGGCGAGTGTCTTGCCACTACACCACGGAGACTGTAAAGTGTTCATGATTATATGTGTGGGAACGAGCGACCTCCGCCTGGAACAGCTGTTTGCTTATTTGATATAATCTTGTGATGTCTTTGAATGAGTTTTAAGTAAAATACAAAGTACATTGGTGTTTATATCCTCCCCTCCATATTTCTTGTGGCTATATAAAACCCGAAAGCAAATAGGGATAGAAGTAAATACCTGCCTGATATCAGATCTATTGAGTGTGTCCTTGCCACTGTTACCACAATTCAACAAAACCACTGACGTGTTACTGGACACCGAAAACACCAGTTGGCGACCTTGTGGTTAGTAGTAGAGCCCATGACGGGGCGGGCACACAATAGTTAAGTGAACAAGTTGTGTTCCCACTCCTTCTCGATCAGAGGCCGGTTGGGATTGACTGGGATACTCTCCTGGCGTACAGTGGCGCCGCGAGGATAGAGTGAAGACCCGCAGGGCTACGGTGAGTGACCTTGAGTATACTGTTACTCGCCCTTTTTCCCTCTCATTGGAGGTGGAGCCCGACAGTATATATATATATATATATATATATATATATATATATATATATATATATATATATATATATATATATATATATATATATATATATACCTCTCTCTCTATATATATAGAGAGTTACCTAACTCTATATATATATATATATATATATATATATATATATATATATATATATATATATATATATATATATATATATATATATATATATATATATGTATATATATATATATATATATATATATATATATATTATTAAAAATGACCGAAAAAGTAAGATTAATAATTCTAACACGAATTTTCTCAATCTTTCGTACATTACGCTTCACTGTTGGAGGTAAATCAAAAATCAATTCTCCAAAATTCATTTTTATTTCTAGTCTGATGCGACACGGGCGCGTTTCGTAAAACTTATTACATTTTCAAAGACTTTAGTTCACAAATACACAACTGAATAGAACTTACGTATCTCCGATTTTATATCTACATTTGAGTGAGATGGAAGAGGTGATGTGGCATTAACACAAGACAGAACAAAATGTGGTATTAATAGGGTATTAATTTCATCAACACAAGACAGAACAAGAGTATTAATAGGGTATTAATTTCATCAACACAAGACAGAACACGAAACAATGGATATTGAATAGAAGTGTTTGTAGAAAGCCTATTGGTACATATTTCTTGATGCTTCTATATTGGAGCGGAGTCTTGAGGTGGTAGAATATAGTTGTGCAATAATTGGCTGTTGATTGCTGGTGTTGACTTCTTGATGTGTAGTGCCTCGCAAACGTCAAGCCGCCTGCTATCGCTGTATCTATCGATGATTTCTGTGTTGTTTACTAGGATTTCTCTGGCGATGGTTTGGTTGTGGGAAGAGATTATATGTTCCTTAATGGAGCCCTGTTGCTTATGCATCGTTAAACGCCTAGAAAGAGATGTTGTTGTCTTGCCTATATACTGGTTTTTTTGGAGCTTACAGTCCCCAAGTGGGCATTTGAAGGCATAGACGACGTTAGTCTCTTTTAAAGCGTTCTGTTTTGTGTCTGGAGAGTTTCTCATGAGTAGGCTGGCCGTTTTTCTGGTTTTATAGTAAATCGTCAGTTGTATCCTCTGATTTTTGTCTATAGGGATAACGTTTCTATTAACAATATCTTTCAGGACCCTTTCCTCCGTTTTATGAGCTGTGGAAAAGAAGTTCCTGTAAAATAGTCTAATAGGGGGTATAGGTGTTGTGTTAGTTGTCTCTTCAGAGGTTGCATGGCTTTTCACTCTCCTTCTTATGATGTCTTCGACGAAACCATTGGAGAAGCCGTTATTGACTAGGACCTGCCTTACCCTACAAAGTTCTTCGTCGACTTGCTTCCATTCTGAGCTGTGGCTGAGAGCACGGTCGACATATGCGTTAACAACACTCCTCTTGTACCTGTCTGGGCAGTCGCTGTTGGCATTTAGGCACATTCCTATGTTTGTTTCCTTAGTGTAGACTGCAGTGTGGAAACCTCCGCCCTTTTCCATGACTGTTACATCTAGAAAGGGCAGCTTCCCATCCTTTTCCATCTCGTAAGTGAAACGCAGCACTGAACTCTGCTCAAATGCCTCCTTCAGCTCCTGCAGATGTCTGACAACAGGTACCTGTGTAAAAATGTCGTCAACATACCTGCAGTATATGGCCGGTTTCAAGTTCATGTCGACTAAGACTTTTTGCTCGATGGTACCCATGTAGAAGTTTGCAAACAGGACACCTAGGGGAGAACCCATGGCGACCCCATCTACTTGCTTATACATGTGCCCATCCGGGCTCAAGAAGGGTGCCTCTTTAGTACAAGCTTGGAGTAGTTTCCTCAGAATATTTTCTGGTATGTCAAGAGGAGTACAGGCTGGATCACGATACACTCTGTCGGCTATCATTCCGATTGTCTCGTCCACAGGTACGTTGGTAAACAGCGATTCTACGTCCAACGAGGCTCTTATCCCTGTGGCCCGTGTGCCCCGCAGTAAGTCAACAAATTCCTTTGGAGACTTCAGGCTGAAGGCGCAAGGAACATAAGGAGTCAGCAGGCCATTGAGTCGCTTCGCCAGTCTGTACGTGGGTGTGGGTATCTGGCTAATGATTTGCCGAAGTGGGTTTCCAGGCTTGTGCGTCTTGACATTTCCATACGCATATCCAGGTTTATATTCCCCAATGATCTTTGGCAGGTGGAGTCCGGATTTCTTGGCGTTCACAGTTTCGATCAGTTTGTTGACCTTTGCTTATAATTCGGCTGTAGTGTCCTTCGTTACCCTTTGGAACTTAGTTTGGTCAGAGAGTATGATGTTCATTTTCGCCAGATATTCGTCTTTTTTAAGAATGACATATATTGGCGACTTGTCACCTCTCCTGACAACTATCTCCTTGTTCTCACGAAGGCTTTTAGCTGCCGCTTTAAGCTCGGGGGACAGTATGGTGCTTCTGTAGTTGCCTCGATTCTTTCCTCCTTCTGCAATAAGTTCTGCTTGTAAGGTATCTTTGGTAGTGACCTTCTTTTGTGTCTCGAGGTCGAATATGTCGTCCAACAGAATTTAAATCCAACAAATTCTGTTGGACGAGATATGTGTTAATGCCACATCACCCCTCCCACCTCACTCTAATGTAGATATAAAATCAGAGATACGTAAGTTCTAATCAGTTGTGTATTTGTGAAGTCTTTGAAAATGTAATAAGTTTTACGAAACGCGCCCGTGTCGCGTCAGACTAGAAATAAAAATGAATTTTGGAGAAGTGATTTTTGATTTACCTCCAACAGTGAAGCGTAATGTACGAAAGATTGAGAAAATTCGTGTTAGAATTATTAATCTTACTTTTTCGGTCATATTTAATAATATATGTCTACAGGAAAGACTGCTACCAAAATATACTAATATATATATATATATATATATATATATATATATTGAGTGTAGTGTATAATATATATATATATATATTGTGACGATAATCTCCTTCAAGAGATTGAGCCTGCTCTTCCCTCCATAATTACGTCGTCGAAATTATATAAAACGACTATGGAAGACATGTCCAGCAACGACAACAACACCAGCAAGGCTTGCCAGGGTGAGCAAAACGTATGCAGCCAGCCACCTGTTCGGACTCAAACCACCAAACTACATGTTGATCGCTACCGGCTCCGCTGATTGGTCGCCGGTCTGGCTGCACCTGCACTCGCCCCCCCATACTACTTGATGTCTGGGGTCGCCACGACCTCAGACCTCAGAATATTCGGTGCTCTCGTTGTCACCACTCCTCCCGGCTAGACGCTAGCGTGTACTGAGAGAAGTGGTGGCTTAAAGCCAATATTCCAACACCTCCCATTTACTTTTGTGTTGCACTCCTTGTTATTTTGCCTTAACGTAACTTTTCATTGTGTCATTTAATTATTCTTATTATTTTGATTGATTGATTTTATTATACATATTTGTTTGTCCATTTTTTCATGTTTTGATTTATTTAACGTAATTAAAATTTCATTGTTAAAATTTACTTGTGTTTTGTGTGTCTTCTCCTTACCTTACCACAGACGAAGTTCCAGTTTTTTCTATTTTTTTTTATAACTATGTGACGAGGCCATACCCCTAGCCTTAAACAGCCGAACACCAACGCGTTACCGTCACAATATATATATATATATATATATATATATATATATATATATATATATATATATATATATATATATATATATATATATATATATATATACTATACTATACTATATACTACATACTATATATATATATATATATATATATCTATATATATATATCTATATATATATCTATATATATATCTATATATATATCTATATATATATATATATATATATATATATATATATATATATATATATATATATATATATATATATATATATATATATATATATATATATATATATATATATATATATCGGTAGGTAACCGACCACTTACCTACCTCTCTGATGATGTTTTGCAGCGTGAACAATTAAGTCCAGCTCATCTGATGTATGGGAGACCACTCAGCACCCTAGTGTCCCTTACAGACGAGGAACCAGAGTATCCTTCATATGTCCGAGAGAGTGATTTGGTTCAACGTTTCAAACATCTATCAGGGGTGATAGGTCGGTGGAATGACGTATGGACTCGAGAATACCTTACTGCTCTGAGGGAGTATCATTATGGGGCAAACAACCCCTACAACAGAATTAACTTGAATACTGGTGATATAGTTCTGGTGGATAGCGATGGGCCACGCTCAGAGTGGCCTTTAGGCCACATAGTCTCTGTTCATCCGGACAGTCAGGGCATCTTGAGAATAGTGAACTACTAGGCAACACTACTCTCAAAACATTAGAGAAATTAGTTCCTCTAGAATTGGCAGGAAAAGAAGAAGTTCAACGACTTTCAGCACCCAAAACGCCAGTACAGGACATTCTTCCCGAGCGGACTGCGGCACAGCAGTGCAAGCTCAAATGAAAGAACCTCTATAATTCTTAGTGCAAGGAATAAAGTGATCACAGTCCTTACCAGGACTTCGACCCGTGTTCCTCACCCCCCCCCACCCCTCGCAAAATTATGTCAGACATCTGACATACACCAAATAACATAAGTTACTCATTAAAGAAAAGGAGAATGGGTTATTCTGTGACGTCATCAAACAAGACGTATATTTATATATCTCGTCTCTTTTTAAACAACAGTCTAGTGTTTAAACTTAAAAAAAAAGTGTTCACTAGGACTGAATATAATTAACTACACCAAAATTATAGCTTGACTCCCTTGTAACTGTTGAATTAAACCCAGAAATAGAACCAAAACATTGGAACAAGGAGGGAGGCCGAGCATCACAACACAGCAACTTGTAAACACAGTCAGGAAGCACTCCCTGACAAATTTTACAACACATAAAAGTTCTTTCTCCGAGCTTCGACACGGTGTCCTCTACGATCTGCTCAACCGAAGATCTCATTAGCAAAGAGAAGAGCTAAGTATCCAACTGCTTTAGACTCTAGTATTATCGGTGCACCGAATAATATAGATTAAGTAGCCGGTTATTAGCATGAGAAAATCCCAAACAAAGTACGTTTACTCAGCTCTATTACACACACACACACACATATTCCATGTCATACCTGTACTTATATGTTTAGGGATCCATTATTAATTCTAAACATTCGGCAGGAATGAGTGATGTGAAGTTACCTTGGATTACAGATGGCTCCCAACATTATTATAGAAATTTGTTACCCTGCTGTACATCAAGCCTTGCAGGCCTCCAGATAGCCACCATTACGTGGCACTCTGAGGCACAGGGTCACACCTTAATCTGATGATACAATTACACAGCTTTAGCAGTCCACAACTACAGTATCAAATAAGGCCCTTTTGTATTTAATACTGTAGAAAGAGTAGAATACATAATTAAATTAACTATAAGTATAACAGTAGATTAGACCACAATATGTGTTATGATTTATAATTTATATATTAAAGACTAGTAAACAATTTGTGGTTTATGAAGAATCCACTTCAAAGTGGTTCAAAGCTACAAATTGCCCCCCCCCCCAACTGTGTGTGATAAGTTCTAGTAGCTGAATTAGAATATACAGTCCACTAACTAAGAACTAAGAACAATAATTCAATAATGAAGTTTAACTAAAAAATAATCAATTAAAATTAATATAATATTAAAGTCAATTAAAAAATAAACTAAAGTAAACATTTAATATTTCATAAAAAGAAAAGAAAAAACTGCTAGGATTTTCCCACAAAAGGTATGCCACTAGTCCACGAACAAAGAGGGTGAGTTAGGATAAAAGGAAAGGAAAGGCTTTGTGAAATATGCACCATACCACACTGGAAGACAGAAGAGTTTGGGGAGACGTGATCACTCCCTACCTGCATAGCCTCTTCCTTTTTCTCTCATTAATCAATAAATATCCTTTGCATCATTTCTTGATTAAAATAGCTGATTTCACTGCACCATGCTTCTCAGTCTTCTCATGTTCTTTTTCAAATAAAGTCTACTTACTGTTTTCCAGCAGCAGCATCGCTTCACACTACATATATTAATCAACTTTCAAATTCTTTACAACTTCAGTACAGATTTTTTTTCAATATTATGGCTTGTTGTTGTTCCCCCCCCCCCCCCCCCCTTGACGGACACAGTCCGTCTTGACTGGGAAGGCCCAAATCGCCTACTCCACGTTGTCCCTTGATGACTCCTGTGATTACGACAAGGTGATGAAGGTCATGCTCATGGCTTACCAATTGGTACCTGAGGCTTACAGGCAGAAGTTCAGAAACCTGAAAAAGACCTCGGAGCACACGTTCACCCAGTTTGCGACCATCAAGGAACGGCTTTTTCAAGAGTGGTGTGCTTCTCGGAAGGTGGAGACCAAAGAAGACCTCGAGCAGCTCATACTGTTAGAGGACTTCAAAGACTGCCTGGCAGGGGATCTGAAGACATACCTAGAAGAGCAACAGGTAGAGACCTTAAGTGCAGCAGCCACTATGGCTGAAGAATACATCTTGACGCATAGGTCTTCCACTAGGTATGTCCCGAAAAGTTACCCACGTCTGTTTGGCAAACCTCGTCAGGAAGAGGAGAGACCCGTCCCACAAAGCGCTATGAAGACGCCCCCAAGTAGCCCCTCGAAGGACTAGTCCTAGCATTCCGAAACACCGTAGTCCGAGGAGGAAAGTAGTGTGTGGGACTTGTGGGCAGAAAGGGCATGTAGCTGCTATGTGCCGAGGCAGAAGAGGTAGCGGTCCACGTAGGGAGGTGATGCTGATGGGCTGTGTAACACCACCAGAGGGAACCCAGTCTCTGATGACTGCCCCTCACACTTCAGGCGGGTATGTATCGAGTGATCATACTGGTAGATCAGTTGTAGTGCTCAGAGATAGTGGAGCAGCCCAATCCCTGATCGTGAGAATCTCGTTACCCGAGGGAGTGAGTGTGGACGGGAGACAAAAGGTTGTCCTGGTTGGGTTTCCTAGGACGCGGTACGTTGCCCGCTTAGTGCCGATACATTTAGACTCGCCTTACTTCAGCGACACATGTGCATTGGCAGTAGTTGATACCTTGACTATAGCTGGGATTGACGTAATACTAGCCAACGACTTGGTGACAGGTTGGAGCAACACACATCTCAAGGTTGCGGACGAGTCGGCCGGAACAGCAAGGTCCAAGGTAACAGCAGGAAATGGTAATATCCAGGTACAGGCAGACATACAACTACTTAACCTGTTTAATCCTTCCTCTACCCAACAGATAGACAGCATTCCAACAAGGTCTCCTGATTCTTCTCCCGACAAGAAACATGAGGTTATGGTGGCAGAAGCGACTGAGCAAGAAGAGAGGCCTCATGTACAAGCACCCACGGATACCCAAGAGTCTGGAGTGAAGGCGGATGAGTACTTGCGGTATGGCAAAGTACAATGTATACTGAACCGGCCAGAGATTCCCCAGACATCAGAGGTATGTGAAGTATGTGCGAAGGTTCTAGAGCCCTCTTCGGTCCAAACCAGGCTAATGGATATAGCCGGCTATGGACATTACAGGCTCATGAATCTTATCCCTAAGTTAGCCAAATGTTTCTTAGCAGTATTTTTTGTTCTCGTGTGTGTTTTAAGTAAAGACCAGTGGACGATCCGACAGATGATGGCTCCCATGAACATCATGAAGAGACCCCAGGGATTGGAGACTTGCACTGTGAGTGTTGCAATCAAAGAAGGAACCTGGAAGGTGATGGTGGATACAGGAGGTTTGGGAAATGATATTATGAGTAACTGTTTCCGACAAGTTGACACTCCCCGCGTGATTGCCGAACCTGGATTCAGCGTTATACGGAACGTTGGTCGACCTGACGGTGGCAGAGCGAACACCATCTTCCAAGTACAAGCAGCTCTGTTGGGACTAGGTGTGGGCCTAATGGACGATTATGCAGTGAGTACTGATTTAACAACAATCGCTGTTACTCTAAATTATCAGACCCCTGTATTCCAGGTTCCCATCTCCCTGAAGGACTACCGGACCGGTACAAGAAATGCAGTGTGTGACCAGCCATCAACGGTGCCACGACACAGGGAGGTGTCGATTCACCCCACATTGCGCCTGTGCCGATCCTTACTAAAGACACGTGAGATTATGCCCCTGATTAACATCCCAGTGAAGGTGTGGGAAGTCACATCAGGCAGGTCATTGCCTACCATCTTTAAGTTTCCTTTGTGCTAGAGTTTCCCATTAGGGCAGTTTTGCGGACAAGACATCCTCGCCTCACCAGTTCATAGTTTATATGAGTCCCCTCGGAGTTGTACTAACGTACTAATTTGGTTTGTTTTTTCTTTTATAGAAACCCAAACCAAATTCGTTTTGGTGGGGAGGTGTTATGGACCCGAATCCATTGTCGGAGCACGGAGCAGTGACGACAACGCCATCTGTGAGTCCGCTCCCGAAACCCCCCTCCAAATGGACGACGCCATCTAGTGAGGACGGGATATACCGGCCACAGGTGCTGGATTCCCGTCTTAATCAGCTCGTAACATAGCCGCTGCTGACCTCTGGTGAGGTGGCGCTTAGACAGTGAACGCCATCTATGGAGCAAATAGGTGGACGTTTGTGTCTAAGCCTGTAAGTGAGGTTCCCTAGAGCGTCCCCAGTACTAATGATATGTCTGATTGCAGAGTCGACCTGGGACTGCTGTATTGGACGATGGATCAGTCTACCCAAGGCAGCCAAGGTCTCTTCAAGAGTCTGCTGAAGAAGCTGTGAGTCGCCCCCGGACGAACTCTGTATGAGAGTATTAGCCTGCCTGTGACGTGGCAGTATCAGGAATCGCCTTATCCGGGGCTGGCTGGTGGAAGAGACTAGCCACTGTGGTGCTTAGTGAGGAGAGTGATCAGCGGGATCACACGAGGCTCCTGCCTAGAACTCGCAACCCTAGTAGCGGTCGTGGAGTGGCCTACACAGCGAAGCTGATCGGTACCTGCCAGCTACAGGCTGGATTGTGGTTGAAGGCCTCCACGACGGAGCACCCAGTGGGACTGTGATTTGCTGGCCTGTGGCCAGGGTAGATTCGCCAAGAGAATCATAGAAGATTCATCGTGAGCACCGTGGAGCATCCTGTGTCTTCGGAGGAAGACAACCTTGTACATAATCGTGTAGTAATAACCCCAATGTGCAACTGTTATATATTTATTTATGGTGGTGGTGAAAATATATATATAAATCTGAACATTTGTATCCCTCCCCCTTTAAAACAACTTGCGTTACGGAACACATCCCTTGAAAGCCTCTGCTAACTTGGGGCCGGATTCCCAAACTCTACTAACATCAGAGAAGAACCCGGTTGCGTCCCAGTAGGGCCGTAGCAGTAGGTCTTAAAGACAGCCTTGAACTTGGGATAATGAACAAGTCGATTTAATAACAGTATCAAGACTATGTTTTTCCACATTAGTCTTATATATGTTTACTTTGCTTGGAATTTGTATGTGGGGAACATTGCTCACCTAAGGCAGAGAGAGAATGAATGGCGTGTTTGAAGTATAGCGGAGTATAGACCCCGATGTGTATGTTAGTTTTACCACGATAAATATGAAGCTACATTATGTTGTGTCTACCAGTTAGTGAATAAACGTTATGTTACGTTAGGTGATACAAGAACTAAACAAGCTTGTGCTAATATTTGTATTGTGTTTGGAATGTAAGGGCAAAACACGGATCACATTTTCAATATTGTTATTCAGACATCGGATAGAAAGTTGCTCGTTACTCTTAAAATGATATTTGGGCAAAGATACAAGGTTACACATATGATCAGAAATAATAATACTAAAGGCTTTGCATAGAATCGGTCTGGGGAGGGTGGGGTGATGGTTGATGGTAAGGGGGGGAGAAGGGGCTGCGGGGGTGGGGGCCTGTTGGAGCGTGGATGGGGTGAGCAGTAATGACTCATTTACCTTTAGTTATGTGTCAGTCTCCCAAGAGGGGAGCCGCCCACAAAGGCCCTCTCCGCCCAGACCTGCATTTGGAATTTGTATGTTGAGGTCCTGGCTCATCTTTGAGAAAGAACAATGACACTCAATGCTATATCCCGGTGTGAGCTGTGTCAGGAGAGAGTATTGTATGCTGTATTGCTGTCACTCCCAGCAGTGTGGTGGTGGTGTTGGTATGTGGGACAGGTGGAGCCTACTGGCGGTAGTAACATCTTCCCTTCCTTAATGAAAACCGCAGTCGAGGGGGAACCCTCACGGTGAGAACATCCCCAGACTCCCCCTGCAAACTTTGAAAAAATGATTAAGGATGATAGACGTCATCCGCACTCGGTCGGAAATAGGATATTCGCCCCAGAAAACAGTCATTCTTTAAGAAAAAAATAATGGCTCCACTGTCACACACCTCTTCCCTCCCTTTCCCCTTCTCCCCTCCCTCCAGTCGTCTACCCTCTCAGCTTGGGGGACCCCTCCCTCCTCAACATATCCATGCCATGTAGGGGGGGGGGGGACCCTCCCCCTCAACATATCCTCAACATAACCAACATACTCGTATCTATCTATCTACACACAGGATTAACTCTACAGTGCTTACCCATACATATTCATCTACTACTATTCCTCTCCTCTTCTCCTCCTCTTCCTTTACTCTCCACTACATGACCGCATACAAACCACATAGACTCCCTCCAGCCCCCAACATAACCCTCGATCAAAGGGTCCCACGCGGCAAAACATCCGAGGAATCCCCCTCACATATCTTGAGGACTATGTACCTATGCTCACCTGAGAAGGGGGGCTTAATGAGCTCACTTGCTCAGGTGCTGCAGACGGTCGTAGTCCTCAACTTCACTACTCATACCTGTCTTGTGGGTGGTAGTTGACCCCATACCCATCTTGTGGGTGGTAGTGAACCTCCATACCTATCTTGTGGATGGTAGTGGACCCCATACCCATCTTGTGGGTGGTAGTGGACCCCATACCTATCTTGTGGGTGGTATCACCAGCATGTACACAATGCTGAAACAGAGACGAATGCGCTGGCTCGGGCACGTTGTGCGAATGGGCGACTGCAGGATCCCCAAGGATCTCCTGTACGGAGAGTTGATGCCGGGAAAGCGTCCAACAGGCAAGCCCCAGCTACGGTACAAAGACGTATGCAAGAGTGATCTGAAAGCCATGGACGTCGATCTTGCTATATGGGTGACACTGACTGCAGACCGTTCAGCCTGGAGGCAGTCTGTTCAAAGAGGTCTCTCCAAGTTCGAGGAGTCACTTGCCAAGGAATCGGAGGCAAAGAGACAGAGAAGGAAAGCCGGTAGCCAGGAAGACAGACCAGAATCGGACTTCGTTTGTGCTCGGTGTGGGATGGACTGCCACTTTCGGATTGGCCTCATCAGTCACACCAGACGCTGCACCAGGATTGACAACTAGGGCGCAACTCCATAGTCTCCCGAGACTATGGGAGTATATACATATATATATATACATATATATATGTATATACTCCAACAGAATTTGTTGGATTTAAATTCTGTTGGACGACATATTCGACCTCGAGACACAAAAGAAGGTCACTACCAAAGATACCTTACAAGCAGAACTTATTGCAGAAGGAGGAAAGAATCGAGGCAACTACAGAAGCACCATACTGTCCCCCGAGCTTAAAGGGGCAGCTAAAAGCCTTCGTGAGAACAAGGAGATAGTTGTCAGGAGAGGTGACAAGTCGCCAATATATGTCATTCTTAAAAAAGACGAATATCTGGCGAAAATGAACATCATACTCTCTGACCAAACTAAGTTCCAAAGGGTAACGAAGGACACTACAGCCGAATTAAAAGCAAAGGTCAACAAACTGATCGAAACTGTGAACGCCAAGAAATCCGGACTCCACCTGCCAAAGATCATTGGGGAATATAAACCTGGATATGCGTATGGAAATGTCAAGACGCACAAGCCTGGAAACCCACTTCGGCCAATCATTAGCCAGATACCCACACCCACGTACAGACTGGCTAAGCGACTCAACGGCCTGCTGACTCCTTATGTTCCTTGCGCCTTCAGCCTGAAGTCTTCAAAGGAATTTGTTGACTTACTGCGGGGCACACGGGCCACAGGGAAAAGAGCCTCGTTGGACGTAGAATCGCTGTTTACCAACGTACCTGTGGACGAGACAATCGGAATGATAGCCGACAGAGTGTATCGTGATCCAGCCTGTACTCCTCTTGACATACCAGAAAATATTCTGAGGAAACTACTCCAAGCTTGTACTAAAGAGGCACCCTTCTTGAGCCCGGATGGGCACATGTATAAGCAAGTAGATGGGGTCGCCATGGGTTCTCCCCTAGGTGTCCTGTTTGCAAACTTCTACATGGGTACCATCGAGCAAAAAGTCTTAGTCGACATGAACTTGAAACCGGCCATATACTGCAGGTATGTTGACGACATTTTTACACAGGTACCTGATGTCAGACATCTGCAGGAGCTGAAGGAGGCATTTGAGCAGAGTTCCGTGCTGCGTTTCACTTACGAGATGGAAAAGGATGGGAAGCTGCCCTTTCTAGATGTAACAGTCATGGAAAAGGGCGGAGGTTTCCACACTGCAGTCTACACTAAGGAAACAAACATAGGAATGTGCCTAAATGCCAACAGCGACTGCCCAGACAGGTACAAGAGGAGTGTTGTTAACGCATATGTCGACCGTGCTCTCAGCCACAGCTCAGAATGGAAGCAAGTCGACGAAGAACTTTGTAGGGTAAGGCAGGTCCTACTCAATAACGGCTTCTCCAATGGTTTCGTCGAAGACATCATAAGAAGGAAAGTGAAAAGCCATGCAACCTCTGAAGAGACAACTAACACAACACCTATACCCCCTATTAGACTATTTTACAGGAACTTCTTTTCCACAGCTCATAAAACGGAGGAAAGGGTCCTGAAAGATATTGTTAATAGAAACGTTATCCCTACAGACAAAAATCAGAGGATACAACTGACGATTTACTATAAAACCAGAAAAACGGCCAGCCTACTCATGAGAAACTCTCCAGACACAAAACAGAATGCTTTAAAAGAGACTAACGTCGTCTATGCCTTCAAATGCCCACTTGGGGACTGTAAGCTCCAAAAAACCCACTATATAGGCAAGACAACAACATCTCTTTCTAGGCGTTTAACGATGCATAAGCAACAGGGCTCCATTAAGGAACATATAATCTCTTCCCACAACCAAACCATCGCCAGAGAAATCCTAGTAAACAACACAGAAATCATCGATAGATACAGCGATAGCAGGCAGCTTGACGTTTGCGAGGCACTACACATCAAGAAGTCAACACCAGCAATCAACAGCCAATTATTGCACAACTATATTCTACCCACCTCAAGACTCCGCTCCAATATAGAAGCATCAAGAAATATGGACCAATAGGCTTTCTACAAACACTTCTATTCAATATCTATTGTTTCGTGTTCTGTCTTGTGTTAATGAAATTAATACCCTATTAATACTCTTGTTCTGTCTTGTGTTGATGAAATTAATACCCTATTAATACCACATTTTGTTCTGTCTTGTGTTAATGCCACATCACCTCTTCCACCTCACTCAAATGTAGATATAAAATCGGAGATACGTAAGTTCTTTTCAGTTGTGTATTTGTGAACTAAAGTCTTTGAAAATGTAATAAGTTTTACGAAACGCGCCCGTGTCGCGTCAGACTAGAAATAAAAATGAATTTTGGAGAATTGATTTTTGATTTACCTCCAACAGTGAAGCGTAATGTACGAAAGATTGAGAAAATTCGTGTTAGAATTATTAATCTTACTTTTTCGGTCATATTTAATAATATATGTCTACAGGAAAGACTGCTACCAAAATATACTAATATATATATATATATATATATATATATATATATATATATATATATATATATATATATATATATATATATATATATCGGTAGGTAACCGACCACTTACCTACCTCTCTGATGATGTTTTGCAGCGTGAACAATTAAGTCCAGCTCATCTGATGTATGGGAGACCACTCAGCACCCTAGTGTCCCTTACAGACGAGGAACCAGAGTATCCTTCATATGTCCGAGAGAGTGATTTGGTTCAACGTTTCAAACATCTATCAGGGGTGATAGGTCGGTGGAATGACGTATGGACTCGAGAATACCTTACTGCTCTGAGGGAGTATCATTATGGGGCAAACAACCCCTACAACAGAATTAACTTGCATACTGGTGATATAGTTCTGGTGGATAGCGATGGGCCACGCTCAGAGTGGCCTTTAGGCCACATAGTCTCTGTTCATCCGGACAGTCAGGGCATCTTGAGAATAGTGAACTACTAGGCAACACTACTCTCAAAACATTAGAGAAATTAGTTCCTCTAGAATTGGCAGGAAAAGAAGACGTTCAACGACTTTCAGCACCCAAAACGCCAGTACAGGACATTCTTCCCGAGCGGACTGCGGCACAGCAGTGCAAGCTCAAATTAAAGAACCTCTATAATTCTTAGGGCAAGGAATAAAGTGATCACAGTCCTTACCAGGACTTCGACCCGTGTTCCTCACCCCCCCCCCCCACCCCTCGCAAAATTATGTCAGACATCTGACATACACCAAATAACATAAGTTACTCATTAAAGAAAAGGAGAATGGGTTATTCTGTGACGTCATCAAACAAGACGTATATTTATATATCTCGTCTCTTTTTAAACAACAGTCTAGCGTTTAAACTTAAAAAAAAAGTGTTCACTAGGACTGAATATAATTAACTACACCAAAATTATAGCTTGACTCCCTTGTAACTGTTGAATTAAACCCAGAAATAGAACCAAAACATTGGAACAAGGAGGGAGGCCGAGCATCACAACACAGCAACTTGTAAACACAGTCAGGAAGCACTCCCTGACAAATTTTACAACACATAAAAGTTCTTTCTCCGAGCTTCGACACAGTGTCCTCTACGATCTGCTCAACCGAAGATCTCATTAGCAAAGAGAAGAGCTAAGTATCCAACTGCTTTAGACTCTAGTATTATCGGTGCACCGAATAATATAGATTAAGTAGCCGGTTATTAGCATGAGAAAATCCCAAACAAAGTACGTTTACTCAGCTCTATTACACACACACACACACATATTCCATGTCATACCTGTACTTATATGTTTAGGGATCCATTATTAATTCTAAACATTCGGCAGGAATGAGTGATGTGAAGTTACCTTGGATTACAGATGGCTCCCAACATTATTATAGAAATTTGTTACCCTGCTGTACATCAAGCCTTGCAGGCCTCCAGATAGCCACCATTACGTGGCACTCTGAGGCACAGGGTCACACCTTAATCTGATGATACAATTACACAGCTTTAGCAGTCCACAACTACAGTATCAAATAAGGCCCTTTTGTATTTAATACTGTAGAAAGAGTAGAATACATAATTAAATTAACTATAAGTATAACAGTAGATTAGACCACAATATGTGTTATGATTTATAATTTATATATTAAAGACTAGTAAACAATTTGTGGTTTATGAAGAATCCACTTCAAAGTGGTTCAAAGCTACAAATTGCCCCCCCCCCCCAACTGTGTGTGATAAGTTCTAGTAGCTGAATTAGAATATACAGTCCACTAACTAAGAACTAAGAACAATAATTCAATAATGAAGTTTAACTAAAAAATAATCAATTAAAATTAATATAATATTAAAGTCAATTAAAAAATAAACTAAAGTAAACATTTAATATTTCATAAAAAGAAAAGAAAAAACTGCTAGGATTTTCCCACAAAAGGTGTGCCACTAGTCCACGAACAAAGAGGGCGAGTTAGGAGGAAAGGAAAGGAAAGGCTTTGTGAAATATGCACCATACCACACTGGAAGACAGAAGAGTTTGGGGAGACGTGATCACTCCCTACCTGCATAGCCTCTTCCTTTTTCTCTCATTAATCAATAAATATCCTTTGCATCATTTCTTGATTAAAATAGCTGATTTCTCTGCACCATGCTTCTCAGTCTTCTCATGTTCTTTTTCAAATAAAGTCTACTTACTGTTTTCCAGCAGCAGCATCGCTTCATACTACATATATTAATCAACTTTCAAATTCTTTACAACTTCAGTACAGATTTTTTTCAATATTATGGCTTTTTGTTGTTTCCCCCCCCCCCTTGTCAGTATCTAGTTCAAGACCTCGTATTATCAATATCATTACTGTTTGTCAACAAATTATATTTTAGTTAGCTCAAATTATTTTGTGCACATCACACGGTTACTGCTTATTGTAAACTGCTGATGTGTGAATCGTAATTCCTCTTTCACAAAAACATATATATATACATATTTATACTTGAACACTAGCCTCACAGTCTTTTATGCTCATTATAGCTTAACACGCACACTTGACTTTTACTTATTTTTAATATTTTCTCATTCTTTTCAAATAATTTATTGGAAAGACTGTTTTACAACATCTAGGCTTTACAAACGTTCTTTTTCATTTATCATCTAATCACATGCATGTATGCTTTTCTTCAGCTCGATTGCCCTTATTCGTATGTGATGATATACTTTCCCACCATCAAACCCAGAAAATAATTATTAATTGGCTCAGCTTGAGGTCTGGATCGGCCTCCGGTCCATAACCAAAGCCCAGACTAGAAGTCAGACTTGGACCTCTGGTCCTGGTTATGGACTGGAGTCCGATCCACACCTCGAGCCCAGCCAATGTTGAACTGCTTAAAGAAACCTTCTTATTTGATACAAAAACTTGTAATAGTTTAAAAGTCTGTGAAATAATGCAAGTTGTATGTTTTGACTATCTGGCTAATAGCGTGTTTGTTACATTTGTTCTTTGTTATGTATTGCCTTGCTAATAGTGTAATGCCGCATTTTGTCTGGCTCACTTAGCACAAGTGAAGAGAAAAGGCTTTTGCACAGAACGACCGGTCTATCCATTCATACGTTGAGATGAGAGCAGGCACGCGTCGACCACAGCAGTGTGTTAAACCCCTGCCGGAAGTTGACAGAGAGAGACAGACAGACAGACAGACAGTCAGACAGCGCTAATGCCATGTTAGACTGAGTGGGTTACAAGAACTGAAAAAACAGTCACACAGTAATAGAATGGTGTTTGCATGTTGGTCCCGTTACGTTACGAGATGGAAAACACTCAGTAGCACTGATTTGATTTTTGTTATAAGAAAATTGAAGCTTGCCTTACGACTGATGATTTTCTATGTTACGTTATAAGCTCTAAAACAGTCACACAGTAATAGAATGATGTTTGCATGTTGGTCTCGTTACGATACGAGGTGAAAACACACTGTAGCTTTGATTTGATTTTGTTATAAGAAGGTTGAAGACTGTCTTCATGACGAGCCTCGTTACTCTTAAATGTTATTTGGGGAAGCATGGAAAACGCTATGTGAACAGCGTTCACATAGCGTCAAAGCGTTCACATTATGTGTCAAAAAATTTCCAAAATGGTCAAAAACGATTATCAAACAAAAATGTCAACTGAAATCATGTCTATGACTCTCAGCTATCAAAATAGCATATATTAAAAACAAATTATAATTAGTTTTATTAAAAAAAATTTAGTTAAAAAAAAAGCCAAACTTTTTTCTTTTTTAAATTTTATCTCCCTCTTTTGTTTAAAAGGCGATTTGCATGAAACTTATACACCTGACTGCACGTAAGCTTATCTGTAAGGGTGCCAATTTTGAAGGAAATTGGTTGATGTCAACCTCAGTTACAGATGGCAACACCTTAGACTTTATTTTTTACTTACTTGAACTTTTATGTTACTTGAAAATATATATCTCTTTCATTTTTTATTCAATTTACATGAAACTTACACCTTATATGTAAAGTTTGTCTCTAAAATCTTAAGGAAGCGTTTTTTCCTGAGTTCATTTATTGATTTTATAAATAGCAATAAATATGATATATTTGCATAATTTTCGGGGGGAACTTTTGACTAAAGTTCGGAAAAGGAAAACTAAAGACGTTTTGGAAAATCCCTTCCTATAGATCCTTTATTATATGCTAATGTGTCAGAAAAGTGTCATAGACTGATTATATCTAAAAGGTGTGGTTGTGTCAACCACAACCAACTGAGACTTATAACAAAATCAGGGGCCTCGTAGCCTGGTGGATAGCGCGCAGGGCTCGTAATTCTGTGGCGCGGGTTCGATTCCCGCACGAGGCAGAAACAAATGGGCAAAGTTTCTTTCACCCTGAATGCCCCTGTTACCTAGCAGTAAATAGGTACCTGGGAGTTAGTCAGCTGTCACGGGCTGCTTCCTGGGGGTGGAGGCCTGGTCGAGGACCGGGCCGCGGGGACACTAAAGCCCCAAAATCATCTCAAGATAACCTCAAGATAGAAGATAAATATACACTTGAAAATGTGTAAAATTCGTTGAAAAAAAATAAATAAAAAATCTCCCTTACTATTTAGGCTACAGTACTGAAACGTGAAACAATTGCAGCCCTTTACATATACAACTAGTCAAAAAATATTGGTTGACATTGAACAAATTTCATTTTTTCAGAAGTAACGCCCCCTTCTATCATATGTTTACTTTACTATCGGTGCAATGCTTGGAATTTGTTTGTGGGGAACATGACTCACCTATGGGATAGTCAGAGAATGGGGATCTTCTAACCTAGTCATCCAGGCAAAAAAAAAAACTTTTAAATAATGAATGGCGCGTTTCAGGTGGGAAGGAGGTGTGACCGCAGGTGTTTGCTGACGTGGAATGATGTCTCAGCAATTTGCTGAGACATGCTGTTTATGTTGGGTTTGAATGTATGTAGGACCTTAAACACTAGCCTACCTAGTTAGCTTGAAAGTGTAAACTTAAACTGAGATGAAAAACGCTTAGTAATATTATTGAATTAGTGATAAAAAAATGTAGACAGACTAACCCAAAACTCTGCTTTTTTTTTTTTTTAGTTTTGTCTCTGTCCACCCTGAGGATTTTGTAGTGGTCTGACATAAGTGGTATACAGAGTCCTGAACGATTCCTTACATAACTTTCTAAAGGCAGTTTTTATGTTGCCCAACATAGCATATGCCACTGATGATATCCTTTTGATGTGGACCTCTGGGGCAGGTACGGTGTGATATCAACCCCCAGATCTTTCTCTCTAATTCTCTAGACACCCTCTGGCCAATGCTTAAGGCCTTGGTCACGGAAATGGTCGAAAGTTTGCTGTCGAAACTAGGTATCTAACAAACCACAAGCTGATTCGAAAGACAATTGTGCACAAGCTGAAGAAAGTCGAAAAAAAACAATATCCTCACCGTCAAGAACGCAGGACAGGAAATGCTCTCCTAGATAACAGGTAAAGTCCAGTACATTTGAAATCGACCTTGATGAGTCAGCTTCAAGTACACCAAGATCCTGAACTCCAATTTCAACTTCCATGGATACCACGGTAATATCAGCAAGTTCCAGCAACCTAGAACTAAAGATCCTGCAATGGAATATGCATGGGCTGAGCACAAAATTGCAACACTTGCAATGCATAGCAGCAACCAAATGCATAGATATCCTGATACTACAGGATTGATTGAGATTAAGCCACCCAAAAGGTGGCACGGGCATGAATAGCCCGTAAGTGGTGGCCCTTTGGAGCCATTACCAGTATCATTAGCTGATACTGGAGATCTATGGAGGTGCGACTGCACCCTACAGAGAGGTCGTGACCTCTCCTGATACTACAGGAGAGCTTGCTTCGAGACAGATTTGAACCTAAAATCTCAGGCTATCGAGGCTTGTTCCTTCTATGGGTCAACGGACGATCCAGGGGATGTGCCATATATGTGAAATGTGACCTGATCTCCATGCCCATCAGATGGTGCTCCAGGGACAGAGGTGATGGGAGTATCCATTGAGCCACGACAAGACACGTATCCAAGATACGACAAACTTCAAGTGCTTAATATTTACAGGTCTTTACGTGCTGAAATTGGTCTCTCAGTGTTATTTGTACACGTGACCACCTCAAATATAATAATTCGTGGTGATTTCAATGCCCATCATCGATTGGCACTGGGCACGGACACAACAAATGATGCCGGCACTCACATAGTACATCTATTAGACCAGCTACAAGAAATCCGAAACCTAAACAAGAATGAACTCACCACATCCAAGGAGGTAGATCAAACATTACCTTCGTTTCAGCCTCCCTAAGAGAGGCAGCAACATGGTCCAAATTGATCTAAAGTTGGATCTACCCACCCCAACTCCACCAGAATATTGGAACTTTGCTTTAGCAAAATGGGCCCGATTTCAAAACCTCTTTTCATAGTGGCTCAGAAACAGTAATGTTTCCGAAGATATTAATCAGGCAGACCAAGAATTTGTCAAAGCAATTCAAAGTGCAGTAACCACATTATTCCACTGAAAAAACAGTCCACCAAACACTACAAAGAACACTGGTACTATTGCGAATGTGTGAAACAATTCAATCACAGACTCAACAGAACAAGGAAGCTTCGCAAAAAGCAGCCAAGTGACCACAACATTACCCTACTTTGTGATGTCAAGGAACGTGTGCATCAAGAGACCAGGCTAATAAAAGAACAAAAGTTGCTGGAATGGTGTTCACATCTGAATGAACACACCTCTCTTGGAGAGATGTGGCAGCAAATCCACAGGGCCAAAGGAAATAAAGCACCTAAAGTCCCCCACCCTAAGGATCCTCAACAGGAAGCCGAAGTACCGGCATCTAAATTTGCAGAAAGAAGAACCAGTAATCAGCTTCCACCAGATGTACTAGCAGTGCAGACAGGATTAGAGGAAGAGAGGTGGCACAAAATCCTAACAGCATGTGAAGAAGTCTCTGATACTAATAACCCTTTCATACTGGATGAGCTAAATCGGGCTAAGAAAAACTCCAAAGATACATCCCCTGGAGACGACAAAACAACTTATAAAATGATTAAAAACCTCAGCCCAGAGGGAGACGCTGCATACCTTAGGTTAATTAATTTAGTCGGGACTTCTCAAACTAGACCTACTGCTTGGAATAAGGCAGACATAGTATCGATCCCAAAACCCAAAGAACCATCTAATCCAAGACCCATCTCTCCCCTAAGATGAGCAGCCTAGACGGCTGACAGAATTGCACTCAACAGACTTGAGTGGAAAATGCATAAACTGCACTAGAACATGTATACCTATAGAAAAAGGGTTGGCACAGTGGAATATATTACAACTTTGTCCATTTGAATGACAGACCTAGAATGCTAATATTCATGGACCTCGTGAAAGCCTTTGAACTGGCTAGCACCCCCAGCAATTCTCTGCTGCCTCATCGACAAAGAGGTCAAAGGCAACCTGCTCTCCTGGACCAAAAACTGTCTCATAAATAGAGAAGCAAAAGTGAAACTTCATAGCACAGTCTCTGAATACAATAGATATGAAAATGGTACACCGCAAGGAGGCATTCTCAGCCCCTTTCTCCTAATGTAATATTCTTAATGGATGTGTGTGTAAATCACGAAAAATAAACACGTAATTAAAAATGTGACAGTGTCAGACCACGGAGGAAGAACTGAAACAGGAATTTCCTTAAGTACTTTCGTATATTAATACATCTTCAGAAGGAGTCCTTCTGAAGATGTATTAATATAAGAAAGTACTTAAGGAAATTACTGCTTCAATTCTTCCTCCGTGGTATGACACTGTCACTCCTAATGGAAATAATAATGTGGCTGAAACTCCCACAGCACTGCAGGCTGCTAAAATACGCAGACGACTTTGTCATCATTATAAAAGGAAGGGATGCAGCATGCCTAATTGGAAGATTAATAGACCTTTGTTCCCATAGCGTCTGAGATGCATGGCCCCCCTGGGGAAAGAGTGCCTTAGGATTTCTCAAGGAATTGGGCTCCAGGCTCATTGACATCCCCAGAGACCCAAGGGCTGCCAGTTTTTGTTTCAGCGCCTCAGTGTGGCGATTCAGAAGGGAAAACGCCTGCTGCATCCTCGGTTCCTCTCCGGAAGCGAAGGAACCTCAGGAGATCCATAACCTTTAAGCACTCAATGTATCAACGAATGTATATCATGTAACCGATAAATATATAATAAAGCACAAAACACACACAAAAGGAAGGGGGTGGTAGCAGAAAAGTACACAGAAATTGTATTGGAGGGGACCTAAACATTCCCTCTAATGCGTAATGTGTGGTTTCCTCCGAGGCTAAGGGTCCCTTTCTTTCAGTCAGAGGTGGTGTTAAGGTAACAACAACCTGTGAGGTGGTTGGTAACTCCTTGTTCTATTTTGTGTATATATGCTTGATGGCAATTTTGTGTCGTTGAAAATCTGTGTATGTTCCCAAGGTGTATAATATACATAATTGTATTTTAATGTTTGCCTTTTGTACTCCATGTTAAGTTATATATTATTTACGGTATTGGTACTGTGAGTTGACGGGTGGAGTCAGCGAGCAGCTACCTCACTGGTCTGCCAGTTATTTAGAGGAACACATGTATTGTGTGTGCTCTCTCTGAGTATTGCTTAGTAGGGATATTTTTGTATATATATATCTATTGACTTTTTAGTTTTGATCGATCTTTTGACCGATCAAATTCAAGTACGGAAAAGGCTCACTCCATCGTGTGATTACTCTAAGATGGAATACAATTACCGAAACTCTCGTAAAGGTCCTGGATGATGACCTTCTAGATCGCCTTGGAGGAAACTATCAGGAAATGAGAGAGGAATTGCAAAACACCTCATAGAAGGAGCTGATAAGTGATCATGGCATGGAAACATCAAGGGAAAATTTTTAAAAGGTCATTACTAAACTCGAACATAGATATGTGCCATAAAGGAGAAAGAAACGAAAGGGAACAAGATGAATGACACAAGTAGTAAAAAGTGAGCTAATAACTAAACCGAACCTCTGGAAACGGTATAAATAAACAATGAACATCACTGATTATAAGATATATAAAAGGGCATTAAATTCAACTACTCAGAATATCAGATTAACCAAAAGAAACTATGAAACAAAATTTGCCCAAAACATAAAGAAAGATAAAAAAAATCATTCTATGCATATATACATTGTAAAACCAAGGCCAGGACTCTGTAGGACTCCTAAAAGATGAGACTAACCAAGTTATATTGTATGATAGAAAGGCAGCAAACATTCTGAATTAATACTTTACAACAGTGTTCACATTAAAAAGACTGAACGACATACCATCATCCACACAAACGTTAGAAGGAGATGAAGGGAATTAATTAAAGGTTATCCACATTACATGCAACACAATCACGAAGAGCATTGTCAAACTAAAAGTCTCAAAAGCCCGAGGTGTGGATGGAGTTCAATCCAAAGTCGTAAGGGAACTGGCAAATGCACTATGCATAACACTGAAACTCCTTTTCAGAAAATTCCAGGACCAAGGCCTAATCCCCCTGGATTGGAAATGTGCAACATGTTACGTAAATTTTCAAAAAAGGCAAAAAGTGCTCGGCAGAAAACTACCGTCCGATCAGCCTGACATCGCACATCTGCAAGCTCATGGAGAGAATCCCTTGGGAGGGAATCATATAACACCTCCCAGAGAACAGTCTTGTAAAATCAACGCAACATGGGTTTGTTACAAATAGATCCTGCCTCACTAACCTGCTCACATTTCTGGAAACGATAACTGGGTTTTCAGACAAATGACTTCCGGTAGATGTAGCTTACATGGACCTTGCTAAAGTTTTTGACAAGGTACCACATGAAAGACAGGCAAGGAAATTACAGGCACACGGAATAATTGAGAGAATGCTGTAATTGATAAAACAGTGGTTGAAACATAGAAAATAAAGGGTCGTGCTAAATGGGAGTGAATCTGACTGGGAAAAATGTGCTAAGTGGGGCCCTATAGGGGTCCATTTTGGGGCCAACACTGTTTGTCATACACATCAATGACATAGATGAGAATATTACAAATCACTTCAACAAATTTACAGATGACACTAAGACCTATTGTAAAGTGGGAAGTAAAAGTGATATTGAGACCTTACAAAGATATCTGCAGGAACTTCATAAATGGTCAGATTACTGCCAAATGCTCTTTAATTCGATCAATTTAAGATCATACATATGGGGCATAACAATCCACGTCACAACTACCAAATTAACATCCCTGCCTTACAGCAGATAGATGAAGAAAAGGGCCATGGAATCAGAATCCATCATTCACTGAAAAATGTACAGAAAAAAACTGCAGAAAAAAATACGAACCAAACCTTGAGAATAATCAAGGGTGACTTTACCTTCAAGGAAAAGAAAGTAATCGTTCAATTGTATAAGTCTCTGGTGTGCCGCCACCTGGATTATTGCATCCAGGCATGGAGACCGCATCATCAGAAAGATATAGCTGCTCTGGAGAAGGTGCAACACCAGGCAACATAAATCATACTAGAGCTTAATCATCTCTTATCAGGAACGGTTGAGGGCCACAGGGTTAATAGCACTGCAGTAAGCCCCAATATAGGACAGAAAACAGGAGATGCTTTTTCACCCATAGGGTTGTAAAAGCCGTGGAGCTGCTTTCCCGCTGAAGCCGAAAAGGACAAAACTCTCCTGGGTTTTAAAATACGATAAAAAAGATCATGGCAAATAGGGGGACCTATGACAAGCCGCCAGCTTCCTATCCTCGTCGAGGCCACTAGTATTAGTGGTAAATTCAGGTTAATTTGCGTGGATCAGAATTTTACAAGTGTTTTCACTACATTCTTAAATTGTAACTCTTGTGGTAAGTAAGTAATTATCAAAAGAAGGCACCAAGCCAGGACTCTTGTGATAAGGTGACTTATAATTCACCTTATATTATTATTAAATTCATCTTATATTATTAGTTAAACCGTTTGGAAACTGTCACATTTTGGTGTGTGGACCTTAACTCTGGAGAGGAGATTCAGGACTTAGTCAAGTTTCATGGTTTGTGCACATTAAATTTTCAGGAGATTCCTGACTTTGCCAGATTTTTTAGTAATTGTAACTCTAACGTTTAAACCCGAGTAACTGACTTTGCCATTTGTCATGTCATTGTGGAGCCTAACTTCCATAGAATGTTTTTTGACTCTTGTCATGTTTCCAGCCATTGTGGACTCTGACTATTGAAAAGAGTTGTTCAACTTTGCCATTTGCCTGTTCAGTTGGAACTTAGTTTTTCTAAAGGCAAAGTAATAGTTCCTTGACTTGTGTTATTGATGTTCATGCTCAAACTTTATACCCCCACTCTGGTTATGTAACGTCACCAACCACCATGTTCACAACTTACTAGACACCTGTGTGCCTAGTGTACCAATGTTATTAGGTGATCTTTGCTTAATGACATCTTGCTACTATGACTTGTGCTTTGTGTTAAGTTACTTCATTGTTATTTGGTTGCGAGTATTGTCGGGGTTCACCATAAGAGGGTGAGCAACAGTATACACAAGGTCACTCACCGTAGCCCTGCGGGTCTTCACTCTATCCTCGCGGCGCCACTGTACGCCAGGAGAGTACCCCAGTCGATTCCCAACCGGCCTTAGTAGTTAGAGATGAGTGGGGACACAGTTTGCTCTTTCAACTGTGTGCCCGCCCCGGCAAGGGCTCTACTATTAACCACAAGGTCGCCAAATGGTGTTTCCTGTGTCCAGTAACACGTCAGTGGAATTTCGGAATTGTGGTAACAGCGGCAAGAACACACTCAATAGATCTGATATCAGGCAGGTATTTATTTCTATCACTCTCTTTCCTTTCATATATTATATAGCCACAAAAAATTTGGAGGGGATGATACAAACGCCAAGGTATTTTGTGTTTTACTTAAAACTCAAGACATCACATCCGTATATCAACAAGTAAACAGCTATTTCATGCGTAAGTCGCTCGTTCTCACAAATAATCATGAACTCGCCAAGCTGGCAATGCTCCCCCTCACATCAATGTCAAAATCAACTGGGCGACTCCCCCCCCCCCCCCACTGCGTGATCTCTTACTGCACTTTTTGTTGGCGAAAT
Organism: Procambarus clarkii; assembly: GCF_040958095.1. Lineage (NCBI taxonomy): Eukaryota > Metazoa > Arthropoda > Malacostraca > Decapoda > Cambaridae > Procambarus > Procambarus clarkii. Next base: position 12,284,485 of record NC_091242.1, on the reverse strand, counting down.
ATGCCTGTTTCTTTAAATTCTCAAGGATCACTAAATGTTCAAACAACACAATATCTGTGACAATAGCAATAGAACGTAAATACTTCGCTGCACTGATCTTGAGCTCAATCAAACATTTCTATATTAATGAACACAATAATTCACTATCATGGTATAACACACTGCACCTCATTTAATGATAAAGCATGCAAGTATATATTACTGGAGTTCTCAGTAATTCCTTTCGTGGGCGAATATTCAATTGATCACTGCACACATGAATGGTTATTCAATACACAAGCATAGACATATATATATATATATATATATATATATATATATATATATATATATATATATATATATATATATATATATATATATATATATATATATCATAGATATAGATAAATCATAGATATCAATAATAGTAATAATATAGTTACTGGGCACATAGCCTAACACCAAATACTGGTACATTTATATATATATATATATTCTCTCACTAAATGATCATATTAAAGTCTCATGAAAGACATTATCAACACAGTAAATTCATCAATTACTCTGGGTTCCTGCACACACCAATAATAATAATAGATACCGTGAGTGCTCTATGTAGCCCCACTCTGCACACTTGTGCCTTACTGTGACATAGGTGAGCCTTGCTCACGACATACAAAATACTCTGGCTAAATAATATAGCTGACTAAAGGGGAATTGGGAGGGAAAATAGAATCACCTACTTCCACCTATCCTCCGGTGAGAGTTGAGTTGTAGCTCCTGGTCCAGGCTCCCACCTCATGTAGGGAACGCCCCCAAACACACCCTGTTGTGTCCTCCAGGAACCTAATCAACGTCCCAAAATAAACGCGTCGTCTCCGTGTTCTGTCCTCCGTAGGTCCGTGCTCCTCCTCCACGTCTTATTGGGTTGGAGTCGGTCTCCCGGCCGTCAACTTCTCCTCCCAACTACTGCTGCCAACCTACGTCTCGGCTGCAGTCGTACAGATTCCCAATTAGTATCTTCTTTCACTGCTTCCCAGTGGATTGGCCCAGCCACTACGTCGTCACTGTGAAGCTATCAGACGTCCCAGACGATACTGCCTAGACTTCACCTGCACAGCACCCGACCCTGGAGCACTTGATGCTCAGTATACCGTCAATTCCCTCTTCGGTCCACACATGGAATGAAAGAAGACCTCCCGTGGCGTATTACTGTCAGATTGACAGGATCAATCTTCACACATCCGTCCACCTTGACGTGTCGTGTCAGACTGATTCCCTCACGGAGGATTGGCCCAGCCACTACGTCATCACTGTGAAGCTATCAGCCGTCGCATACGTTGCTGCCTAGACTCCACTCTTGCACAACACCTGTCCATGGAGCACTTGATGCTCAATATTCTGTCAATTCCTTCTCTGGCCCAACACATGAACGAAGGAAGACCCCACAGGTGCTGGCAGACCACGGGTGATGCGTAAATCCTCCAGAGACGGGGTAAACTATCCAACTGACAGGACCCCCCCCCCCCAGCGCATGTCCGACCTCCTTGACGTGCTGTCTTAGACTGATGGTGCCACCGCTGCGCGATGACCGGACCCCCCTTTCCCCGTGACGTCATACTTGCCAAGAGAGGTTTTCATTGGCTCCCTGTGCCACGTCGCTGTCGGTGACCAATCTGGCGCCACTGACGTCACACAGTTTGGGCGGCAAAACGGAGGGGCCAGCGCCATATTGGCTTCCTAAAGGGCCTATACCACAGGCCAAAATACTCTTCTTTTACATATTTCTCGCCACCTCGAGAACACTACACTCTCCCACATATATCAAACTGATGCTTGCGACGTAGAGAACGCTCGGGTAAAGTGGACATGACTCTTACGGCAGGCGTGGGAGAAATATAAGGGGGGGAACACCGTCACAGTATGTATTAGATGTTTGTGTATAATAACCGGTGTCATGTAGATAAGTTCGCCCTAGTAAACTGGTGGATTTTACTTATACTTTCACTCTACCCTAGACATAGAGGTCCTTAAAAAAATTGAGGCCTGGAAGTTCATGGGTTTATACGGGGAAAATTCTACCCACGAACCTTTCTGTAGATCATGACAAAACACTCCCTCCCACAGGAGTTTGACTTTTTGTATTAATGTGAGGTGAAGACTCTCGGTCCAGGTTAAGAAGGGACCTTGTCGTTATATTCAAGGGACCGTCGAGGGAATAAGTGAGAGCTTTTAACTTACATTTGTGTGTCCATCCCGGATGGATAGCACCTCAACCTTACATCTTGGGGGCAGTGTCCAGAAGTGGACACCAATCTACCTTACAGTAAATACTGAAGTTGAGTGAGAGTTGTCAATAAGAAAGATGTATTATGAGTCAGAGGAGAAAACACTGGTGTAGAGTGAGAGTGGTCTATAAGAGGAATGATGACAGGTATCAGGGAACCAGGTACAATATCAAAAGGTGGGGCTCAAAAGCTACATCCATGCTCTCAGTAGACACAACTAGGTTAGCACAGGTTGGAATGTGCAACTAGGTAATAACATATGTTAATATCACACCCATGGTAATATAGCACAAATGGTAAAAACAGGAATGGTAATAAGACACAAATGGTAGTAACACATGTTAATAACAAAAACATGGGAATAAATCACATGGACGCGCACACGAACGCGTTAATAACACACATCGTAATAACACATAAAGTAATACGCCACACATAGATATAACGCACATAGTAATAGGCCACACATAGTAATAGGCCACACATAGTAATAGGCCACACATAGTAATAGGCCACACATAGTAATAGTGAACACATAGTAATAGGCCACACATAGTAATAGTGAACACATGTAATAACACACAGTCATAAAACATACACATATTAATACTTATAAACCAATAATACACACGTTAATAACACATATATGATAATAAGACACGCATGGTAATAATACACAATTGCAAAAATAACACACAAATAAGAGCCATGAGATGGATTTAAACCTGCGTACTGGGTACTCCCAAGCAAACACCTTTAACCACTAGGCCACGATATGCTACAAAGATAATGCAACCTATGATTCAATTGAATCCTCTAGTGTTCCTGAGACATCGTCTGATACCAAATCAGACTTTTTACACATTACCCTCTGGCTGTGGTACATACGCTCTACCCCCCAACGCTTCTCTTCAAATAAACAAAAAGATCACGTGAATGTGACATGCTTGTGCAACTCACATACAGGAATACCACAAAATCACACACATGCTCAGTATCATACATAAACACATAAGTATCATACATAAACACATATGCATACACATAAGACATGTGTAGATCTTGCTAACCTTTAAGTGTACAAATGCAAAATAATATAACTTATATACTACACCCCGTCTATTACAAGAAGCTTCAAAGTTAAAATATTAATTTAATCGTGGTCGTCGTCGAGGACGTCAACGACTGGAGGGTGAACATTAGCGAGAGCCCGATGGTGATGACTGTATCGCTCATACGACTCATGTAACTGTATATAATATGAGGTTCTTCATGACTCTCTCTGAGCGAGCTGCTGCTATTTCTGGGGGAGAGATAAACAGTATTATAATCGTCCAGTAAGCATTAATTAAGTTTCGATTTTAAAGAAGGAATTTTGCCCAAACGTTCAGAGGTACACAAATATCATAAGTGTTATTGTGGCAGAAGCAGGGGTACAACACTGTACAAGTCTGGTGAGTATAGGGGAGAGTAACAGGGACTCACCCCCAAACATGTCAAGCACAGAGGGAGAAGTAGCTGGGATAAAGTTGTGTATGGTGGTGTCTGCCTGTCTGTGTCTGTCTGTCTGTCTGTCTGTGTCTGTGTATGTCTTTCTCAGTCTCTGTGTCTTTCTCTTTCTCAGTCTCTGTGTCTGTGTCTTTCTCAGTCTCTGTGTCTGTGTCTTTCTCAGTCTCTGTGTCTGTGTCTTTCTCACTCTGTGTCTTTCTCTTTCTCACTCTGTGTCTGTGTCTGTCTATGTCTTTCTCACTCTCTGTGTCTTTCTCTTTCTCACTTAATCTTCATCAATCAATCTCGCTCTCTCTCTCTCTCTCTCTCACTCTCTCTCGCTCTCTCTCTCTCTCGCTATCTCTCTCTCTCTCGCTATCTCTCTCTCACTCTCTAGTAATAAAAACTAAATTTTGTTTATAACATTTAAAAAAATGTTTCCTGGGTAGAGAATACAAGATGGAGTGAGGTACTAATAACTTTTGGAGCTATAACTTTGTTGCGTCTAAATTTTGCACATATTGGGAAGGCTACAGAGAATAATTATTTACAGTAAACTATACTCAAGCAGTGTTTTGAGCGAGCAACATGAACGTTATTTGCCATTCTGAGACCATAAAAAATAAAATAAAAATTGGTGACATTTTAACATTTTTATTCCTAATTTGAAATTGTGAAATTTTGCTTATTTTCATTTTTTTCTGTTCGTGGTATAATGTTTGTCCATTAGGAAAAGTTGGAGCATTAACCATGAAGATTATTTAAAAAAAAAAAGAGTGTGTGAGGAAGTTTCAGTCCACAGTCACCGGGAGTGAGAATTGTATATAAATATTATTAGTAACTTAAATGTTTGTTTAGCATTTATAACCTCTGGCATATATTAACGTCCGGCATATCGTAAAGCATATATTAACGGGGGCGTCTGAGGTTGATACATGAAAGTCGTTCAGTGTCAACCAATATTATTTGACTAGTTGTATATGAAAAGTGCTGAAATTGTCCCAAGTTTCAGTACTGCAGCGTAAATAGAAAGAGAGATTTTTTTTTCAACGTTTTTTACACATTTTCAAGTCCACACTTCAGAACACACGTTTCAGATATAATTATTCTGTGACACTTTTCTGACACATTAGCATATAATAAAGGACTTTGATTTATAGAATTTCCAAAACATTTTTAGTTTTCCTAATATAAATGTTCAAAGTTCCAAAAAAATTTTTTTGCAAATATGGCATGTTTATTGCTATTATAAAATCAATAAATGAACTTAGAGAAAAATAAAAAGTCTCCAATGTAGAGACATGCCCTCCACATATACTGTGTAAGTTTCATGTAAATTGAATAAAAAATGAATCAGTTTTGAAAAGGTTTGGGCCAATTGAAAAAAAACAGAAATGAATAAAGTCTAAGGTTCTAAAATCTGTGGCTGAGGTTGACATCAACCAATTTTCTCCAAAATTGGCACCCTTACAGATAGGCTTACGTACAGTCAGGTATGTAAGTTTGATGCAAATCGACAAAAAAAAAAAAAAAAAAAAAAAAAAATCTTAATTTTTTTTTTTTTCAATTAAACTAATTATAATATATGTTTAATATATGCTATTGTGATAGCAAAGAGTCATAGCTATGATTTCAGTTGACACTTTTGATTGATAATCGATTTGACCATTTTTGCATAATTTTCACAACTACTTCAATATTTTTTTTTCTCCCTTCCTATTTATGCTACGATGCTGAAACTTGGACCAGATGAAAGATTTTTCATATAGAATTTGTCAAAAGAGTTTGATTGAAATCGAACAAGTTTTCATTTATTGCATTTTAGGAACCAGACGCCCCCTTAACTCGACACCACTGCCTCTGTTAATCTGAGGATTTGTATACAAAAATGACCTTTCAGTTCCAGTCCCCCCATGACCTTGAGATGTAACTTTTCAATACCAGGTCCCCGGTGACCTTGGGATGTGACCTTTCAGTGCTTGACCTACCTGGTTTGAAGGTCAGGTATTAGTCTACTAAGCTGTGAATGTTAGGTATTAGTGTACAAAACTTTGACTGTCAAGTATTGGTCTAATTATATCTAAATGTCAGACACTAGTTTATTAAGCTTTGTAACTTAAATTAATTACCAGAACAATTTTTACCTTGTGCTTGAAGGTGGAGTCCAGCAAATGTAGCTTCCCAGTGATTAACATCAAGCGGGAAAGATGAGAACTCGCTTCAATTAAATGATTCGTCCAGCCCATTAAACTGAAACAACAAAATATTATTGAAGGAAAATATATAAATTACTAGAGTTACGAACAATATAACTCAAATTCTAAAACACCTTCT